>NW_018409784.1:0-201 GCF_002113885.1 Mizuhopecten yessoensis
ATGGCACATTCTTGAAAATTGTGTATCTAAAATAAAAGGTATATTACGGAAAATACTTCTAAAAATCCCATATGTATCATCGGTATTTCACGTGCATAGAACTGTATCAACACACGAAACTGTATTATGAACTCGTGGTCTTCGTCGTGTTGACGCTTTACTAGCAAAACACGTGCGAAATGAGACACTCCCAAGTGTGAT
>NW_018409785.1:0-201 GCF_002113885.1 Mizuhopecten yessoensis
AAGGCACGGGAAAGACTTAAAAAGGCTGAAAAGGAAAACCAATTTAGACAAGGGAAAGAGATTGGTAGAAGGTCAGTGTTTTACAGAGAATGTATAACAAAGGTATAGTTAAAGTCAGTGATTTAATCAAGAAGGATTACTCTTTTTTCTATTTTTATGAGTTTATAGATTTATTTAAAATAAACACTGCTTTTCTGACTT
>NW_018409786.1:0-201 GCF_002113885.1 Mizuhopecten yessoensis
TGAATTTGCTAGGGTCTTTTCATGGCGAGCGTAAACTTTCCTGAAATAGCACCCAGGCTCTGAAGCAGTTGTTGACTCCAACACCTTGCAAGCCCACTGTGGACCTAGGTTCATCCTTAGGGCCCCACCGTAGCAACGTGCGTGCCATGAACCTCGATTACACAGGTTGTGCACTTTTCCGCCATCAAACTTGGTTCTGAT
>NW_018409787.1:0-201 GCF_002113885.1 Mizuhopecten yessoensis
AAGGACTGATATTATAGCGAGGGAAGGACTGATATAATAGTGAGGGAAGGGCTGATATTATAGCGAGTGAAGGACTGATATTATAGCGAGGGAAGGACTAATATAATAGTGAGGGAAGGACTGATATTACAGTGAGGGACGGACTGATATTAAAGTGAGGGAAGGACTGATATAATAGTGAGGGAAGGACTGATATTATAG
>NW_018409788.1:0-201 GCF_002113885.1 Mizuhopecten yessoensis
TTAGTGAAGGGCCCTTATCTCTCAGTCCTCCTATACATATCACATTTTTATTAGTGAAGGGGCCTTTACCTCTCAGTCCACCTATACATATCACATCTCTATTAGTGAAGGGGCTTTTATCTCTCGGTCCACCTATACATATCACATCTTTATTATTGAAGGGGCCTTTATCTCTCAGTCCACCTATACATATCACATCTG
>NW_018409789.1:0-201 GCF_002113885.1 Mizuhopecten yessoensis
TACCACTGCCACAGACTGTAACTATATATCAGTTGTCATTAAGGATCCCCGTACCACTGTCACAAACTATAACTATATATAAATTATCTTTAAGGTTACCTGTACCACTGTCACAGACTGTAACTATTCATAAATTGTCATTTCGGATCTCCATAACACTGCCACAGACAATAACTATATATAAATTGTCATTTCGGATCC
>NW_018409790.1:0-201 GCF_002113885.1 Mizuhopecten yessoensis
TTGTTTTCTTTGTTACAGTAATGAGGTCAAAGGTCAACTTTAAGTGAAAGTCGGTAGTCAAAGGTCAATATTTGTTAAAAGCTTTTAAATTGAAATTTTAAGTTTCAAACAACAATATCTTCAGACAACAATATGTTCAGAACCGTTAAAGAGATTTTAAGATGTCTTGTGTTCTAGTTACCAAATTTGGTCTTAAGTTAC
>NW_018409791.1:0-201 GCF_002113885.1 Mizuhopecten yessoensis
ATTTGTAAATCACATGTGACGGGATAACTAACTACCGTAAAACAAGCATGGGCTCCATTGTTCAGTTATAATTATATTCCACGAATACTGTACTACAGGTCTTGTGCACTGCACAGAATACGATTAGAAAATAAAATATGTACATTGAGGTAATGAAGCTATAACATTTGCAGGCAAGACAAAGAAATTGCCGGACAGAAA
>NW_018409792.1:0-201 GCF_002113885.1 Mizuhopecten yessoensis
CTAACACCCCACACCCACACCATCACAACCCAACACCCCACACCCTCACAACTTCACAGCCTCACACACAAACCAACAACCTCACACCCCGACCCCCACACCCTTTCAACCTCACCCCCCACACCATTACCCACACCTCTACCCACACCCCCACCCCCACAAAACTACACCCACACCCTCACCCGACCACACCCACACATG
>NW_018409793.1:0-201 GCF_002113885.1 Mizuhopecten yessoensis
ACAGCTATATAGCTCAATCGGCAGAGTGTACTGGACCTGTACATAGGGCCGATTTTAACTTGGGCCGATTTCACTTGTGTAAATCAGAGACGCTATATACAGTGTACGTCTCTGTGTAAATCGAGGCCGATTTTACCTTGGGCCGATTTAACCATAAATCATCGCATAGCAGCTATAAATCCCCCCCCCCCCCCCCCCCCC
>NW_018409794.1:0-201 GCF_002113885.1 Mizuhopecten yessoensis
AAGTGCAGATACAAATTATAGAACTACTAAATTATAGGATTACTGGAACTCGATAAACATTCAAAGGAAGGTTGGCAAAATATTGGAAAATGAAGTGTTTGGTTTTGGAAAATATTCAGAAACATAGTAACATCATCACCAATATATATTCATAATTATCATTGGTTTAGAATTATGAACTTCACCGCTTCATTTAAACAC
>NW_018409795.1:0-201 GCF_002113885.1 Mizuhopecten yessoensis
CTATGAATAAATATTTATCAAGCATGTACCTATATACAGAGACAATAAAGAATTCACACATGGACACACCTACACAAAAGACAAAGGACAAGACATGTGGGACAAAGCAAAGACAGGGGAAACCTAGGTCAGAAAGATGTTAAATTTAATTTATTAAATTTTTAAATTTGCAACCAGTGATGTATTTGTGTGTTAATCTGT
>NW_018409796.1:0-201 GCF_002113885.1 Mizuhopecten yessoensis
AAAAGACTTATTTGTGCCTTACTAATATATTTCGTTTCTGAGGCCCGTATGTTAAAGATACCCTCTTTGGAAAAGAATACAGGTTGCAATATTTTTTGATTTCTAGTTCCAGTTCTTGTTGAAACTGAAATTATAGAACAGAAATAAATACACCATGAATACGTCTTTAAAAACGACTCGTAAGATATAAGGAATACCTGA
>NW_018409797.1:0-201 GCF_002113885.1 Mizuhopecten yessoensis
CCAGCCGTTGACCTCTCCATGTTACTGTCCTATTCATACCGCCTCGGCACGTACGACACAGGCACGGGTATGCGCGCGCTCAAGTCCGTGGCACGCAAATTTACCGTCACAGTGATCTAGATGTTTCGGTATTGTCAGCTTAACTGTACCGAGGGATATTTAATTGCATGTTATTCACGAACTTTAGCCAACCATTTTTTT
>NW_018409798.1:0-201 GCF_002113885.1 Mizuhopecten yessoensis
CAACTCCAGTGCATGAGATACATTATTGTATTATCTGCAACAACGATTTTCCCCAAGATAGAAATGTATTTCGGTGCCAATCCAGAAACTGCAATGGACTACGTTACAAAGGGACATTGGCTGCACAGGGAAAACAATCACAACAACCAAGACACCGTTTTGTGTTTGCTGATGTAAAGAAGCAGTTGACTGATCTTTTGC
>NW_018409799.1:0-201 GCF_002113885.1 Mizuhopecten yessoensis
AAATATCACCTGTCTACAACATCCACCTGTTTATAACTACCACTTGTTTATAACTACCTCCGTCCTTAAATATCACCTGTCTACAAGAACCACCTGTTTATTACTACCACCTGTCTATAACTGTCTCCGTCCGTAAATGTCACCTGTCTACAACATCCACCTGTTTATAACTACAACCTGTCTATAATTACCTCCGTCCGT
>NW_018409800.1:0-201 GCF_002113885.1 Mizuhopecten yessoensis
GATCTATTATTGCAAAATTAATACAATAGATACATGTACTTTATATACCGAAACAGAACATAACACAACAGTGAAGATGACCACTAGTTTGGACGGGGAAACTTGAACGCACGTAGGCAGACACTTTGTTACAAAGGTGATGTATAATCATGCTTAGCTTGTCTGTCCGTCGACATACTTTAACGAAGGGTTGTTTTCTCA
>NW_018409801.1:0-201 GCF_002113885.1 Mizuhopecten yessoensis
TTTTTTTATCCATGTCGGCATGAACAAAATGTGATTTCTATAATTGCGCCATTTGTTCCACAAGAGAGCTATCGATTTTGATATATTAACACACGTGACGTATGTATTTAATTCTCGACATCCTTGAGACAGGGAAGACGAATTTAGTTACTCATGTTCTGCGTTACATTCTACCAGAGACGTATATATATATATATATAT
>NW_018409802.1:0-201 GCF_002113885.1 Mizuhopecten yessoensis
TAGGCTATAGGTAATCGTGAGGGTACATGTAGGTAGGCTATAGGTTATCGTGAGGTTACATGTAGGTAGACTATAGGTAATCGTGATGGTACATGTAGGTAGACTAAAGGTAATCGTGAGGGTAAATGTAGGTAGGATATAGGTAATCGTGAGGGTACATGTAGGTAGGTTATAGGTAATCGTGAGGGTACATGTAGGTAG
>NW_018409803.1:0-201 GCF_002113885.1 Mizuhopecten yessoensis
ACTAGAATTTATCTTTGACTTGTATAGGTGGCTTTTTTGTTGTTGTTTCCTCATTGTTCCAAATTGTTTAAAGTACAACACCCCTTGAGTAAGCTAAAGGCAATCTAACAGCCGTCGCTCTCTCTCAAGTCTTTTAAAATTCTGACATATTTGACTCTTTTGACATTGAAAGTGAACATTTATTTGAACAAGCTTGAACAA
>NW_018409804.1:0-201 GCF_002113885.1 Mizuhopecten yessoensis
TGTCAGGCGTGGGTGGTACTTGTATACTTGATGTGTGGAGGTATAGAGTGTCAGCAATATCTGCGTGTGTCAGGCGTGGGTGGTACTTGTATACTTGATGTGTTGAGGTATAGAGTGTCAGCAATATCTGCGTGTGTCAGGCATGGGTAGTACTTATATACTTGATGTGTGGAGGTATCCAGAGTCAGCAATATCTGTGTG
>NW_018409805.1:0-201 GCF_002113885.1 Mizuhopecten yessoensis
GATGAGCTGCAGGCTGGGATTGATCTCATTAAGAACTACGAAGATATTTTCTCGCATGATGACAATGACCTGGGATGCACCAATCTCGTGAAGCATCGGATAGAGTTGTCGGACCCGAGACCATTCAAGCAACGCCATCGCAAGATACCGCCATCAATGTATGAGGAAGTGAGGACACATTTGCAGCAGTTGTTGTCTGCA
>NW_018409806.1:0-201 GCF_002113885.1 Mizuhopecten yessoensis
ACGCTACAGACCGTACCTGTTATATCGGTCATATACAGGTAACACAGTACAGGCTGTACCTGTTATATCGGTCATATACAAGTAACACGGTACAGGCTGTACCTGTTATATCGGTCGTATGCAGGTAACACGCTACATGCCGTACCTGTTATATCAGTCGTATACAGGTACCACGCTACAGACCGTACCTGTTATATCGGT
>NW_018409807.1:0-201 GCF_002113885.1 Mizuhopecten yessoensis
GTAACTATAGTGTTTGCTTGGCAGTATCACCTTTGACGTGGTAACGATAGTGTTTGCTTGACAGTATCACCTTGGAGAGATAACTATTGTGTTTGCTCAAGAGTATCGCCTTCGAAGTGATAACTATGGTGTTTGCTTAAGAGTATCAATTTTGACGTGGTAACTATGGTGTTTGCGTAAGGGTATCACATTTGGCGTGGT
>NW_018409808.1:0-201 GCF_002113885.1 Mizuhopecten yessoensis
CATAAACATTACACTGATGTTGTTATGTAACACAACATAAACATTCTACTGATGTTGTTATGTACCAAAACATAAACAACACACTAAACCACCACATAAACATTACACTGATGTTGCTATGTACCACAACATAAACATCACACTGATGTTGCTATTTACCACAACATAAACATTACACTGATGTTGTTATGTACCACAACA
>NW_018409809.1:0-201 GCF_002113885.1 Mizuhopecten yessoensis
GTCGTTTTCTTAGTTGGGCCATCTCGTCTTTGTCTATGTCTTCAAAAAAAGATTTACTCGTTTTCTGATTCGGGACATCTCGTCTTTGTCTATGTCTTCAAATAAAGAGGAGTCGTGTTTTGATTCGGAACGTCTCGTCTTTGTCTTTGTCTTCAGATAAAGAGGAGTCGTTTTCTTCGTTGGGCCATCTCGTCTTTGTCT
>NW_018409810.1:0-201 GCF_002113885.1 Mizuhopecten yessoensis
AATCGTTCATAAGGACGTCTCGATCGCCTAGCACTGTAATGAATATGTTTCCTTCCCGTACCTAGCAACCGGTCATAAGGACATCTCTATCACCTAACACTGTAATGAATACGTTTCCTTCCCTTACCTATGCAATCGAAGGGCGTCTCTAACGCCCAATCGTTCATAAGGACATCTCTATCGCCTAGCACTGTAATGAAT
>NW_018409811.1:0-201 GCF_002113885.1 Mizuhopecten yessoensis
GCTGTACTGTTGATATATAGAGATCAGGTTTGCTGTACACAGAGTTTAAATGTTGCATCATCAGGCTTATTTGCTTAATTGATTAAATGATAAAAAGTATTTAGATAACAAATTCTGAAACAAGAACAGCCTAAAGTGATGGTATTTGGCCAGGAGCATGCTCAGATGAAGAGCCATCAAGTTTTCTGAGAGAATGTCATT
>NW_018409812.1:0-201 GCF_002113885.1 Mizuhopecten yessoensis
ATATATTGCTGGTATGTATGTGACGATATGAACTGGTGTGTATATGTAACTGGTATTATGTTACCATGTGAACTGGTGTGTATATATTACTGGTATGTATGTGACCATTTGTGACCTGGTGTGTATATATTACTGTTATGTATTTGAACATGTGACCTGGTATGTATATATTGCTGGTATGTATGTGACGATATGAACTGG
>NW_018409813.1:0-201 GCF_002113885.1 Mizuhopecten yessoensis
ATTGAGTAATGTATAATTCACACCCATCTATTACATGTCAGATTATGTAGTGCATAATCAATACCAATTGGTAATATGAATTTATTATAGTTATTTTACATCAACTGAACACATTTTCATATATTTCATCTATCACAAAGTAGAATTCCACTTATGTCCTCGCTTGAAATTGTTTATAAGCTCACCTTCCCGATTGTCAAG
>NW_018409814.1:0-201 GCF_002113885.1 Mizuhopecten yessoensis
TATTCCACTTCGAGTTCTGGTAAGAATTTAAGACTGATTTTATACATTTAAAACAAGTAAAACATAAAATATCATTATTACGCAACTTATGTTGTTTTTGATGTATAAAGCATGACATTTAAATAAAAAGTGTTCCCCCTTTTTTAGTGACGTGTATAATGACAGTTGTTCTCTGTAGCAGGTTTAATTGGTGGCGTCGTA
>NW_018409815.1:0-201 GCF_002113885.1 Mizuhopecten yessoensis
AAGGTATTGACCCTCCAGTCCACAGAGCACCATGGAGCCGTTGGTGGTAAGTCTTATAGCCATCACAGTGGGGTTTAGGCGCGGGAGTTAGTGCGACATTTAATGTACATGAACCACAGGATACAACTTCCCCAGAGAGGGAACGTTGAAGTTTTACAGTTGACACGTGCACTGTCACTGTAAAGAAATATCATGACCACA
>NW_018409816.1:0-201 GCF_002113885.1 Mizuhopecten yessoensis
GATAGCATATACATGTGTAATACCTGTCTCTGATAGTATATACATAGGTAATTAATACCTGTCTCTGATAGTTTATACATGTGTAATTAATACCTTTCTGTGACAGTATATACATGAGTAATACCTGTCTCTAATAGTATATACATGTGTAATTATTACCTGTCTGTGGTAGTAAATACATGTGTAATATCAGTATGTGAT
>NW_018409817.1:0-201 GCF_002113885.1 Mizuhopecten yessoensis
TGTATCTCTCATCTTACATAAAACGTAGTCTCGTTTGGAGAAGCCACAATACGTGGTTTCACAGAGAGAATTCATATCAGTGAAATAAATCAAATGTCAAACTTGTAGACATCAATCAATATATAGATATAATATGGTAGGTTTAATCTATTTTCCGAAATTGGTAAATCATACTTAAAAATATACTGCCTTTATTATATA
>NW_018409818.1:0-201 GCF_002113885.1 Mizuhopecten yessoensis
CTTGGGATGGCGGAGTGCAGAGTGCAAGAAAAAGGTCACTGTGACCTATGCTTTTACCTTTGACCTTACCTTTTGAAAAAGTTAGAAATCATTACTGATGGGGGACTATGCCAGGATTGCCTTGTCTAACTTGAGGTAGTTGGTTCCATATTTTTATGTCGCAAAACATGTGACATTGGAATCGCTCCATCAGCCTTGTAG
>NW_018409819.1:0-201 GCF_002113885.1 Mizuhopecten yessoensis
GAAGGGATTTAAACCAAATGCAGTCTAAAGCATGCTTAGGGTAATTAGAATCAATTTTGTATAAACTGAGCTTCTTTACGGCAGATGGATGGGGATTATTACGGGAAATAGAGGAAAACATTAAAGTTCCGTATCCTTTTGTGCCAATGAAGGGAGTTTGACCAAATTTGGTCTGGAGCATCATTGGCCAAAGGGTTCTCA
>NW_018409820.1:0-201 GCF_002113885.1 Mizuhopecten yessoensis
GGGCTATGTACAGCAACAATAGGCCTAGTGGACGCTGTCGGGCTACGTACAACAGCATTAGGCCTAGTGGACGCTGTCGGGCTATGTACAGCAACAATCGGTATAGTGGGCGCTGTCGGGCTATGTACAGCAACAATAGGCCAAATGGACGCTGTCGGGCTATGTACAGAAACAATAGGCCTAGTGGACGCTGTCGAGCTA
>NW_018409821.1:0-201 GCF_002113885.1 Mizuhopecten yessoensis
CTGTCCACTTCACTTCCGGTTGCATTAGGAGGTATTGAAGAAGACCTGTTTCTCAATAACTAGTGAAAATTATTTACAGGTGCAGTTGGTGATAACAAGGGTAGTATAACAATTTCATATAAGATGAGGGTATTCAGTTATTAAAAAAAAGGACTAACAGGCCTGTATAGACCTGTCATGATACCTGTACTTAGAAGTATA
>NW_018409822.1:0-201 GCF_002113885.1 Mizuhopecten yessoensis
TTTTGGTTACTGAAAAGAAGTTGTTTAAAGTAAAAAGTTGATGCCTTAGGGCAGGTGAGCTAAAAACAACTCAGTGGAGGACTCTTTATATAAAATCAACTCAATGGAGAAAATGTATATGAAATCAAATCAATGGGGGATATCTCTATATAAAAGCAACTCAATGGAGTTTATATATTGATATAAAATAAACTTAATGGG
>NW_018409823.1:0-201 GCF_002113885.1 Mizuhopecten yessoensis
ATTAGATAAGCATGTCGATTTCGGTTTTGCTATCATGAACTGTTCCTTTCTTCATAGCTACAGCTCCACTTCATTAACCTAAGGTGTATAATCATGTCACACTTGATTAGGTATTAAAGAGCTGCTGCGTCTATTATGATTTGCGTGATAAATATCGACTGTTAGCAGGCAAACGTTCAACACATAGTTCCTAGAGATTCT
>NW_018409824.1:0-201 GCF_002113885.1 Mizuhopecten yessoensis
AAGTTGACAGCGTTCACCGACATCGCGTGTTCAATAAATGTTATAAGCAATGAACAGTTTGGTGCTCTTCCAACTGTTATTACCTCCATTTCTGAAACCTTACGGAAAACTAATTTTGGCGATTCGTCGGTACTGTAATTATCCAGATACGTGTGAAAAATACTAGTAGGATACATGAATCCTGCTACACGCTTCCTGTTC
>NW_018409825.1:0-201 GCF_002113885.1 Mizuhopecten yessoensis
TTGAAAATGTCAATAGATCTGGCAGCAAAATCCTTGCCAAGTCCTTGAATTTCATCTTTTAGATATATAGATGATGTGCTGTCTTGAAATAATCACAATTTTGGATGACCACATCGCAGATTATATATTGCAATAATTATAATGTACAACATTTATATAGCGCCCCATATAATTTGTAAGATTACTCTAAAGCGCTTTACA
>NW_018409826.1:0-201 GCF_002113885.1 Mizuhopecten yessoensis
GGTGTCAGTATGTATAAGGTAAGTATAATTAACCGGGTGTCAGTATGTATAAGGTAAGTATAACTACACCGGATATCAGTATGAATAAGGTAAGTATAACTATACCGGGTGTCATTATGTTTAAAGTTGGTATAACTATACCAGGTGTCAGTATGTATAAGGTAAGTATATCTTTACCAGGTGTCAGTATGTATAAGGTAA
>NW_018409827.1:0-201 GCF_002113885.1 Mizuhopecten yessoensis
TCATGAACTACTGTACAAAAATACTTTCAAAGCTAAGAAATGAGCCCTACAAACTCTGTACTACATCATTGTTTAATGGAAGTATTATGCTATATTAAATAAGCTTAAGTTCGACTGTTTGCTTAATGATTTTTTTCGTTTTGTTTGTGAAGGTACCGACAACGATGATGATACCGAAAGATCCGCCAGCAGATAAACATC
>NW_018409828.1:0-201 GCF_002113885.1 Mizuhopecten yessoensis
GGACCCATTCAGTGTCGGGTGAGGGATACGGTACCTATTCAGTGTGGGTCGAGGGATATGGTACCTATTCATTGTAGAATGAAGGATATGGTACATTGCTTGATCAAGGTCTACTTTGTTTACAGGTCTCTGTATGGCAGTAGGCATTATCTTGTACATCACATTCATCAATGACGAGGCCTCGCACGCCAAACCGGACAC
>NW_018409829.1:0-201 GCF_002113885.1 Mizuhopecten yessoensis
TCAAACAATCAAACAGTCAAATGTGATCATTGAAAAACAGTACTCTTCATGTTTAAGTTTAAGTGACCAGTGTTTATGAGAGTTGATGTCGGCAGCAGGTAAACACAATGTATTGATAATTGTTCATGGATCTTGGTTTACTCAAAGCAAGGGTTGACCCGTCTTTGGAACATGGTAAGTAAGGGTCTAGTCGGTGGAGTT
>NW_018409830.1:0-201 GCF_002113885.1 Mizuhopecten yessoensis
TTGACTCTACTGTGCTGCAGAGAAACGACTTGACTCTAAGACATGAAATTGAATAGATCTAGAGAAGAAGCTTGACTCTACTGTGCTGCAGAGAGCACTTGACTCTAAGACTTGAAATCGAAAAGACCTAGAGAAGAAGTTTGACTCTACTGTACATGTGCTGCAGAGAAGCGACTTGACTCCAAGACTTGAAATCGAATA
>NW_018409831.1:0-201 GCF_002113885.1 Mizuhopecten yessoensis
GTCGACATCAGACCACTTCCCACACGTCGGCATCAGACCATTTCGCACACGTCGACATTAGACCACTTCCTACACGTCGAGACAGCAGACCGGTTCCCACGCGTCGACATCAGACCACTTCCCACACGTCACCATCAGACTACTCCCCACACGTCAACATCAGACCACTTAACAGACGTCGACATCAGACCACTTCCCACA
>NW_018409832.1:0-201 GCF_002113885.1 Mizuhopecten yessoensis
CCGTACTTCATACCAATCTACAGCTCATCGTTTAGTGGATCTGTCAAAAGGGTTTCCGTACTTCATACCAATCTACGACTCATTGTTTAGTAGATCTGTCTAAAGGGTTTCCGTACTCATACCAATCTATAGCTCATCGTTAAGTGGATCTGTCTAAAGGGTTTCTCTACTTCATACCAATCTATGACTCATTGTTTAGTA
>NW_018409833.1:0-201 GCF_002113885.1 Mizuhopecten yessoensis
ATAAGATTACACGTTAATAACAATGCATTATGTGGGTGATATCGGCGCAGCTCCTTTCCTGTCTGACACGCTAAATCACCTAAAATAGAACCCCTTAATATTCACAACGGTAACATATCTTCTTACAACTGTGATAAAAAATTGATATAAAAAAGTTTTAAACATGACATTACCAAATCGAATTAACATTTCATCGATCAA
>NW_018409834.1:0-201 GCF_002113885.1 Mizuhopecten yessoensis
CTTCATGTTTGAATGAGTAAAATGTGTCTGAAGCCTAAAACAAATTGTTTCTAAGAGGAGATGAAGTCAAAATATTTGCTGTGTAGATTGCTGGAATGAATGTTCAAATAATTGACCTTGATATACATTGAAGTAACAGGAGTCAACTGTGTTAACATCACCCTAGAACTCTGTCTAGTGACATTTGAAAGATACGTTATA
>NW_018409835.1:0-201 GCF_002113885.1 Mizuhopecten yessoensis
ATTTCTTCAAATTTTGTAGCTATATTGCTTTGAAGTAAAGAAAATGTTCTGCCACCAAAAAAATATAGGTTGTTAGAATTTTAAGGATATTAAATGGAAATTTGTGTAAAAAGGAGTGAATTTTGAAACAAAAAATGTCAATAAAAATGATACTGACATAGATTATTATTGCATTAATGTATATCAATTTAATAAATGCTG
>NW_018409836.1:0-201 GCF_002113885.1 Mizuhopecten yessoensis
ACCGACGTGTGGGACGGTGTTGGGATTTCATTTACACAGAAACTTAATACATCCGCGTGTCTAACGGTGTTGGGATTTCATTAATAGAGACATTATGCATTGTCGTGTTTTTGTGTTTTTCGGATTAATTTCTTTTATTTCCGTTTTATTAACAGCTGGTAAGCAGACGTCTTTTATCATCCTGAGAGGCTGCGAAACCAG
>NW_018409837.1:0-201 GCF_002113885.1 Mizuhopecten yessoensis
AATACAGAAATAGACGTTATATAGTATAGAGTTAATACAGAATAAGAGATTATATAGTATAGAGTCGATACAGTAATAGACGTTATATAGTATAGAGTCAATACAGAAAAAGAAGTTAAATATTATAGAGTCAATACAGAAATAGAAGTTAAATACTATAGAGTCAATACAGAAATAGACGTTATATAGTATAGAGTCAAT
>NW_018409838.1:0-201 GCF_002113885.1 Mizuhopecten yessoensis
ACAGTAGAAGTGTTATTTTTAGAGTAGTAGTGTCATTGTTACAGTTATAGTGTCGTTGTATCATTGTTACAGTAGTTGTGTTATAATGTCATTGTTACAGCAGTAGTTTCATTGTGACAGTAATAGTGTCGTTGTAACAGTAGTAGTGTCGTTGTCTCATTGTTCCAGTAGTAATACCGTTGTATCATTGTTACAGTAGTT
>NW_018409839.1:0-201 GCF_002113885.1 Mizuhopecten yessoensis
TGTTTATCCCGAAATTCTACGGGCCCCATAGCTATAGTTAATAACCATTCATTTCAGCATGTTATAAAAGCCCTGTATTGTTATTTGTTGCTAACAAATTTTAACATATTTGACCCTTGCTACCTCGATTATTGTGAGGGTCATTCATTTGAACAAATTGTGTACCCCTTTAATTATCAGAAAGAGATAAAACTGTGATAA
>NW_018409840.1:0-201 GCF_002113885.1 Mizuhopecten yessoensis
ATTGTTAAACCTAAGACTCATCTGAGCTGTGAGACAGGCCCCTATGTTGTTAAACCTAAGACTCATCTGAGGTGTGAGTCAGGCCCCTATATTGTCAAACCTAAGACTCATCTTAGGTGTGAGACAAGCCCTATGCTGTTACACCAAAGACTTATTTGAGGTGTGAGACAAGTCCCTATGTTGTTAAACCTAAGACTTACC
>NW_018409841.1:0-201 GCF_002113885.1 Mizuhopecten yessoensis
TAAGTTTGGATGTATTTTATTTTTAACAAATCGGTTGAACTAGCGTGTTCTTAATAAAGTAGAAATAAATTTCGTTAGATCACTCACCATTCATCCAAATCTGGGATTCAGCCCCACACCGAGGTTGATCTAGGTCAGGACTCCATCTAAGTAGCTGATAATGTCCACCTGAATACCAGTCTTCTACCAAATGGTCACTTG
>NW_018409842.1:0-201 GCF_002113885.1 Mizuhopecten yessoensis
AGTAAATGCTGCCAACAGCACTGAAACCAACAGAGATGTTGGTGATGTGAAAAAGAAGTGGCAGGATATTAGCAGCCTCACTAAAAGAAAAGAAGCACAAAGGATACGGGAGCGACAGGCTACTGGTGGTGGTCCATACATGGAAGATGATGCAAAGCCCTGGGAAAAAATTGTGAGTAAACCCATCACAACAACAAACTA
>NW_018409843.1:0-201 GCF_002113885.1 Mizuhopecten yessoensis
GAGAAAAGTGTGATTGACGCAAAATGTACAAATTCGTCATACATCTTATGTTTTATATAAGAACAAATATACACCGTCAACGTGTCGAGTGTTATTGTACATGTTTACTTGTATACAGGAAGTGTAACTTGCACGTGATGGTAAATGAAATAAAAGCAAGGTTATGCTATTCAAGTAACCCTAATCGACCATGGTACATTA
>NW_018409844.1:0-201 GCF_002113885.1 Mizuhopecten yessoensis
GCAACAGTGTCGCAGGTGGGGACGTTATGTCTATAAGTCCAGTACGGCAGGGATAACTCAAACAAACTACATCAAGTTCAGCTAATTTTGAGGGAATTATATTTTTGCAGTAATTAGTTAGTACTGAACAGCTTTGTAAATTAAAGTTAATATTTTAAGTACATTATCACTGATGTATCTTCCTGAGAGACAATGCCAATA
>NW_018409845.1:0-201 GCF_002113885.1 Mizuhopecten yessoensis
ATGTCTTTGTGTATTGTACGATGTCATTGTGTGTTGTACGATGTCTTTGTATGTTGACGATGTCTTTGTGTTTTGACGATACTTTTGTGTGTTATACGATTTCTTGGTTTGCTGTATGACATCCTTGTGTGTTGTACGATGTCTTTGTGTATTGATGATACTTTTGTGTGTTATACGATGTCTTGGTTTGCTGTATGATAT
>NW_018409846.1:0-201 GCF_002113885.1 Mizuhopecten yessoensis
ATGTCAGTATCACATGTCTGTTATGTCAGTATCACATTACTGTTACGTTAGTATCACATTACTGTTATGTCAGTTTCACATTACTGTTATGTCATTATCACATGTCTGTTATGTCAATATCACATTACAGTTATGTCAGTAACACATTACAGTTGCGTCAGTATCACATTACTGTTATGTCAGTATCACATGTCTGTTATG
>NW_018409847.1:0-201 GCF_002113885.1 Mizuhopecten yessoensis
TGTGCATTAGTGCATTAAACAGATTTTCTATTTATAGTGACCCATAGACCTTTGACCACTGGACCTGAAAAGTTCTCCCAAGCAGGCACGTTCTTCCAGGAAGGTCTAGATAAAATCTGAGTGTTATCAATCCAACAGATTACAAACAGTGCACAGACTGATGTTCTATTTATAGTAAGTGACCTTGACCTTTGATATCAA
>NW_018409848.1:0-201 GCF_002113885.1 Mizuhopecten yessoensis
GGGATGGTTGAACAATGGCCCGTTGGAGGGATTTTCAAAAAAAAGACCTATGTAGGAGGATCAAACTAAGACTAAGGCAGGATAGTCAGACAAAAACCTGGGGCGGGGAGTTTGGGGTTGGTGAGAAAAGGCCAAGTAGTGATGGTCAAATAAATGCTTTGGGGGGGGGGGCAGGGGATGGGGAGGTCAAAGTCGTAGGGG
>NW_018409849.1:0-201 GCF_002113885.1 Mizuhopecten yessoensis
TCAGTAAATACTAACACATATCTAGAGACAGATTGTGTTTACTCAATAAATACTAACACATATCTATAGACAGATTTTGTTTACTCAGTAAATACTAACACATATCTATAGACCGATTGTTTTTTGCTCAGTAAATACTAACACATATCTAGAGATAGATTGTGTTCACTCAGTAAATACTAACACATATCGAGAGAAAGA
>NW_018409850.1:0-201 GCF_002113885.1 Mizuhopecten yessoensis
TGAAAAATCCAGTCGAACGACCTATGCTATAACGTGAGTATTTCTGTTAAGTGATATTTAATTTAAGACAGGTTTTAAGAAGAAAAAAATACTTGCGTGGCTCAAATTTTGGGTCACACTTCCTGTTTCCCCACTTGACTCTCTACTTCCGGAGGAAAAAAAATAAAGTCAAGGTGTAGAAAGGGGAAGCAACTCTGTTTA
>NW_018409851.1:0-201 GCF_002113885.1 Mizuhopecten yessoensis
TAGTGACTGTTACCATGGTGTGTCCTAGTGACTGTAACTTTGGTGGGTCCTAGTGACTGTAACTTTGGTGTGTCCTAGTGACTGTTACTTTGGTGTGTCCTAGTGACTGTAACTTTGGTGTGTCCTAGTGATTGTTACCATGGTGTGTCCTAGTGTTGTAACTTTGGTGTGTCCTAGTGACTGTTACCATGGTGTGTCCTA
>NW_018409852.1:0-201 GCF_002113885.1 Mizuhopecten yessoensis
CTACAACACATGTACAATAGACACGCTACAACACATGTGCAATAGACATTCTACAACATATGTACAATAGACATACTACAACATATGAACATAGACACGCTACAACATATGTACATAGACACGCTACAGCATATGTACAATAGACACGCTACAACGTATGTACAATAGACACGCTACAACATATGTACAATAGACACGCTA
>NW_018409853.1:0-201 GCF_002113885.1 Mizuhopecten yessoensis
TGATTTCTGGTCCTTATAACCGGATAATATAAAAGTGTATTTATACAATTGTAGCTCAGTATGGTATCTATAAAAGCATTATATTTTGTTGTAATCGGCACATCAACTTGTAGAAATAAAAATAATTCCATAGCCTGTGATATGGTGTACCAATTCGGGTACTAATTACGGCCGACAAACGGACGAAATCTCACTCCGAGT
>NW_018409854.1:0-201 GCF_002113885.1 Mizuhopecten yessoensis
CAATGAGCGCACTGCCGTTTCTGTTACAGCGCCATGTACCTTTCGAATTATGGTTTTGTTGACATTTCGGCTTTCTCTTGTTGTTATTTGCCGAACCACTACTACCGGGCACTGACATTTTTCGTCTCGACATCACAATAACATGACATTGGACAACACTTTCACGATATGCTAGCTTACATATAAAACAAAGAAAATGCC
>NW_018409855.1:0-201 GCF_002113885.1 Mizuhopecten yessoensis
AGAAATTTACAAATATTTACTAAAATACAGAAAGGCACAAAACATGTTTATAATGTGCTTAGTAAAAATTGATTTAATCGTCAATGGAATAAAAAAAAAAGGGTATGAACAATCTGAATTTAATGAAGTGATAGGAAGATGATTTTCAGACTCCCTTTTTTCTGTAACAAAATGTACAAATTTGCAATGGTTCCAATTCAG
>NW_018409856.1:0-201 GCF_002113885.1 Mizuhopecten yessoensis
TTGTAGGGTGTGACCTTTACATCTTACATTTACCTCCCGTTGTAGGGTGGGACCTTTACACCTCACATATATCTCCACTTCTAAAGTTTGACCTTTGCATCTTATATATACCTCCAGTTGTAGGGTTTGACCTTTACACCTTACATATACCTCCCATTATGGGTTGTGACCTTTACATCTTACATATACCTCCCGTTGTAG
>NW_018409857.1:0-201 GCF_002113885.1 Mizuhopecten yessoensis
AGGAAATTGTGGTTATCAGACACGTATTTTTTTAATCCATTAAAACGTTTATACGTCTCTGCTATAACTTCTTGTTTTGTGTATGTATTTTTCTGCGGTTATATTTCAAATTAATTATTTGGGCGCTAGGATTTTAGTTCGCTAGAAGTACAGATATACTAGACTGGCCACCGTCTCTAGAATATTAAATAATTAAGAAAA
>NW_018409858.1:0-201 GCF_002113885.1 Mizuhopecten yessoensis
TTTATGATGTTCTATTGCATTTCTCTGTATTTCCTTGTGTGCATCTTCTTCTTCTCTGTGTTATCCCGTGCTTGACGATGTTCCATTGTATTTCTCTGTATTTCTTTGTGTTCAAGCTCTGTATTTTGTGTTATCTGTGCTTTACGATGTTCCATTGTATTTGTCTGTATTTCCTTGTGTTCAAGCTCTGCTTCTTTGTGT
>NW_018409859.1:0-201 GCF_002113885.1 Mizuhopecten yessoensis
TCTTTAAAATCATCCCTATTCTTCAGTACCATTGGAGGGATTTTATGTAATATACGATCCCATGGCAGCTTTATTATCCAGTTGAACGATACAGGCCCTCTGTGCCTCTTGTTCTGCTATTCTATATCTATATTGCTGCTTTTACATGAAATGTTATCAAACTATTATATATAAAGTTGATGGGAAGGTGATGCCTCACAT
>NW_018409860.1:0-201 GCF_002113885.1 Mizuhopecten yessoensis
TATCAATCGGGCTTTATTATTTTGCAACAGCCAAGGTCATTTGAGATCGGATACCTAAGATCGGCGCCTTAAACAGAAAGTAGATAGAAAAAGAAAGGAAGCAGAAGGAAAAATAGGAAACGAAAAAGACTCCCAAGCGTTGCCAGCGGTGACAACACTAATGTTTTGGTCTCCTCCATGCCCTCTGGTATAAGACATCAT
>NW_018409861.1:0-201 GCF_002113885.1 Mizuhopecten yessoensis
TACACTACTCTGTATACTACACTATCTTACTATACACTACTCTGTTTACCACACTTTATAACTATACACTAATCTGTATACAACACTGTATTACAATACACTACTCTGTTTACCAAACTATATTACTATACACTACTCTGTATACCACACTGTATAACCATACTCTACTCTGTATACCACACTTTATTACTATACACTACT
>NW_018409862.1:0-201 GCF_002113885.1 Mizuhopecten yessoensis
TCAAAAGCTTCTTCCAGCAATTTTTGATTGACATTTTGACTGTTTTGATCAAGATCTTTTACACTTATCATACTATCATTGAGGAAGAGAAACAAAAGTGCAGAACATTCTTGTAATCTTGTCAATGCTTCATTCAAGAAATGAAAAGGTTTAGCGAAAAATCTAACTCGTTCTTTCTGCAATTCTTCAGAATTGTAGAAA
>NW_018409863.1:0-201 GCF_002113885.1 Mizuhopecten yessoensis
AATGCCCAGACAACAACTAGTTAGATGAAAATGCCCACACAACTACTAGTTAGATGATAATGCCAAGACAACAACTAATGAGATGATAATGCCAAGACAATTACTGATGAGATGATACTGTCGTGACAACTACTGGTTAGATGATAATGCCAAGACAACTACTGGTTAGATGAAAATGCCCAGACAACTACTGGTTAGATG
>NW_018409864.1:0-201 GCF_002113885.1 Mizuhopecten yessoensis
CCCTAAAATGCATAGCCAGACCTTATAATCCAGCTACTTAAGTTACCCGACAAAGTGTCTGGATTAAGGAGCAGCTGGAAAACATGGCTTTGTCGTAATTCAATTTAATGCAGGTTTACAGTTTAATGTACGTTTACAGTGAAAATGTAGGTAAGAAGTGAACGGCATACAGTGTTAATAAAGGTTTTCAAAACTAAGGTC
>NW_018409865.1:0-201 GCF_002113885.1 Mizuhopecten yessoensis
TAATCAATTATCTAAGGTTTTTGATCCACATGGCAAACAAACAAACAAACAAACAAAATTAGGTGCATGATTCAATAACAGAAAAAAAAGTCTTTATATCGGAGGCAGGTAGTCGAAATCAACCCTGATGCTACACAAAAAATAGCAAAGGTCGCATACAGTATCAGACAGCATTGAGTAATTCATGAGCACAATACAAAA
>NW_018409866.1:0-201 GCF_002113885.1 Mizuhopecten yessoensis
TGAGGCACGTGTTGTCGGGTTGCCTTCTCGGACCTCGGGTGCGAGTTGAGTGCACCTTGCATTTGTAAAACCGTTGCCCCCGTATTTTTTCACAAAGCCACATGAAGCGTGACCGAAGTCGATGTATCTGCAACATAAAAAAGAACAAATACTATATATGGCGTAAGTAATTGTTGTACATCTCAATTGCAAATATATATT
>NW_018409867.1:0-201 GCF_002113885.1 Mizuhopecten yessoensis
CACACCAAATGTAAATATAGGTGTTTATGATTAAGGGATTGTTGAAATTTTGAAGAAAAAAAAATGTAAAGAAGTTCTGGACACAACGGTGTCATGTGTGTGCTGTCTATCAGCTTTGTTTAAAAGCATGCATGCTTATGGACAGCACTATTCGTTTTTTCCTTATTATTCAAAATGTGCGAGTATGTTTATTTTTTGAGA
>NW_018409868.1:0-201 GCF_002113885.1 Mizuhopecten yessoensis
AAAAATAATTTCAGTATGTCTATTAAATAAAAAAAAGAATGAAATGATCACCGCATTTATACTTATGTCATCATAATGATCATCAGACGTTTTATGGTTATTGCAAGAATCATGATTATAAAAGTTCAGACAAATCTTAGCTTTGTGATACAGATTACATTCTTGCATTATTTACAGAACTTACAACATTTTCTAGCGCCT
>NW_018409869.1:0-201 GCF_002113885.1 Mizuhopecten yessoensis
AGATAACCTATGTCAGCCACACATGTTTGATAACCCAACTTCAGTCACTAATGTTTGATAACCCTACGTCAGACACTTATGTTTGTTACCCTACGTCAGATGCTCATGTTTGATAACCTACGTCAGACACCAATGTTTGATAACCTACATCAGTCACTCATCTTTGATAACCTACATCGATCAGCCACACATGTTTGATAA
>NW_018409870.1:0-201 GCF_002113885.1 Mizuhopecten yessoensis
CAGTCCATGCCATACCCAACACTGCCCCCTCCCTACCTACAATGCCCCCCCAACCTATCCCCCAACCTACCTCACAGTCCATGCCATACCCAACACTGTCCCCTCCCTACCTACAATGCTCCCCCAACCTATCCCCCACTACCTCACAGTCCATGCCATACCTACACTGCCCCCTCCCTACCTACAATGCTCCCCCAACCT
>NW_018409871.1:0-201 GCF_002113885.1 Mizuhopecten yessoensis
ATACTGTTTATAGTCATTCACCCAGATCAATCCCCGTCTAATGTCTTAATTAGGTTTCTATAAGATGAACTCTGATCATCATAAACATGGCGTCTTGAAATTACCACTCTTGTATTTTATATATATAAGTATACCTGAAATACCTACTATAAATATTTGTGGTATTTGTACATGAAATTTGAACCAACCCAAAACTAACAA
>NW_018409872.1:0-201 GCF_002113885.1 Mizuhopecten yessoensis
TTTATGCATGTTAAGGGGAACGTCTCTTATCGTTCATTTATGCCCTACGAATTCCTTGAAACAGTAATTACTTAAAATTACTTTTTTTTCAAATAGCAATTCCATAGGTTCCTTTACAAATATAGTAGGGGAAAGGGCAATAACACAAGAGGATGTCGCCTCAACTCGCGTCGTGTTCTCTGTCAAATGTTGACAAACAGG
>NW_018409873.1:0-201 GCF_002113885.1 Mizuhopecten yessoensis
TCCATGAAACAATGATGACGTGTATGAAATACATATACAGCTGTAAGTGTGACACATAATAAAGTAACCACACCTCTTACACATGTACATGTGTACCCCAGCTATAAAAACACATAAATTACCACACCTCTCACACATGTACGTATGTACCACACTTCTCACACATGTACGTGTGTACTACACCTCTCACACATGTACGTA
>NW_018409874.1:0-201 GCF_002113885.1 Mizuhopecten yessoensis
AAACAAGTTTGTACATTTACGTAGTGAAACATGAAACGGAAAAAAAGTAACATGTAGATTAACTTTAAAATTATTTCTAAACACTTGTATTGACATAATGTGCGTAGCTGTATAGACCTGGCTTGGTGTAAGTGGTTTGGTTAGAAAGGTAATGCATGCCGTTCAGAGTTCGATGTAAAGCGTATAACAGAAATGAATGGG
>NW_018409875.1:0-201 GCF_002113885.1 Mizuhopecten yessoensis
TACCGTATAGTATTACATCAACCTACAATGTATCACTACCATATAGTATAACATTAACCTACAATGTTTCATTACCGTATAATATTACATCAACCTACAATGTATCATTACCTTATAGTATTACAACAACCTACAATGTATCATTACCGTATAGTTTAACATTAACCTACAATGTATCATTACCATATAGTATTACATCAA
>NW_018409876.1:0-201 GCF_002113885.1 Mizuhopecten yessoensis
GTCTACTATCACCCTCCAGTAGATATCATCAATAAAAACCTGTCTACTGTCACCCTCCAGTAGATTTCATACATAAAAATCTGTCTACTATCACCCTCCAGTAGATATATCATCAATAAAAACCTGTCTATTATCACCCTCCAGTAGATATCATGAATAAAAACCTGTCTTCTATCACCCTCCAGTAGATATCATACATAA
>NW_018409877.1:0-201 GCF_002113885.1 Mizuhopecten yessoensis
GCTTACAGAAGTCATCATATCTACCTACAGCCCTCACAACTTACAGAAGTCATCATATCTACCAACAACCCTCTCAGCTTACAGAAGTCATCATATCTACCATCAACCCTCACAGCTTACAGAAGTCATCATATCTACCAACAACACCCACAGCTAACAGAAGTCATCATCTCTCCCCAGTGTCCTCACAGCTTACAGAAG
>NW_018409878.1:0-201 GCF_002113885.1 Mizuhopecten yessoensis
TTACTTCTATAAATGATATTCACGATGTCTATAACGGACCGTGCCTGTAGATATACCTGCCACCAGGCCTCGGTCTGTCCTATTTTCGTGTGTGTACAGCAGTTGGACTCTATCTTTGTGCTTACACATCCGTCTACGGCTTTAGAGCTGCCGAAGCTACCGTAGATGGAACTTTGATTTGTAGCTTTACTAAGGGCGATG
>NW_018409879.1:0-201 GCF_002113885.1 Mizuhopecten yessoensis
ACATATTGTTTTACAGTTATACAAATATTAATGTAATGAATACTTTCATTATGTTTAGTTGCCATTTGGCCATATCTTTTAACAGCGGAATAATTGTCCACAATATCTTATTCATTTTAAAGCTAATAAAAGTTGTAAAAAGACATAAATCAAGTTCTCCATTGAGCGAAAACTCCGATAGACAATATTAGATACACTGTC
>NW_018409880.1:0-201 GCF_002113885.1 Mizuhopecten yessoensis
CTGTGGTGCCATGGGGAATTGTTAAGATTTTTAATGCATGTATTCCAAATCAGTGCAATTTCAGTGCAGTTAAATATATGTGATAACACTATTCAGCAGTATAAAACATGAATTACGTGTTCTGTATAGAGTGGGTTAATCAATAGAGGATGTCACTGGCATCATCATTTAAATGTCTTGTGTATTAAAAGATTGTGCTGA
>NW_018409881.1:0-201 GCF_002113885.1 Mizuhopecten yessoensis
TCGGGTTATATAAACAGGGGAGGAGTCGGGGACACGCTTACCTGTCAATTAGGAGGCACGTGGCTAGGAGTCATCGACATGATATGTAAGTCACTAGCGTGATCAGTTCAGAAGTGATGACGCCTTCATTTAATGGATTTAGTAATATTGCTTTCTGATAAAGAATTATTCATATAATGTGCTTTATAAATTAGCTACTGG
>NW_018409882.1:0-201 GCF_002113885.1 Mizuhopecten yessoensis
TATAACGCAAATCTAAATATGTTTCAGTTGTTTTACACAGAAGCAATTTCTTTCCCGATTCTACTACACTTGTATATTCACATAAGAACTATCAATCGTTTGAAACGATTGTTTGCAACAAGAGCGATTACAATGGAAAAAAGCAATAGTTTCCAAAATGATATGGTTTGTAAAAAAGGAAACCGCGATACCTTGATTACA
>NW_018409883.1:0-201 GCF_002113885.1 Mizuhopecten yessoensis
GACACCGACAAGATCACAAGTGTAATTTTTGGAATCCGCGGTTCCCCGCCGCGGACCAGGAGGTGAACAAAAAAAATCCAAATTTTTTTTGGTTCATCCCCGTAGTTTCACTAGGGAGCTGAAAAAAAGTCGGCCACCGCCGACAAAATCACAAATGTGAAATTTTTCAACTCCCGTGTCAAAGTACGGGGATGGAATTTT
>NW_018409884.1:0-201 GCF_002113885.1 Mizuhopecten yessoensis
AGCTAAATTTTCTGGAAGTTATCGAAAGAGCTCTTGCATAAGAATGTATCACATGACCAATCACATGAACGCTACTCGAGAGCTCTCGTGATTTATCGCTGAAAACATTGTGTCATCTCGTAAAATTTTGAGTAAACAACAACAGGAAAATGGTTAACCGATCCATCATTAAAAAATGTGAGGTTTTTAGGACTTTCTGTA
>NW_018409885.1:0-201 GCF_002113885.1 Mizuhopecten yessoensis
GTTTCCCTAAGCACAGAGAAATGCAATTATGTGACGAATTCAGAGCCCTGTGAATGGTGAAAGCAGGTAGTTTTTCAGTCTGTCGTTAAATCTTATTTTTTATCTATATTTACCTAGCTCAGATGGACATTTAATCTTTTCTTATCATACATAAATACATACATATAATTCAAACTGTTGATTTTATACATCAATATTGAA
>NW_018409886.1:0-201 GCF_002113885.1 Mizuhopecten yessoensis
TGCAGGGCCTGGTAACGCGTCTTTGCGACGGCCAGTCGGCCAGGCCAATCTGTGTCACATATTTTACTTTCCAATGATAGAAATCATCCCTCATGAAAAATAAATAGCTGATTTATACTGAATTTTGCTGAGAATTTGCTGAACAGTTGCTGAAAATTTGCTGAAACTAAAATCAGATGCTGAACCATTGCTTACACAGTT
>NW_018409887.1:0-201 GCF_002113885.1 Mizuhopecten yessoensis
TATGCATTGTTTTTTCATTTCACATATGCATAACAAAATAGGCATTAGCACATTACTATGTCTTAATAACTACCTCTTTTTCCCTCGGTATAACATTAAATACTTTATTTTGAAATCCAAATGAATTGGATAAATATATTTTCATTCCTATTGATAAGCAAACTATGTCTTTATTTGTTTGTTTTCGTTTTTTGTTCGTTT
>NW_018409888.1:0-201 GCF_002113885.1 Mizuhopecten yessoensis
TCATCCTCAATACTCCAGCGGTTACGCTCACTTACGCTCTCTGCAACCCTTGATTATGTCAAAGCAAAATCGAAGGCTCCTGTAATCTTCAAACGACAGGTTTCAGCCTAGCAATTGGTCAGTTTGTTTTTACCTGAGACCAATCAAACAGCTATTTTCATGCCTTCAATTTTGCTATGAAATATTCCAGGGGTGCAGAGA
>NW_018409889.1:0-201 GCF_002113885.1 Mizuhopecten yessoensis
CATCGTCTGACAGGGAATAAACGTGTATCTGTAGCCTCGACAGCTCCTAAGACAGTTTACTGGAACTAAATTAAGGTCCGTGATTGCCTTCTTAATTGCTGTAGATTTGTGTTTTGACACAGGGTATTGAGAGTTTTCATTTATCCTTGCATTAAAGTCGCCGCAAAGAATCACTTTTCCTGCCAGCGAATAATAAACATA
>NW_018409890.1:0-201 GCF_002113885.1 Mizuhopecten yessoensis
ACCCACCATCCGGTTACATTTGTCATTGTGTACAAGAAATGTATACTTCCATTAATGCTGCTTTAATACAAAACACAAAATAACCTGCCAAAATGTCACTCTTAAAAGCTAGAAACATTTCAGTATTACGCATATTGATTCTCAATTTTAGAACATCTACACAGTCGGATAGTTGCGAAAGTATAGACGCAATCCACACAC
>NW_018409891.1:0-201 GCF_002113885.1 Mizuhopecten yessoensis
AAAACATAAACTCAATAGACTGACTTTTCTCCTTGTCTGGATGTTTGGTGATACCTGTAGTTAAGTACGTGCAGTTTAAATAAATGAGTGTCTTTTCCATCTTTTCTATTTCCATGTGCTCAACTAGACCCAATTCCAAGATTGATTTTGAAAGTCTGCTGAATTCAGCAATTTATAACAAAGTTCTTTCAGGTATGGTGC
>NW_018409892.1:0-201 GCF_002113885.1 Mizuhopecten yessoensis
CCTGTCGTACCAATCAGTTTGACAAAACAGGATATCTTATAAATATGTATGTATAAGTGGTTTTATTGGAATGAGAGCATCCCATTGAAGAAGAAAGAACGCACACAGTAATTTTTACACATTATGTGTTCATTTTGTGTGATAAACTAAAGGATACCACGGTGAGAGTATACCATTTAAACCTACTAATGTTTCTATTGT
>NW_018409893.1:0-201 GCF_002113885.1 Mizuhopecten yessoensis
CATATACTGTGTCAATAGGCTACATTGTGTGTCAATAGGCTACATCGTGTGTCAATAGTCTAATGGTGTGTTAAAAGGCTACATTGTGTGTCAACAGGCTACATTGTGTGTCAATAGAATACAAAATGTGTGTCAATAGGCTACACAATGTGTGTCAAAAGGCTGCATAGTGTGTCAAAAGGCTACATTGTGTGTCAATAG
>NW_018409894.1:0-201 GCF_002113885.1 Mizuhopecten yessoensis
TTCATATGATATAGTAAATAAATTAGCACTGATCTGATAAAATACATTTGAAAATTGATATAGGACAGGTGTGTAGAAGTTGAATCGTGATTTAGAGGCGTTAAACGTATGGTTTAGTTAACTGTTTAATCATATTTATTGCCAAAATTAGACAAAAGATTAGGCACAAGTTATAACAACTTATCAACGCCTTCTCCCAAT
>NW_018409895.1:0-201 GCF_002113885.1 Mizuhopecten yessoensis
CCAGTAAACGCTCCGTCTGGACACTGAAGACACAGATAAACGCTTAGTGTAGAAACCAATTATCCTAGTAAACGCCTCGTCTGGACACTGAAAACACAGATAACCTCTTAGTCTAGAAACCAATAATCCTAGTAAACGCTCCGTCTGGACACTGACAATAAAGATAAACGCTTAGTCTAGAAACCAATTATCCAAGTAAAC
>NW_018409896.1:0-201 GCF_002113885.1 Mizuhopecten yessoensis
TGCAACCGTGTATGTATATACCTTATCTGTTCAACACACATTTACGTGAAACTGACAATAGGGTGATTAATGCTGCATACGACAGTATATTATTGTATATAAGAATGGAACAGATAAAGCGAGATTCAAAAAGGTTTGATTATTATTTTCCCATCATTTGCTAAGCCACCTTATACTGCAATCAAATTCGTTTATGATTAT
>NW_018409897.1:0-201 GCF_002113885.1 Mizuhopecten yessoensis
CTGTACAGTTCAGATAGAGGTAAAACCTAGTACACATAGTTGTTGAAGTAGATCTGTCTGTATCTTCATGCAACTGATACAGTTGACGACCTGTGTTATTGGTTTGGTGGCGTATTCTTACGTTTTCGCTGATCCTTAAACACAAGACAATTATTAAAAGTACTGAATTTCAGCGGAATCCCGTCTTAGAAGATTTCTAGG
>NW_018409898.1:0-201 GCF_002113885.1 Mizuhopecten yessoensis
CCAAATATTTCGCCTCTTACGATCATGCAATGGGGGCAGCAGGTAATTTTTACGCCCTACCTACATGGACTGCTGATTCCATTCTATTATAAACATAAAAAAGTAAAACATAGTCAACTAAAAATATGTAAATTAAATCGACCCCCTCATATAAAGTTTATCCAAATCACTTTCCTTAATTAAAATCTTTCCTTAACTGAA
>NW_018409899.1:0-201 GCF_002113885.1 Mizuhopecten yessoensis
AAACTTCTCCAACAAACATCATCTGATCATCTTCAAATAAGACTGTACTGTTGTTCCTGGTTTTGCTTCTGTCATATTCTGCAGATTTGTATAATTGGTTTCCTCTGCGATACCTCTGAAAGGAATACACTTCCTTTCCATCTAGGTTGTTTTCCTGCAAAACCTTCTGTACAACATCAATGTGATTGTTGGCAGAATAAA
>NW_018409900.1:0-201 GCF_002113885.1 Mizuhopecten yessoensis
TTTAAATTTAAACAGTGTTTCTGTTTACTGTTTTATGTTGTGAAATTATATCTTTGCTATATTATAGGAGTGGAACCTACTTAATATGATGTCGCTTATTATAATTCTTTTCTCAAAAGTTGATCTCGTTTGGGAATGCGCTGTACTAGATCGTGGCTTCCTTGAACCACAGGCCTTTGTTATGCGAGCTATACATTCCTC
>NW_018409901.1:0-201 GCF_002113885.1 Mizuhopecten yessoensis
AATGAAATCAAGTTACTTTAATAACGATTAAGAATTTATTCCTTTTATGGCCGAAAGAATTTCTCGTATTTTTTTTATAAATTAAACCATATTTTTGGAAACTATATTTGAATTACATACCAGTATCACATATCCTGTGTTGCCATCTACTTCATCTGTCGCACTGCAACGCATGCTGCCTCGGCCTCACCACACGGTCAC
>NW_018409902.1:0-201 GCF_002113885.1 Mizuhopecten yessoensis
ACCTGTACAACAATCAGTACCTATATCACAATCTACACCTGTACCTATATCACAATCTACATCTGTACAACAATCTACACCTATATAACAATCTACATCTTTACAACAATCTACACCTATATAATAATCTACATCTGTACAACAATCTACACCTACATCACAATCTACACCTGTACAACAATCTACATCTGTACAACAATC
>NW_018409903.1:0-201 GCF_002113885.1 Mizuhopecten yessoensis
TGATGCCACAAAAATAGTAATGATGATTAAATAAACAATAAATGTTACACACTATGATATATCACTATCAACCAATAACGCATGTAAATTATCTATTTTTTATTTGAATTAAGTTAAAAAAAATATATACTGAAATAGCGTTCATGCCTGAATATTTGCGAAACCAATCAATACCCGGTATATGTGTGTACATTCACTTGT
>NW_018409904.1:0-201 GCF_002113885.1 Mizuhopecten yessoensis
TTCTAAATTTTCCCCTTTTTGGCCCCTTACTAAACCCCCTAGGGGACCACACCCTTATTTCATATGCCCTTCGGGCAGGTGAGCTAATAAAACAATCATAATCAATATGTATTAACTTACCTTTTGCATCCTGAGCTCGCAGTCTGTTGTATTTGGTAATGAGAAAAATAACAACTATTCCCGCTAAAAGTACTGATGGAG
>NW_018409905.1:0-201 GCF_002113885.1 Mizuhopecten yessoensis
CTTTCGTAACCTCACTTTCACATTTCGACAAAATGGCTGCCATTTTCTGGCCTCTGATTGGTCGAAATTAAAATATCGTCTAATTGTAATGAAAATCGGTATGTACAAATATAGTAATATATTGTGTATGATGTAGGCCCATAACATCTCTACCCTGTACATGTCACATCTACTGTCGACATACCTTCCCTGACCTGTATA
>NW_018409906.1:0-201 GCF_002113885.1 Mizuhopecten yessoensis
CTGTCAACTTTTCCTTTAAAACGCTACTAGTCATGAACGACTGAGTAGATTTTGACCACATTTGGTCAGAAGCATCCTTGAGGGAAGGGGTATAAATTTTGTTTAAATGGTTGGATTGGCCCCCCTTGGGGGCTGAGGGGTGGGAACCAATAGTGGAAATAGCAAATTCTTTAAAATCCTTCTTCTGTAGGAATGAAAGGA
>NW_018409907.1:0-201 GCF_002113885.1 Mizuhopecten yessoensis
TTTGTTACACGTTGCTTGTTGTAGGTATTTAATCATTATCATGTTCATATAACAATATTGTCATCATATTAGTAACTTTGTAGAGCTACCGACACTGAATAAGGGGAGATAATCTGTTGGTTTCCACTTGTAACTTCGAAGTTATTGTTATAAAGTATCTTTTGTATACAATATCTATAAAGACAATGAAAAGCTGACAGT
>NW_018409908.1:0-201 GCF_002113885.1 Mizuhopecten yessoensis
CATAAGAACATCTACATACGAACATAACACTGTCTATATAGAACCATAACACTGTATATGTAGGGACCATACCACTGTCTATATAGAGACCATAACACTGTCTATGTAGGGACCATAACACCGTCTATATAGGGACCATACCACTAGATATGTAGGGACCATACCACTGTCTATATACATGTAGGGATTATAACACTGTTT
>NW_018409909.1:0-201 GCF_002113885.1 Mizuhopecten yessoensis
CCTAGCCCCGGCCGTCTACTCTTATTGTAGTATTATAGCTTGTGAAATAACACAGCCTCGTTCCGGACTATGACATCACACAGGGGCGGATCTACTCTAAATTTTAAACAGTATACACTTGAAAATATATATAACCATAATGTACCAAAAATATACATATTTGCACGATTAAATATGCCAAAACAATTAATTGTAATCCAC
>NW_018409910.1:0-201 GCF_002113885.1 Mizuhopecten yessoensis
GAAAATATTGCATTAGTTTTGCTACAGTCCTCTACTATTGTAATGATATTCATTTCAAGACAAATACAACTGATATACTATTAAAATGACTGTATATATTATATTTTATGTATTTTACTTATCCTTCATTATGAATAAATAGTGTAATGTTAAATAAGCTGATTCATCTTTGGAAAATCCCTTTGGAGCAGCCTCTTTTAG
>NW_018409911.1:0-201 GCF_002113885.1 Mizuhopecten yessoensis
CGTCCATTTTATTAGCTGTCACACACATGGTTATAGCGGCAATAAATGTGCCTCCACCCGCAACGGCGCCTAGGTAGAAGGAATAGCCAAGCTTGATATTTAGCGAGGTCGATGACAGCGATGTAAGCGTGTCATGGTATTGAGTGATGTAAAACCAAACCACTGCGGCGATAGTGCAGCCGGCTGAGGAAGATAAAAACA
>NW_018409912.1:0-201 GCF_002113885.1 Mizuhopecten yessoensis
TAACAGTCATCACATCACACAGGACTAACCCTTCTGGTTACATGTGTGTAACAGTCATCACACAAGACTAACCCTTCTGGTTACTTGTCTGTAACAGTCATCACATCACACAGGACTAACAACTCTGGTTACCTGTCTGTAACAGTCATCACATATGACTAACCACTCTGGTTACCTGTCTGTAACAGTCATCACACAGGA
>NW_018409913.1:0-201 GCF_002113885.1 Mizuhopecten yessoensis
AAGCACGTTCTCAGACACGTAATTCCTTTTGAATGTAGACATACGTCGCGAAATTTGTCACATGATTTGTTGTTTTCGGTAGATAAAAAAATCGATAGGCTTTATTTAGGAACCATTTAAATGCATTAACCGAATCTCAAAATAACAGTCCAACTGTAAATTGTCATTAATTGTTAGTGCGCAGACAAACGAGTACTGACG
>NW_018409914.1:0-201 GCF_002113885.1 Mizuhopecten yessoensis
ATGTAATAGTATTTCCAGCGATAACGTAGTGTTGACTCTTCCTTTCGTGCAACGCAATAAAATGTCCCTTAACCAGTGTTACATTTCTATACAAAATAGACTCAAATATTTATATCTGATATGATATAAGATATGTTTGTCATATATCTTCATACCTCCCATTAGTTACTTCCTGAAATATGTATCTACGCAAATATCTAC
>NW_018409915.1:0-201 GCF_002113885.1 Mizuhopecten yessoensis
TTTACCTTGGATTATTATTTAGTTTCTGAATTAAATGTTTTTTGTAGGGAAATATTGTGAAAGGAAAGTGATCCTAAAGCCAAAGTCGTCTGTTTTTTTAAAATTTAGTTATTGTTTAGTTTCAGTAGAGTGTGGTCGGGGAAAGAAAAATCATCCAAAAGTCGTAAGACATCTTTATTTTTTACATTCGGTTATTGTTTA
>NW_018409916.1:0-201 GCF_002113885.1 Mizuhopecten yessoensis
GTTGGGCGATTTACGTAAAAGTTCAAATCATTGTAAAAACAACTATCATCGGTATGGCAAACGCACAAATCAAATACCAATGGAAAGCTGAGGACCTGATCTAGAGGTTCATATATATATAGACGATAACATGCTGTTCCTGTTGCTTGTCCATAGAATAAAAGCACACACTGTTTTTTAATGTACCAGTTGCATTTTTTT
>NW_018409917.1:0-201 GCF_002113885.1 Mizuhopecten yessoensis
GTCTAGTTACATATATATACAGTGTGTCTATGTACATATATATACCGTGTGTCTAGTTACATATATATACAGTGTGTCTAGTTATATTTATATACGGTGTGTCTAGTTAAATGTATATACAGTGTGTATATGTACATATATCTACTGTGTGTCTATTTACATATATATACTGTGTGTCTATGTACGTATATATTCGGTGTG
>NW_018409918.1:0-201 GCF_002113885.1 Mizuhopecten yessoensis
TCACAAGCTCAATATTGAAAGTGGAAGATACAATAATTTAGCTAGATCCAATAGTGTTTGTCCATTATGTGATACTTATGATATTGAGGATGAGTTTCACTTCATCCTTAAGTGTCGTATTTATGCAGATTTACGGGTGAGATACCTGAAGACATGTTATTTTAGTCGTCCTAGTGTATTTAAACTTGTTCAATTGCTCAG
>NW_018409919.1:0-201 GCF_002113885.1 Mizuhopecten yessoensis
TGTAGGAATGATCGACTCATGGTCCTGACAAAGTATTGTTATTTTACGGGTCGATCAGAAATCCAATATGGCCACCACAGCCACTATTTTGAAAAACTATTTCAAACTTAAAGTAAAGCTCTACTTGACTGATTGACCTGAAACTTTGTAGGAATTATCAAATCATGGTCCTGACAAAGTGTTGTTATTTTTCGGGTCAAT
>NW_018409920.1:0-201 GCF_002113885.1 Mizuhopecten yessoensis
TCATGACGTGGTTTTAGACAGTGGCTGATACAGGTGATATTAGGAACCTGACGTGGTTTTACACAGAGGCTGATACACTGATATTAAGATCTTGACGTGGTTTAACACAGGGGCTGATACAGTGATATTACGATCATGACGTGATTTTACACAGGGGCTGATACAGGTGATATTAAGATCCTGATGTGGTTTTAACCAGGG
>NW_018409921.1:0-201 GCF_002113885.1 Mizuhopecten yessoensis
CCCGCCATACGCATGAGTGCGCTGTGTTGATGTAGCTATGTACGACTGTGACACCTATCTGACTGTATTGTTTACCCAACTTCCCAGAAGCATCAGCTCATTCCTGTATGTGTGTCTTTTAATACTGCTAGCCTCATACATGTACATAGTGTGATACTGTGCCGACCACTGCCAGAGAGTATGATACATGTAGATAGTGTG
>NW_018409922.1:0-201 GCF_002113885.1 Mizuhopecten yessoensis
AAGGGGATGATTCTGTTAACCTGTAGTACCACTGATGATCCCTTGTTTTTACACCTGAAACCACCCAAATAAGATAGCAAATATACAGAGTGTTTTATTGAAAACATTGACACAATTTTTCCGATGTTCCGGACCTGTTTATACTACCACGCATTCCATAGTAACTGTGACGTCACATATATAAACATTGGCATAAATGAA
>NW_018409923.1:0-201 GCF_002113885.1 Mizuhopecten yessoensis
CAGGTAGTAGTTATAGACATGTGATAGTTATAGACAGGTAGTAGTAATAGATATGTCATAGTTATAGACAGGTGGTAGATATAGACAAGTGATAGTTATAGACAGGTAGAAGTTATAGACAGGTGGTAGTTATAGACATGTGGTTGTTATAGACATGTGGTAGTTATAGACAGGTAGAAGTTATATACTGGTGGTAGTTAT
>NW_018409924.1:0-201 GCF_002113885.1 Mizuhopecten yessoensis
TAAAATATACAATGGTGCAATCATATGACATACGTGGATTCGTTTATGAAAACCGCTTATCACTACGTTCTTTAACAGTAATAGGTGTTTCTATCCATCGAAGTCTGCAAATCAGTACTAGCATATAACACAATATCAAAATCGCCATACATTGAACACCGCCCGATACATTTGTTTCTTCGTGTGTACGAATACGAAAAC
>NW_018409925.1:0-201 GCF_002113885.1 Mizuhopecten yessoensis
TGATGGTGTCACATAATGTCAATGATAGTGTCACATAATGTCAATCAGATCACAAAGTGTCAATGATGGTGTCACATAAGAATAACCATCTATACAGAAAACAGGTAGATAAAGCAATTCATGTTTATATCAATACAAAGGTAGATATCTAATACCTATAATGATACAGGTAATAACACAAGTAGATATCTAATACCTATA
>NW_018409926.1:0-201 GCF_002113885.1 Mizuhopecten yessoensis
GTGCATGTTGTATCTATTATAAACTTTTAAACATGTGGTGCATTGCGTGTGTCGTATATTCATCTTTCTACTCTATTAAGCATTTCTTTTGAATAATGAATACAAGCAACACACACCGCGGTCATAAACCTCACGACAACGCGTTACTGCCTACAATGTGGAGCGTCCTATTTAGTGACAAATTCCCGTGATAATTAAACA
>NW_018409927.1:0-201 GCF_002113885.1 Mizuhopecten yessoensis
TAACAATAGGGAACGGCACAAAGTACTGCAATAAAACACCAACAGGAGGAGCCATCGTGTAGTACAGCAAAATACCAACAGGGGGCGCTATCCTACATGACAGTAACACCAACAGCTTGAAACTTCATACACGTGTGCCTCATTAGAATAACAACAGGGGAACCATCGCGTTTTACATTTAACACCAACAGGGGCGGGGGG
>NW_018409928.1:0-201 GCF_002113885.1 Mizuhopecten yessoensis
TCACTTCGGCACATCACTATACTGCTGTCCGGCTGGTCAAATAAATAAATAAAACGTCTTTCTGTTTAATTCTCAAAGTCTATCCATCAAAAATGTTCCAAAATACAGGGAATGTTTTCTCTGTATTCATTAAATGTGGGATGAAAACCTACACTTTTTTTCCTCACTAAAGAGTCGTTCTTGTGGGATTACTTAAACATT
>NW_018409929.1:0-201 GCF_002113885.1 Mizuhopecten yessoensis
TAAGAAGGTATTTTAAACATGTGTATGCCATTTTAGCAAATATGAGAATTTTTTCCCCGACCAGCCTCTTTAACTATAATTAAATATAATGTCCATTGAATATGATTAATTATAATATCCATTAAATTTAATCAATTATAACTGTCATTTACTATAATGAATAATAACCCCTTCAACTATTAATAATCACAACCTACAACA
>NW_018409930.1:0-201 GCF_002113885.1 Mizuhopecten yessoensis
CATGGTCCCTCAGTGAAGATTTCTCTTTTTGCCTGTGTAGCTGTCTTTGATTTTGACTTTAATTTAAATTAGCAAATTATTTCTGTCATGATTTATCCACTGCATTAAGCAAAACCAATTTAGACATTTTCGTAAACATGTTATCAACACAGAATAGCTGTGAACTTGTAATTTGCAGTTGATGACCGTATGAGATGTCCC
>NW_018409931.1:0-201 GCF_002113885.1 Mizuhopecten yessoensis
ACAGACTGAGACACATACCTCACCTGTATTATCTTCAGTACAGATGGAGACACATACTTCACCTGTATTATCCTCAGTACAAATGGAGACACATACCGCGCCTGTATTGTCTTCAGTACAGATGGAGACACATAACTCACCTGTATTGTCTTCAGCACAGATTGAGACACATACCTCACCTGTATTGTCTTCAGTACAGAT
>NW_018409932.1:0-201 GCF_002113885.1 Mizuhopecten yessoensis
AAAGTCCTTGATGCTGACATTCTTGGACAAATACGATGATGTGAGGGAGACCTGGTCAATGTTGTGTGCCCCAAGCGCCAATTTGACTGAAGCTGTAGCATCGGCAAGTATGACATCCTTTAGTGGTAGCTCTCGTCATGACTTCGTTTTTGACAATTGGATTTCAAATTCTTGTACAACTTTTCCACATTCTGTCACCTA
>NW_018409933.1:0-201 GCF_002113885.1 Mizuhopecten yessoensis
CAATTGGATTCAAAATGATTTTTATTGGCAAATTTTACATCTCTTAGCCGCTAAACGTTTTGTTATGACATAATGAAACAAAGCTGGTCAGATTAAAAAAGAAATGTCAACTCACCAAACCTAAAGGTTAACGAATCAAAGGTCAAGGTCGAATTGTACATCTCATAACTGCTTAACATTTTGTTATGACATTATGGAGCG
>NW_018409934.1:0-201 GCF_002113885.1 Mizuhopecten yessoensis
AGAATTTCGGTTCGAGCCCCAGAGAGTGATGTCAGATAGGGTTAGTTGTAGTGCTTATATTAATACCCGGCCGGCGACGCAATATATATAAAAAATCTCTCGTCGTCAGAAAGGTACGTTATCGCAGCAAGGTTAGTTGGTACGATCAGAGACGTAAATACTACTGGCTTTATATGTCTCTGGAATAGTTTATCTTCTAAG
>NW_018409935.1:0-201 GCF_002113885.1 Mizuhopecten yessoensis
ACATTTCACGCAGTAAGGACGTGTTCTGTCTTAATGCAGCGGGCGACACGTTTATAGCGGTCGTGCAAAATATATGTCTGTACGCAAGGAAAGTGCGTTTGAATCCGACCGTTCGCCTTGCTAACGCAAGAGCCGTGGAAAAAACTCACGCGAAGTATCCAATACGGAGAATAGAAATGAAAGTGACGTCCGTACCTCGAG
>NW_018409936.1:0-201 GCF_002113885.1 Mizuhopecten yessoensis
AGTTTATGATGTCATGCAATATACAGATGAAAATAATATACCAGGTATGTTGTTAATTATAGATTTTGAAAAGACTTTCGACTCAGTCTCAGTGTTCATACAAACGCAAAGTCTGCATTTAAGTCCAACCATTTAAGCGAACAAAAAAACAAAGCAATTTTCCCGTCGTCCATTTTCACTAGGTAATCCATAGTTCCTTGT
>NW_018409937.1:0-201 GCF_002113885.1 Mizuhopecten yessoensis
CTCTTCTGATAATGGTTTGCATATGTTAGAGTTGTTCTAAAGGTTCACATCGTTACTGCCCTAAGCACATGGCAGGATTAACCGAGGTACACTGGTTTTGTTAAGGTTCACAATAAATATCATTTTTGTCTGGATGTCACTAAAGTTCCTGTTGCAGTCTGTACGTATTGACTTCCATTTTATATTTTGACATTGAAGAAC
>NW_018409938.1:0-201 GCF_002113885.1 Mizuhopecten yessoensis
GCAGTGTTACTATCTATAAAATATAAAGCACCATCAAAATATACTGTTTCCGACTAATTTCGCTTAATATGCATGCGAAGATATTATGACACATTGTGCAACAATGTCGCTAGTATTGTTTACATGGAAGCATCAGCACGTTGGTATGAATACCTAGATGTTGTTTTAAAGAATCTAATGTGGACTAGTCAAAATAGTCCA
>NW_018409939.1:0-201 GCF_002113885.1 Mizuhopecten yessoensis
TCTTTTAATTTACATTTTCTCTACCAAGTATGACATTGTAACAAGCATGGCATTTGTTTTTTTCTGTGTTTACACACATTTTGTTTTTATCACAACATGTTGACACTACTTTTGCATCAGCATGGAGGCTGCTATTTACAACGCCAAATGATTGTTCTTGCGATTGTACAAGGAACTTTAACTTGTAATCAGGGGCAGGTC
>NW_018409940.1:0-201 GCF_002113885.1 Mizuhopecten yessoensis
CTAATATGACGCATCACATGTTAGTTTGAAGTTGACTGGTTTGTATTATACGGTACTACTCAAAAAGAGATAGAAACTCATGGGCGACACATGAAATTAAAAAGTTAATAAATAAAAGAAACCTATATATAAACATTAGCAAAAAACTCTGGTAATCCATCAATTAAAGAAAAATTCAAATCACTGAAACATCTTATCCAA
>NW_018409941.1:0-201 GCF_002113885.1 Mizuhopecten yessoensis
AATAGTCAAATCAAAATTCCTTTCTCTGACAGGGAAACACAACTACATATCATTTATAATGCATTATAGACATATGATTATAATGCATACAAAGTTTCAAAGAGATTGGTCGAAAAATGTAGGACAAAAGTTTATGCCGGACGGATGGATGGACGACGCCATACCATATACTCCTGTCAAATTTGACAAGCATATAAAAAA
>NW_018409942.1:0-201 GCF_002113885.1 Mizuhopecten yessoensis
TGATACAGCGAAGGTGTCTACGATACAGCAAAGGTGTCTATGATACAGCGAAGGTGTATATGATACAGAGAAGGTGTATATGATACAGCGAAGGTGTATTTGATACAGCAAAGGAGTCGATTATACAGTGAAGGTGTCTATGATACAGCGCAGGTATCTATGACACAGCGAAGGTGTCTATGATACAGCGAAGATGTCTAT
>NW_018409943.1:0-201 GCF_002113885.1 Mizuhopecten yessoensis
GAAGGCTTTGGTATGACCTTGACATAGCCAGAAGATTTTATATATGTAAATGTAAACAGAATGTTAACTGTTAAATTAAATATTATAAAATTATGTTGCCAGTTTTTGTTATTTGTATTCATAATTGATTTTATTGACAAACAAATCCTCGTTTCTCGCCTGAACCGGGCCTTTCATGAATTTAAACATCGTAGATCGCTA
>NW_018409944.1:0-201 GCF_002113885.1 Mizuhopecten yessoensis
CCAATACTAGCATACCCCACTATCCAATACTACCCCATACGACCCGATACTAGCCTACCCCACTATCCAATACGACTCAATACGACCCAATACTATAGCATACCCCACTATCCAATACTACCCAATACGACCCAATACTAGCCTACCCCACTATCTAATACTACCCCATACGACCCAATACTAGCATACCCCACTATCCAA
>NW_018409945.1:0-201 GCF_002113885.1 Mizuhopecten yessoensis
TTTGCTTTTATTTATCATACCGTCACATAGATGTTCACCTTGATCTTTATTTAGCTCGTTTGCAGTTCTGGACAATGATATATCTGTCATACGAGAAGCACCTGCGGTGTCACCTCGCTTCATCGTCAGACGTCTGGCCAGTACAATGATCACGATGACTAGAACCAGTATAACCACTCCTGATCCAGCGCCTATTCCAAC
>NW_018409946.1:0-201 GCF_002113885.1 Mizuhopecten yessoensis
TTTCTTGTCGTAGTTTCGTGTCGTCATTTCCGTATTGCGTATCGGTATTCCATTACCGTAGTGTGAATTATAGTAACACCGGGTAAACAAAAGTATACGTGCGTGACGATGATATGTCAACACCCGATATCGAGACCTACTAATAACTTGGAAATTATGTGCAATTACACGTACTTCAGAAATAAAGCTTATGATACAAAG
>NW_018409947.1:0-201 GCF_002113885.1 Mizuhopecten yessoensis
CATAAGGAATATCATTTTTCTATATATTTACTCATTTTAACTTATGTTTCCCGGTTAAAGAACAAAATTAACGAATAAAAACAACTATGCCGTACCTTGTATTTGTCGTCTGATTAAAAGCGCTTAAATGACCATGATCAGTAAAGCAACTTGGTGCAAATAAACGCCATACAGCGACAAGGACTGTTCCATATATAAGTT
>NW_018409948.1:0-201 GCF_002113885.1 Mizuhopecten yessoensis
AAAAGTGACATTAACAGACGTGATATTAGGTGAAATGTACTGTAAGTTCTTTTACTAATATGGCTCCTGTAACCTTTTAGATAGGTTTGAAAGCAACATACTGGTAGATGTCACTAAAAGCATTGGGGCTTGACAAAATTTGTACAAATTTGTTAAAATCAAATAACTATAAAAGAATCACATTGTATGTGTTTCACAACT
>NW_018409949.1:0-201 GCF_002113885.1 Mizuhopecten yessoensis
TCTTTCTATAGATAATGTATCTCCAAAACCCATGTCTTTGTGTTAAGATTTTTTAAACAGATCTTTGCTGCATGTTTGGTGGTTACATGTAAAGAGTTAAGATCTCATAGCTGCTTTGGAGTTACCTGGGAAAACATTAAGGACAAAAATATCTTCTTTTTTTATATAAGCAATATACCGTTCCCTTTTATAAATGATATA
>NW_018409950.1:0-201 GCF_002113885.1 Mizuhopecten yessoensis
GACAAAGAGTTTAAACATGTAATGTTTAATGGGCTACTTACACACGGGGAAAGAAACATGTAATGTTTAATGGGCTATTTACACACGGGGTAAAATGAAAGATACGTGAACCGACAAAACACAAACCTGTAACAGACTTAATACATCTTGATAAACATCACCACAAACATACATGTATTAATTAGCCTTATAGTTTACTCG
>NW_018409951.1:0-201 GCF_002113885.1 Mizuhopecten yessoensis
CATATATATGCATATAGCCAGACTTACAGCAAAACATAAGCAACACCTGAAGAAATCGGAATGTACACTGACAGATAATCATATCATAATGACAGAAGATATAGGAAAAACTAGAAAATGTCTGTAAGACATAACTGCCATATGGAATTAGTTTCAGTGTTCTATAAAAAGTTACAGCCACTTTGATCTTGATACCCTGAA
>NW_018409952.1:0-201 GCF_002113885.1 Mizuhopecten yessoensis
ATACACCACCATACCCTGTCTTCGACACTCATTCGCACATGCTCGGATACATAACACACATAAAGGTACGTCTTTAAGTGACCTAAGCTGTCAATAGACTCAATTATTACCAATACTACTGTAACGGTTCACGTCCTTAGTCCTCCACCGTTGTGATTCCAGGTTCTAGCGTAAAGTGACGTACGTTTTATATCCTTGGAG
>NW_018409953.1:0-201 GCF_002113885.1 Mizuhopecten yessoensis
CAAGTGAATAGTTTGACGTCACTTGGGTACAAGTGAGTAGTTTAATGTCACTGAGTACAAGTGAGTAGTTTAACGTCACTGGGGTACAACTGAGTAGTTTAACGTCACCAGGGTACACGTGAATAGTTTAACGTCACTAGGATACAAGTGAATAGTGCAACATTACAAGTTTACAAGTGAGTCGTTTAACGTCACTAGGGT
>NW_018409954.1:0-201 GCF_002113885.1 Mizuhopecten yessoensis
CTTCTGTACTATTTCACCTGGAGTAACTAGATTTGGGGTACAAGGTCATCTTTGGATGACGGATTGCTGAGTGCAAGTATTAGGTCACTGTTACCTATGAGTTGACCCTTGACCTTCACCTTTGAAAATGTTTGTACGGGTCATATCTTCTATACTTTTTCATCTAGAGTAGGCAGTTTTGGTGCACATGGACATCTTGGG
>NW_018409955.1:0-201 GCF_002113885.1 Mizuhopecten yessoensis
TTGACCCCTCTTCCTGGTACCATGAACCTTAACTGGAACCGTCCTAGAGTTCGCTTTAGTCTTAGGCATGCTGAATTTAACATTGATTCTGAGATAGCAAGAGGAAGTTATAGGGGAAATAACTCTAACATGCATATGCTCCGCTAGGCTTAGGTTACAACCAACCAATAAATATAACCTAATTTGTGCTTAGATAAATCA
>NW_018409956.1:0-201 GCF_002113885.1 Mizuhopecten yessoensis
AAACGTCATGGTGTAAGTTGTCTGCTCGTCGGATCATTTGTAATATGCCTTTACAAGTCTCCGAAACGTCCCAGTGTTAGTTGTCTTAAGTTGTCTGATCGTCCTACCATTTGTAATATCTCTAGTCTCCAAAATATCTTAGTATAACTTGTCTGCTCATACAGCTTTCAAATGACGAAACTAAAGTGTGAAAATATTGAA
>NW_018409957.1:0-201 GCF_002113885.1 Mizuhopecten yessoensis
TAAATGCAACACCATAAATATACATAACTGTCATACCATACCAAGATCATATCTTGTTGACTTGTTCACCTGCTTTTACAGAATTTACAACATACCAATAGATACAACAAAACCTGTCCAAACTGACCACCAGGACAAATATTTTTTTATTTGTTGCTAAAGAGGTCACTTTTTACACAGGTCCAAGTCAAACAGAAATGT
>NW_018409958.1:0-201 GCF_002113885.1 Mizuhopecten yessoensis
CCCTTCCCCTCACTCCTGCTCTCCGTAGATGGCCTAACTCAGTGGATACTCCCCCTTCCCCTAACTCCTGTTCTCCGTAGATGGCCTAACTCAGTGGGTACTCCCCTCCTCCCCTCACTTCTGCTCTCAGTGCATGGCCTAACTCAGTGGGTTACTCCCCCTCCCCTCACTCCTGCTCTCAGTGGATGGCCTAACTCAGTG
>NW_018409959.1:0-201 GCF_002113885.1 Mizuhopecten yessoensis
GTATGGTACATTTACAAAAGAGCTCCTTATCTCATGGTAGCTTCTGAAACAGATAAACAAACTTAAGGTGGTATGGTACATTTACAAAAGAGCTCCATAGCTCGTGGTAACTTCTGAAACAGATAAACAAACTTAAGTTGGTATTGTACATTTATTAAAGAGCTCCATATCTCGTAGTAACTTCTGAAACAGATAAACATA
>NW_018409960.1:0-201 GCF_002113885.1 Mizuhopecten yessoensis
AGTATGAGTTGTGTTCATGTTCGTGTATTAGCGTTATGATATATTGTGTGTTTGTGTATCATATTAAGTATGATTTGTGTTCATGTATTAACGCTGTGATTTATTATGTGTTTGTGTATGATATTAAGTATGGTTTATGTTCATGTATTAGCGCTATGATATATTATGTGTTTGTGTATGATATTAAGTATGATTTATGTT
>NW_018409961.1:0-201 GCF_002113885.1 Mizuhopecten yessoensis
AACAGTGGTTAAGTAAACATAATGGCACTGATTGTGCAGTATATTTAGGTAAACCTAACTCAAAACGATGTTCAAAAAATATCTATGAATAATAATAGCATGATTTTCTTGCATTGGCATGAAACAATCACTAGCCAATAATACCAATACATTCATTAGTCATGGATTTATAGATAATCAAAAGACATTAACAAAAAATAT
>NW_018409962.1:0-201 GCF_002113885.1 Mizuhopecten yessoensis
CATTGTAGATACATTGTAAAGACACATTGTAGACACATTGTACAGACACATTGTAAAGACACATTGCATATACACATTGTATAGACACATTGTATAAACACATTGCAGACACATTGTAGATGCATTGTAGATACATTGTAAATACATTATACAGATACATTGTAGACACATTGTATAGACACATTGTATAGACACATTGTA
>NW_018409963.1:0-201 GCF_002113885.1 Mizuhopecten yessoensis
TAAATGTCAACGGTCAACTGAAACTCTGTCCATTTTAAATATTCAAGTGATTTTTGTTGAACAAAATAATTACAGTAGTGCACTGGTTTCATAGCTGTACAGTATATTTATATGTACATTTTACACATGATCCTCTAATATGAAGTAATCTTAAGGACAGGACATTGCAGACGGTATAATTCACTTCAGTAAGAGCTTGTA
>NW_018409964.1:0-201 GCF_002113885.1 Mizuhopecten yessoensis
AGTATGGGTTTTAATTATTTACTATTATTGTAAATATAGATATCAGCAAAACAAGCAATGTTACTTAATCTCTGTAATTTCTTTGAAACATTGTTATATTTCTGCATTTAAAATTTTCAACAAAATTTGGTTTAAGCATAGTATACATCATTGATAACTTATGCATAATGAAACAGTTTTGATGGCATGTCATGTTAAAGT
>NW_018409965.1:0-201 GCF_002113885.1 Mizuhopecten yessoensis
TGGACATAATAAATTAAACCCGGTCTGATAGTGAGTCCTTTTCAGCAATCTGTCGTGTTGCCCATCGTCTGGCATATTCTTCTTTAAATTCACAATTCTCTCAATACCTTCAATCTTTCGTGAAAAACTCTCGTCACTTTGCATTATGAATACCATTCTTACTGCTTTTAACTACATGTTCAGTTAAATTTTGTTTAAGAC
>NW_018409966.1:0-201 GCF_002113885.1 Mizuhopecten yessoensis
ATGGGGACATTTGTGGAAAGGATTACGTATCTTGTTCATGTGCGACAACACTGCTACAGTTTCTATCCTACAGAAAGGAAGATCTAAAGCCCCACATTTTATGTCTCTGATGAGACGTCTTACGGTTAGAATTACGCACAAGTATACACCTAGGTTCATTTTGTTCTGCGTGCGGCTTGCGTGCGGTTAGCGTAGTCTAGC
>NW_018409967.1:0-201 GCF_002113885.1 Mizuhopecten yessoensis
AGGATTGATGCAGACACTGTGCCGTACAATGAGGTCATACAGAGTCTATCCACCTCTCTGAACTGCAGATATGTGGACTGTGAACCATCATTTATATTTGGAAATGGGGATATGGTGTCCTCCTTCTTTTACAATGATAACATTCATCTGAGTGGTAGGGGTGTGTCAAAATTGCTACACTGTATAGACAGTGTGATACCA
>NW_018409968.1:0-201 GCF_002113885.1 Mizuhopecten yessoensis
GAAAAACGTACACTGATGACTCTGTCGGCAAATTTCTTAGCCATCCAATCACCAGAAAAAACATGCCAATCATCGTTCCAGGTAGGTACCCCACCTTATCAGTGACCCCGCCTTCCTATGAACACATAAGCTGAATGGTTATTTGTGTGGCTATTTAATATTGGCGTCGCGTGCCAAGTGGAAAATTTAGAATGGGTAATA
>NW_018409969.1:0-201 GCF_002113885.1 Mizuhopecten yessoensis
CTGAAATGATAGGATGGGAGAAAAATAATCATCCCCTACCTTGAGAGTGAAACAGAAAAATCTCCTATCGTCGGGGTGATTTTTGTTGGTTGTCTAACCCACGGCAGAGCCTCAGGTTAGACAACCAAAACAATCTCCCTCGGGTAGGAGATTTACCTGTCACACCCTCAAGGTAGGGGAAGATTCTATTAGTCTCACCCT
>NW_018409970.1:0-201 GCF_002113885.1 Mizuhopecten yessoensis
AGATAAGTTCGGAAAAAACTGTTTGGTAATTCCTATAGCATAACTGTAGTTTATATTATATATTTGACAACATACAATGCATCGATACAAATGTATACAGATATTAGTTTAAAAACATCATTTTTAAAAAGGAACAATGTAAGACTTTGATGTGACTGAGAAAGTTGTTTCATCGATATTTAGTCTAAATTCTTGTTCCAT
>NW_018409971.1:0-201 GCF_002113885.1 Mizuhopecten yessoensis
CCATGGCATAAGCTCACTTGCCCTTCGGGCAGGTGAGCTAAAATTGAAAATTCTTGCCTCGTTAGAATATTGTGGAGAAAACGCAAACAGCTCAAAAACAAGAGGCCCATGGGCCTTAACGGTCACTTGAGTCCTTAAGTATTTTTTTGTTGTTGTTGACTGCCCTGCAGGTAGGGCGTAAGAATTGTACCTGCTGCCCCC
>NW_018409972.1:0-201 GCF_002113885.1 Mizuhopecten yessoensis
TGATGTCCTTAATAGATAGAGTAGGAATTTTCACCTGGATCTTGAGAGTCTGATGAAATGTTAATATTAAATATAAAGTCTTATGACATCTTATACAAGAAGGAATTCCTTAGACGACAAAGTTTCATGTATCTATCTCTCAGTTTACTAGAAGTCAAAAATCTCTCTCTCTCTCTCTCTCTCTCTCTCTCTCTCTCTCTC
>NW_018409973.1:0-201 GCF_002113885.1 Mizuhopecten yessoensis
CATACATACATACATACATACATACATACATACATACAATAAAATACATACATACAAACATATAATTGTATACATATATACATATTATAGCGTACATACATATAATAGCATACATGTTAACATACATATAATAGCATACATACATATAATGAAGTACATTCATGTGAATAACATACATGCATATAATAGCATACATACATA
>NW_018409974.1:0-201 GCF_002113885.1 Mizuhopecten yessoensis
AGAAGAACCTTTGATCAAGATTCAAAAGTTTATTATAAAAAGTCTGTAGAAAAAATTTGGTTTATGAGATTTAAAAAAAAGAAGATGGTACTAGCTATGATGATTTAGAAATAATAAATATTGAAAAAAAAAATGTAAAAATTTGAAAGCATGCTTTATAGTATTTAGTTTATTTTGCTGTAATTGTATATTTTTTGCAGC
>NW_018409975.1:0-201 GCF_002113885.1 Mizuhopecten yessoensis
CACAGAGGAAAACATATCAAAATGTAAAATGTTGATTAGATATTTGAGAATGGCACAGATCAATGTCTCCTCGGAACTGGTTTCCAGTGTAACTGGTACCAAGAATATATATTCTCCTACCTTCTAGATTTTACATCACAGTACACGTATTCCAGCAATAAGTATCAGAGTGAAAGAGATGTGACATTTATTTGAGGGTAG
>NW_018409976.1:0-201 GCF_002113885.1 Mizuhopecten yessoensis
TCGATCAATGTTGGGATAAATAAATTGAGGAAATAACGTAAAACAATTAATGCTGAAATAAAAATATAATCGAGTCGCCCCATATGTACTGTATTAAGATCACACCTGGCACATTATGTACTTTATAAATTATCGAGGAAGTATTTGTCTGCCTCGTATTAAACCATACCATATTATCGACATCTTATCATGTACTACACA
>NW_018409977.1:0-201 GCF_002113885.1 Mizuhopecten yessoensis
GTTGGTGTATTCGGAAATATATGAAACTCTATTTAAATTTGCACTAAATATCACATTACAATTTTGTTGTAGATTTTTTTTGCATATGTAAACACAAAGTATCATTGCATTATTGACAATCTTATGCGGATTTCTGTAGAGTTGAAATAGTAATAGAAAGTTCATTATATTGAATGTGTTTAAGAGACCGCCTTACATATG
>NW_018409978.1:0-201 GCF_002113885.1 Mizuhopecten yessoensis
CACTTTTGATTATTTATTGGATTCGCGGAGAAATGCATGTTAAAAAATAAAGTTTAGATAATTTCTATTCTATTTTAATTTCAATTAAAAGAGTTAGTAATGTCTCATATTTTTTTTAAACAAATTGGGTTTGAAGGCCAGACAAAGAAAGAAAACTAAATAGCAGTTGACTGTGTTTTTATTTATATAAAACACAAAAAA
>NW_018409979.1:0-201 GCF_002113885.1 Mizuhopecten yessoensis
ACTCACCAGTATGGAATGCATTCTTTCACGTCAATCTGAAACATTACTGTAATAATGTAAACATACATGCGGAATCCTATTAGGCTGGTCCAGTTTTGGTTTATAATTTGAGGTTTTCTATGCGTTAGTTGTCGACCATCTTACAGTGACAGCGGCGATGAGACGCATAACACTACATACAGCGCTAATGTGTTATTGCTA
>NW_018409980.1:0-201 GCF_002113885.1 Mizuhopecten yessoensis
AACGAGACTGAGTAAAATAATAATCAAATGCCAGTTAATATACCTGGGTATATAACTACTAATATTCATCATATTTAAGTACATGTGTAAGCTTATTAAAGTATAGAACGTTTTAAGAGTATGAATTATTTTTTACGTTTGTCATATTTCATGGGATCCCCGGGAGAGCAGCAGTCACACGGACAGCCTGGACAGCAGTAC
>NW_018409981.1:0-201 GCF_002113885.1 Mizuhopecten yessoensis
TGTCTGGATGGCAGGTTTGAGAACATGCAGACTGATCCACTCTTTTTATCCTGTCATGTATTTTAACACAAGAACTGGCCACCCAAAGATGACCAAGGGCACTCTTTGTTTATGGCGTGGGGGATGTTCAAAACATCATTGATCATTTCTCGGTTTTTCTCCAAAATGCGAACTGCGATGCAGAGAAGGCAATGAGTGAAT
>NW_018409982.1:0-201 GCF_002113885.1 Mizuhopecten yessoensis
GTGGTTAGCTTAATCACTGTCTAACGACATATTTCAATCTGTAATGAATACGTCAATAAACAAGGTAAAATCTAATAGTTTTGCATGTGACCACTTAACTAAATATTTGATATCTAGAAAATTGTAACTAATTCAATAGTTTTGTTTTAAAGTTACAAAAAAATAAACTTTGCGCTAATCACTGATTAAGCTAATCACCTT
>NW_018409983.1:0-201 GCF_002113885.1 Mizuhopecten yessoensis
GAGTTTGTTCTGATCTGCGTTATAAATGTCGACGGCTGACGTACACAACTTACAATACAGAACTTCCAGAGATGCAGGTTGATGATGCAAACTGTTCTATGGTCTCCATTTCAATTTTGATAGAAAACTATGCAATTTGTTTTGTGTGATAGCAATATCTATTGTTTCAGTATGCCTATTAGTAAGCCTTGTTGTTTTGTT
>NW_018409984.1:0-201 GCF_002113885.1 Mizuhopecten yessoensis
GCTGTTATAACTCTACTAGAAAATAATTCAGCAAAATATCAATGATATCAAAATCTGAACTCGAAATCCATATTTCACGAGAGAGGTGGCTGGTATCTATATGATAAGGAGAGAAAAGGGTCGCCAACTTTGTCATCGGGTTTGTAAGTAAGTTGGTCGTTATTATGATATGCTCACGTAGCGGAATCTGTGTTGTTTTTA
>NW_018409985.1:0-201 GCF_002113885.1 Mizuhopecten yessoensis
TTTCATCTTATTTTAATTACTGCCCCTAGCCTGGCATTTTTGTAGCCTCGGGCAACACTCGAAAGATGGAAAAGAAACAGGAAAAAGCTCTGCGTTTTATTGAAAATTAATTTGACCTCACCTGTGATAGATATTTTACAAAAAAAAAACTCACATTTTTACACGTTGTTAGAAGGAAGACTATATTATATGGCTACAGAA
>NW_018409986.1:0-201 GCF_002113885.1 Mizuhopecten yessoensis
ATTTGATATCTTATTTGGCAAATACCAGCTGAATGGTTTTTTTTTTCTTTCCAAAAATGACCTTTGCTAACTTACATACCGATTTTGATATCTTATTTGTGGAGAAAAGTAGGAATATGGCAAATACCAGCTGAATGTTTTTTTGTTTTGTTTTGGTTTTTTTACCAAAAATGACCTTTGCTAAGTTTTCCACAATTTCAT
>NW_018409987.1:0-201 GCF_002113885.1 Mizuhopecten yessoensis
TTATCAAATTTTGCATGATTATTGCACTGTCCTTGTGTGAACCATGACAGAAAGTAAAGCACATTATTGACAAAGTGAAGTCATATTGAACAATATCACCGTCACCTACTTATCGACTATGTGCTAGTTTTTTCAGCTATTTTATTATATGCATCGTAAGTGTTACTCAATACATCAAATTAGTGAGGAAATGTTTAAATA
>NW_018409988.1:0-201 GCF_002113885.1 Mizuhopecten yessoensis
TTGATAACTGCCTCACGAACACGACTGTCGTAATGTCCTTTCTGTCTATCCTTGGCCTTAGCTGAATGTGATGCAGCAAGCTCAGAGGCGTTAATCAAGCGTTGCCTGATGTCGTCTATGTACCTTGTCATGGAAACTGCTTCAGCGTCTGTGTTCAAACCAAAGGCGAGATCTACTGGCAATCTAGGATTTCGTCCAAAC
>NW_018409989.1:0-201 GCF_002113885.1 Mizuhopecten yessoensis
CCCCCACCCCCTGCAAGGCATACAATCAAAAAGGTATTAACAAATGTAATACATTTATTTCTTCAGAATTGGAGGTTGGGAAGCAATTCAAATGGTACATCTTAACAGTTTCAGGATATTAAAGTCAATTTCTTTTAAAGCAGAGACATTTAATTTGAGCACAGCTTGCTAGGTCTTCTGTTTATCTGCTTATCAGTCTAT
>NW_018409990.1:0-201 GCF_002113885.1 Mizuhopecten yessoensis
AGTGGAAATGAAAATCAGTAACTGTCAACCATGTTTTATTTATACCGTATCATACCTGATCTTAGAGGATTTCTCCTGGTCATTGTTGCTAAGAAACAATGGCATCATTTGAATTCAGAATCAATCCCAGGAACATTAAATGCCTAACTCCGTCATATCATGTAGCTATAAACAGCTATGATAAATACGCATTTAATGAAA
>NW_018409991.1:0-201 GCF_002113885.1 Mizuhopecten yessoensis
ACCGTTTTCTGGTCACATCTATTACTGTTTAAAATAATGAAAATAATTCCAAGCGACATATCTGCAAGGGCATTAGTCGAGCACATACCAATTGTGAACACCCCTGCAGTCTAAGATTTCCAAAGGTTACAGACTGAAACATTCATACCAGGCGACTGGTATGATTTGTTTAGTGGTCTCATATTCTGCTGCACCAATAGC
>NW_018409992.1:0-201 GCF_002113885.1 Mizuhopecten yessoensis
GTATAGGGATTCTTGAAGAAGAATAGAGAACAAAATGACCTTGAATTACATTGGCGGTAAGCGAAGTGGCTCATGGAACGAGGGACACTATATCGAGGGTTTTCTGTATGTAGAATTTCTTTACTGTTAGAAATAACGAAATTTGTTCGGAAATATAAATTTTCTCTTGAATTCTCGATCATTTTGTCAATGTCAATAAAT
>NW_018409993.1:0-201 GCF_002113885.1 Mizuhopecten yessoensis
ATTGGGTTGGGCAGCTGCAGCCAGCTTAACGTCTGACAGTGTATAAAGAATTTCATCTTCCTCTTAATCTGCTCAAAAAGGAAACAGGTTTTTTTCCAATTCAGAGCCTAAAGTATCTTATCTGAATCCTAATCCTTTAACAAGCCGCCAACTCTGACAGGACATTGAGTAGGATCTATCTTTGTGTGATCAGCACCACCA
>NW_018409994.1:0-201 GCF_002113885.1 Mizuhopecten yessoensis
ACGTGATATCAGTAAAGCCGCGTTGTTTGTTGATACACTTACACACACTGTTTAATGTAAATCGCATCCGGTGTCCCGATCAGCGCGTGTCATTTTTTATACGCAGTAGAAGCCCATATGTGTGTAGTTTTACATGTAAAATAAACGCCAACCTTTTTTTTTTGTTCACAGTAGGTTGGCATCAAAGTGAATGCCAGCTCT
>NW_018409995.1:0-201 GCF_002113885.1 Mizuhopecten yessoensis
TATATTACAACAATTATAAAACAAGTTTTTCAATTGATATCAATTTATAATATTGGAAGCGCCAGTGGGTCTGTAATGTGGGAGGAAACGGGAGTACTTAGAGAAAACCCACATGGTCGGGCAGGTGACACGATTTACCTTTTCACCTCCGATTTAGGAGTCGAACCACGGTCGTCATGTTGAAACGTAAGTGCGCTATCC
>NW_018409996.1:0-201 GCF_002113885.1 Mizuhopecten yessoensis
CTGAGACAAGATAACAGTATGTATTTGTTTTCATAACATAAAAAACATTACAGTAGAAATTCAAAAAAAAAAGACCTTTACAATTAGCCAATGAATTTATATCATAAAAAATGTAGCAAAACAACAAAAACAAAATGAAAATTACTTTGGATTGATGATATTCCATATGTTAATTTCATAATAGAATTTAAAAAAAATGTG
>NW_018409997.1:0-201 GCF_002113885.1 Mizuhopecten yessoensis
CTAATCAAAACCTAAGAGTATCACACTACACTGCCAGAAGGAAACTGGGATGTAAAACTTGATTAAGTTTAATTGGATGCGTTGTTACACACGCACAATATTAGCGACTGCAGGTAGAATTTGTAGTTTGATATTATTTTTCTGATATAAAGAAAATTATTTTATTTCAACCATAAACACATTTTTAATCCTCCTTTTTGA
>NW_018409998.1:0-201 GCF_002113885.1 Mizuhopecten yessoensis
ATAAAATGAATAAGGAGAAAAAAATATCGAGTTTTGAAAGTTATTCTATAAATATATTTTGTATATGATGCACTTTGTATATGATGCACTGAACATTACACAGTGTTTTTGTATCATACAAGTATACTTGTCTATGTAAAGATACCTTCAAGGACATGTTCGTGACAATAAAAACATAGACCTTTTGTTGTTTTGCCTCAT
>NW_018409999.1:0-201 GCF_002113885.1 Mizuhopecten yessoensis
TTATGTAGAAATATTAGAGATATTCCAATGACTAAGAAAGGAATGCAACATTTTCAATTCATACTATACTTTATAAAAACGACATTAAAATGTAGCTATCCTTTTATTTGGTAAAAGATCCAATTTAGTATTTATTTTTTTAAACCTAGTTTCTTGTCCTCTCTAAGGCCCTGGTATGGTCCTTTATAAGGGCCTAGTTTT
>NW_018410000.1:0-201 GCF_002113885.1 Mizuhopecten yessoensis
TTAAAATTGTGCAACAGAAAAGCAGTATTCGGGTTCGGGGAAAATATCAAGGTAAGGACAAATTCCATTAACCTCAGTTGTGTTTTCTTTGGGAAATCTTACGTTATGTAAATTCCCGTAAGTTAAAGATCGTTGGTAAAACCTGGTAAATCGCATTTCGTCTGCGATTGTTTGGTGATTGTTCAACACATGTTATCCATA
>NW_018410001.1:0-201 GCF_002113885.1 Mizuhopecten yessoensis
CAGTAAATCAGGACCAAAACGTGCTGGAAGTACGCCATGAGATGACAATGAATGTCCGTTTTTTGGAAATTGAAATAAAAATAGTTTCGTTGAACAGATCATACACGATGATGTCTAATAAACATTGTCACGTTGTAATTGTTTTTGAAAGCGTATTAATAATGATCGTAATGAAATTAGTACTTTAGAAGCAATTACGCA
>NW_018410002.1:0-201 GCF_002113885.1 Mizuhopecten yessoensis
AAAGACAGAGGAACACAAACATTGCTATCAAGTTTGAAGGAATTTAGCTAATATTTGCTAGAGTTTTTAAGCGGAAACAAACTGCAGATAATGATGTTAATCAAGGGGCCGTAACTCTGCCAAATGGAGTCTGATTAAAGTTGTTGTCAAACTTGACCGAGCCCTTAAGGCATTTAACCCTTTAACCAAGTTTGAAGAAAA
>NW_018410003.1:0-201 GCF_002113885.1 Mizuhopecten yessoensis
CATGAATATTAACCAATGAAAATTGTCGTGAAGTCGCAAACGCGGATGAATGTGGAGTAATTACTTAATCTTGGTTTTATTGTATTTCAATACGCGTTTCTGCGGGGTGCTTATTTACAAAATGGATGATACAGATTAAACCAATGACCAAAATTTACGTGCACACGCTTACAACTGTCACCACCTTGTGACATGTTGTGA
>NW_018410004.1:0-201 GCF_002113885.1 Mizuhopecten yessoensis
ACCAGTGATATATTTGGTTTTGTCTTCACATTTGTTTTCTTTTTGAATCAAAGAAATAATCAACATATATGTATGTGTGTAATGGAGAAATATATGACGTGGATGAGAAAATGTTTGAAAAATAATAAACGAAGTCCACTTTGGAATAAGTTATTGGAGTTTGGAAGCCCTGGTTATGTATATTCTATCATAAAGTACAAA
>NW_018410005.1:0-201 GCF_002113885.1 Mizuhopecten yessoensis
TCTAGTAAGGATATATTTCAATTTACGAAGGACACCTAATTGTTTTGCTACAGTTTTACTTATATGTTCTATGTGATAGCTCTACTTATAGTTTGAGTCGATGAATAATTATAGATGCTTATGGTAATCTACAAATTCAATACTTACATCATTAACATTTATTTCAATTATGTGATCCAGTTCAGTGTTAGAAAAAAGCAT
>NW_018410006.1:0-201 GCF_002113885.1 Mizuhopecten yessoensis
GAAACTCATGCTTAAAATATAGAGGAAACGTATCTAAATTGTCCAGTCTTTTCTGTATTTGATCTATTTAGTTTTCTATTCACCAGAACGCAGTAGGGAGTAATGTGACATGGCTTTAACCACTCAATAATAAAATTCACATCTTCATTACCTCTTGATATTGATTTCACACTTTCTTTCTCTCCTCTCTCACTCCTCTCT
>NW_018410007.1:0-201 GCF_002113885.1 Mizuhopecten yessoensis
TGTTCAATGTTTGTATACCTTTATCAAGGATCTATTAATGATCGTCTTCTAGATTTAATTTATTATCCCCCGCTTTCACCGAAATGAGGGATATTAATTTGGGTCTGTCTGTCTGTCTGTCTCCATTGGGCGGAGTTATATAGCCCCTTGAATAATGAAAAACTTCATTATCTGCAGTTTCTGCTTAATAACTCTAGCAAA
>NW_018410008.1:0-201 GCF_002113885.1 Mizuhopecten yessoensis
TCGATTAAATGTAATATCGATCCAGATCATAATAAAAAGAATAATAAAAACAAGAATTAGTTGGTTTTAATTCCTTCAAACTGACCCCCCATTTTGACAATACACCTTTGTTAAAATATCAATGAAGTGTGAATAATAAACGGACCTTGTGCAATCTTGTTAAAAATGTCAATGGCATGAGAATAGTAATTTGGCATTGTG
>NW_018410009.1:0-201 GCF_002113885.1 Mizuhopecten yessoensis
ATAAATGCTACGGGCTTAGCCCTCTGACACAACTCGTCCCCAAATTATTCAGACCTTTCCGAAGGTATGGAGCGCAAGTTCATTCCGTTATGTCGAGCCTTCAGTTCAGTAGCAAGAAAATCAACGAGGTTAAGCGTGTATCCGACTCGGATCCGTAGATTGTGACCCTACGAGAAACACTCCTACAAGGTTGGACAAACC
>NW_018410010.1:0-201 GCF_002113885.1 Mizuhopecten yessoensis
GGAATACTTTTATTAACATATTTTCATGTCATACTCATCAGAAGGGCTTGAAGTATGTAAGTTTGGCTTGGAACAGTCATACATTGTTCTGCCTTGAAGTAAGTTCTCTTGTTGTTATGTTATTTAGTATTTAACAAAATAATGAATGATTGTCTATTATCACATGTCTGTGATATACATGTATATAGTAGCATTTTAGGA
>NW_018410011.1:0-201 GCF_002113885.1 Mizuhopecten yessoensis
GGTGAAAGGCTTATAATACCATCCTCTAACACTACCATCAATTCAGTGGGGACAGGCTAACCATAACAGCTTCTAACATTACCACCAACACAGTGGTGACAGGCTTATCATAACACCCTCTTATACTATCACCAACCCCAGTGGTGATAGGCTTACCATAATACCATCTAACACAACCACCAACCCAGTGGTGACAGGCTT
>NW_018410012.1:0-201 GCF_002113885.1 Mizuhopecten yessoensis
AAGGGGATGATTCTGTTAACCTGTAGTACCACTGATGATCCCTTGATTTTACACCTGAAACCTCCCAAATAAGATAGCAAAGATACAGAGTGTTTTATTGAAAACATTGACACAATTTTTCCGATGTTCCGGACCTGTTTATACTACCACGCATTTCATAGTAACTGTGACGTCACATATATAAACATTGGCATAAATGAA
>NW_018410013.1:0-201 GCF_002113885.1 Mizuhopecten yessoensis
CAGCTCTCATCAATATTTAACTACCATCTAAGTTCAATGAAGATAGGATAGTAAATGGACTCTCATTGTGTTCACAAGCTCTATTATAGCAATTTTGCCAATTGTAAAGGGCCATAATCCCGTCATGCATAAACGGATCTACTGGTTTTCGATAGTAACCGAGCTCTCATGGATATCTAGCTACGGAATAAGTTTGGTAAA
>NW_018410014.1:0-201 GCF_002113885.1 Mizuhopecten yessoensis
CTTAATTTGACATCACGAATCCCATGTATGTCGCGCTAAAAAAAAGGATATTTTTGTGTATGTTATATAAACTTTGGTAACATTCCACATAATCGTCATGTAAAGAAAATAACTTTCTTATATCAACAGAATATAAGACAGTGATATGCATGTTCCTTACAGTTTTGTTTGTTGTATCTATATATGAGAATAAGACACTAA
>NW_018410015.1:0-201 GCF_002113885.1 Mizuhopecten yessoensis
TGATGCCACAAAAATAGTAATGATGATTAAATAAACAATAAATGTCACACACTATGATATATCACTATCAACCAATAACGCATGTAAATTATCTATTTTTTATTTGAATTAAGTTAAAAAATATATATACTGAAATAGCGTTCATGCCTGAATATCTGCGAAACCAATCAATACCCGGTATATGTGTGTACATTCACTTGT
>NW_018410016.1:0-201 GCF_002113885.1 Mizuhopecten yessoensis
GATTCCAGTCATTTTAACCCTATCATCATTTCCCTGTAACCCTTCAGTTATTGTCACGTTTGCAAGTTTCTGTTTTAGTTTAACATTTTCCACTGTGATTCGGTTATAGTCACTTTCTATAGCACTTATTGTACTAGAAGACGGTTCTGTCTGTACATGTTGGACACAGTCACTTGCTACCTCAGGATGATCCTGTGTTGT
>NW_018410017.1:0-201 GCF_002113885.1 Mizuhopecten yessoensis
GCCTTTCACACTTTGGTGAATGTTCAACTTCAAGACAAAAGGTGAAGAATTGTCAAGAAAGTCGCCAGGAAACAGAAGGTTGAGCAGGAGGCAGAGTGAAAATATCAAGACCCGAGATATTGCAATGGGTGCATTTTGTCGCTTTTGTGACCTCAAATAAGCACAGGTACTAGCCTCGTCTGTCAATACACCTATAATATA
>NW_018410018.1:0-202 GCF_002113885.1 Mizuhopecten yessoensis
TGACTGACTACCATATCCTATGTAATTGGTATGACTGACTGCCGTTTCTAGGGGCTATTGGTATGACTGACTACGATATCCTATGTTATTGGTGTGACCGACTACCGTATCCTTAGTTATAGGTATGACTGACTACCGTATTCTAGTTTATTGGTATGAATGACAACCGTATCCATGGTTATTAATATCACTGATTACATAT
>NW_018410019.1:0-202 GCF_002113885.1 Mizuhopecten yessoensis
GGGGATCTAATGTCAAGTCCAGTAGTACGTGTAGGGATCTAATGTTCAGTCCAGTAGTACGTGTGGGGATCTAATATAAAGTCCAGTAGTACGTGTGGGGATCTAATATAAAGTCAAGTAGTACGTGTAGGGATCTGATATAAAGTCCAGTAGTAATTGTGGGGATCTAATATAAAGTCCAGTAGTACGTGTGGGGATCTAA
>NW_018410020.1:0-202 GCF_002113885.1 Mizuhopecten yessoensis
TACGGGGATCAATTTGAATCACTTCTATGTTCACCGGAAGATATCTCCTCAAACAAGCACGAGTCGCTATCGGCATCAGTTAAATGCATTGTTGAAACGTCAAACCATCCCTACCTTGCGGAAAGATACGGATGGACCAATCCTCCTAGTATCGAACTATGCTTATTACAATTGGAAGCAGTAAGTAAGGTGTTTTGTATTA
>NW_018410021.1:0-202 GCF_002113885.1 Mizuhopecten yessoensis
TAACAACATTAACCCTTCCTCTAACTGACAACAGGTATAATGGGTTTAGTAACAACATTAACCCTTACTCTAACAACAGGTATAATGTGTAAAGTAACACCATTAACCCTTACTCTAACAACAGTTATAATGTGACAAGTAAAAACATTAACCCTTCCTCTAACAACAGGTATAGTGTGTAAAGTAACAACATTAACCCTTA
>NW_018410022.1:0-202 GCF_002113885.1 Mizuhopecten yessoensis
TGTCCCTAGGGATAAGACATCTTAGTACATGTACCCCTCAGGTTGAGCCTAGGGATAAGACAGCTTAGTACATGTACCCCTCAGGTTGTCCCTAGGGATAGGACATCTTAGTACAAGTACCCCTCAGGTTGTCCCTAGGAATAAGACAGCTTAGTATAAGTACCCCTCAGGTTGTCCCTAGGGATAAGACAGCTTAGTACAT
>NW_018410023.1:0-202 GCF_002113885.1 Mizuhopecten yessoensis
TGTACCAAGTCTTCAGCTTATGCCCCATATTGTTGTAAGTGAGTAAAAAAACTGCCGATGGTCCTTATCACACGCAGTGATTCTCTCCGCATAAGCCTTCTTGAAGTGAATAAGAAGTGAACTCACTAGACCTCCGTTTCTTGTATGATCTGGCTTTTTACAATTCAGTGTTTCTTACAAAGCAATTTGATCACCAGATTGT
>NW_018410024.1:0-202 GCF_002113885.1 Mizuhopecten yessoensis
GCACTATCCTGTTAAGCTATAGTTAGTACCTGGTTAAGGCACTATGATGTTTAGCTATAGTAAGAACCTGGTTAAAGCACTATCCTGTTTAGCTATAGTTAGTACCTGGTTAAAGCACTATCCTGTTAAGCTATAGTTAGTACCTGGTNACTGTTTTGCTATAGTTACTACCTGGTTAAAGCACTATCCTGTTTAGCTATAG
>NW_018410025.1:0-202 GCF_002113885.1 Mizuhopecten yessoensis
CGGGCTGTGGTACTCTCATCACTTTGCAATAACTAGGGCCGGGCTGTGTACTCTCAGCACTTTATGATAACTAGGGCCGGGCTGTGGTACTCTCACCACTTTACGATAACTAGGGCCTGGCTGTGGTACTCTCAGCACTTTGCGTTAATTGGGGACTGGCTGTGGTACTCTCAGCTCTTTGCGATAACTAGGGCCTGGCTGT
>NW_018410026.1:0-202 GCF_002113885.1 Mizuhopecten yessoensis
TAAAAGAGAGTAATTGAAGTTGTATCAGACCCTGTCCGGGTAAATTCGAGCTTTTGATGTTGTATCTAACCTCGTCCGGGTAAAAGAGAGTAATTGATGTTGTATCTAACTATGTCAGGGTCAAACGGAGTAATTGATGTTGTATCTAACCCGGTCGGTGTAAAAGAGAGTAATTTATGTTTTATCTAACCCATTCCATGTA
>NW_018410027.1:0-202 GCF_002113885.1 Mizuhopecten yessoensis
CCCACGAAGTTGTTACCACAGGGAGGGGTACGTGTATAATACTCCATACGAAGTTGTTACCACAGGGAGAGGTCCGTGTGTAATTATCCGCACGAAGTTGTTACCACAGGGAGAAGTACGTGTAAAATAATCCCAACGAAGTTGTTACCACAGGGAAAGGTGTAATAACCCAAGGAAGTTGTTACGACAGAGAGGGGTACGT
>NW_018410028.1:0-202 GCF_002113885.1 Mizuhopecten yessoensis
ACCAGGAACATTGAATTGGAAAAAAATCTCAATTTTGACAATTTTTCTGGTACAGGGTCCTAGGGGGTCTAGAAACCGTGCCGGTGCACAACTATTGAAAGTTTGCACGTACAGGGGCTGCCAATTATAATATTCACATCGAGTTTCATTAAGATTCAAATAGGAATTCATTCCGAGCTAGGACCAGGGACATTGAATATGA
>NW_018410029.1:0-202 GCF_002113885.1 Mizuhopecten yessoensis
AATGACGAGATACGAACACTGTGAGTGTAGCTATGACGAGATACATAAACTGTAAATACAGCAATGACGAGATACTTATACAGTGAGTGTAGCTATGACGAGATACTTACACTGTAAATACAGCAGTGACGAGATACTTATACGGCGAGTGTAGCTTTGACGAGATACTTACACTGTAAATACAGCAATGACGAGATACTTA
>NW_018410030.1:0-202 GCF_002113885.1 Mizuhopecten yessoensis
TTCCACTGATGTACTGTCAACATAAATGAACAGTTCCCCTGATGTACTGTCATCATTAATAAACAGTTCCCCTGATGTCCAGTCATCATAAATAAACATTTCCACTGATGTACTGTCAACATAAATNATGTCCGGTCATCATTAATAAACAGTTCCTCTGATGTACTGTCAACATAATAAACATTTCCACTGATGTACTGTC
>NW_018410031.1:0-202 GCF_002113885.1 Mizuhopecten yessoensis
CGTTGTTGAACAGCTTACCATCTGCTATTAGAAAGTCAAATACCCCAAGGCCAAGTTCAAGAGGGACATCAAAACTCACCTCTTCACGTCTGCATTTTAGAATCTTTGCAAAGACGTCATGTAAATACCACCTTTTTGTTTGTTCAATTATGTGCACATTTCTTGCTTAAATGTATAATAGTGATTGTAATCCTTTGTTTTT
>NW_018410032.1:0-202 GCF_002113885.1 Mizuhopecten yessoensis
GATTTTGATATTGAAAGTTTGTTATCGCTGTTTCTCAAGAAGTACCAAAGGGATCTTTCTCAAATTTTATCTGTAGGTTCCCCTCGGTCCTTAGCTGTGCAGGGCAATTTTAGAGACTGATTGGATAAACAACATGGCTGAAAGGCAGGCATCTTGGTTTTGATATTGAAAGTTTGTTATCGTTATTTCTCGGGAAGTACCA
>NW_018410033.1:0-202 GCF_002113885.1 Mizuhopecten yessoensis
TACATTGAAATGCACATGGTTTTTATACTTATGTTTCTTTCTAAATTTGATATTTATCAATCGCTTTACCCATCACGTCATTTTGTCCGTATCAATATTATTTCTTTGGATTCCAAAAATATTAGTCGGACCATTTCTAATTATTTGACATAAATCTTTGATAACAAACCAAGGCTGTATTATACTCGACTGTACTCAGGTG
>NW_018410034.1:0-202 GCF_002113885.1 Mizuhopecten yessoensis
ATTTATATTTGATTGTAACCGTGTTACAGTGCAACGGTGTTGCATAATAGTGGTATCATTTATATTTGGTTGTGACAGTGTTACAGTGCACCGGTGTTTCATTATGGTGATATAATTTATATGTGAATGTAACGGTGTTGCATGATGGTGGTATCGATTGTATTTGATTGTAACAGTGTTACAATGCAACAGTGTTTCATTA
>NW_018410035.1:0-202 GCF_002113885.1 Mizuhopecten yessoensis
CTAGGTAGTGGGGATTCAAAATTGTACAAATGGTGGGGCTAACCCCCCTGGGGGCTGAGGGGCGGGGCCAAAAGGGGTCAATTTGGCTATACTGCTTTAAGCGACTTCTTCTCTGGAACTAAAAAGTGGATTTCAACAATATTTGACTGGAAGCACTCCTAGGTGATGGTGATTAAAAATTGTACAAATGGTGGGGCTGACT
>NW_018410036.1:0-202 GCF_002113885.1 Mizuhopecten yessoensis
ATGGAAATTAAACAAATATTGGTCCAAAATGTGATTTCCCTATTTAAAATATAGTAAAGTTTACCCCCTCCCCAGGGGGAATCATGAGACCCCAGGGTCAAGAAATTCACAATTTTGGTAAAGCACCTTAAGACCCTTCCGTCTATTAAGAGTATTCAATTCTACCATATCTGGGTCTTGAGAAGAAGATTTTTGAAATTTC
>NW_018410037.1:0-202 GCF_002113885.1 Mizuhopecten yessoensis
CTTCGGTTACCCACTAAGCAGACAACACTCTTTGATTACCCACTAGGCAAACACCACGCTTTGATTACCCACTAAGCAGACAACACTCTTCGGTTAAGCAGACAACACTCTTTGATTACCCACTAAGCAGAAAACATTCTTTGATTACCCACTAAGGAGACAACACTCTTTGATTACCAAGTAAGCAGACAACACTCTTTAA
>NW_018410038.1:0-202 GCF_002113885.1 Mizuhopecten yessoensis
TTGCATGGTCTCTATGTCTGGGGGATGGAAAGTGTGAGGCATCAGCGTTACATGGTCTCTGTGTCTGGGTGGAGGGGAAGTATAAGGCCTCAGGGTTGCATGGTCTCTGTGTCTGGGGGGAGGGAAAGTATAAGGCCTCAGGGTTGCATGGTCTCTATGTCTGGGTGGAGGGGAAGTATAAGGCATCAGGGTGGTATGGTAT
>NW_018410039.1:0-202 GCF_002113885.1 Mizuhopecten yessoensis
ATCATACATCAGGTACACAAACCACTGTACAGGTACATATACATCCTACCTCAGGTACACAAACCACTGTACAGGTACATATACATCATACACCAGGTACACAAACCACTGTACAGGTACATATACATACATCAGGTACACANATCAGGTACATATACATACATCAGGTACACAAACCACTGTACATATACATATACATCAT
>NW_018410040.1:0-202 GCF_002113885.1 Mizuhopecten yessoensis
CATCACCTATGCCTTTACTTACCTTGACTATGCCTTTACTTACATCACCTATGCCTTTACTTACATTGACTATGCCTTTACTTACATTGACTGTGCCTTTACTAACATTGACAGTGCCTTTACTTACATTGACTATGCCTTTACTTACATCACCTAAGCCTTTACTTACATTGACTATGCTTTTACTTACATCACCTATGCC
>NW_018410041.1:0-202 GCF_002113885.1 Mizuhopecten yessoensis
AATGACTACAGATGGTTTCTGTTGGCCTGTACTTTTAGTTTTACAAATAAAATAATGACTACAGATGGTTTCAGTTGGCCTGTACTTTTAGTTTTACACAAATAATAATGACTACAGATGGTTTCTGTTGGCCTGTAATATTAGTTTTACACTTATTATAATGACTACAGATGGTTTCAGTTGGCCTGTACTTTTAGTTTTA
>NW_018410042.1:0-202 GCF_002113885.1 Mizuhopecten yessoensis
GATTTTGATAAAAATTGGTATAAAATGATTTTGTCAGGAGAGACAATACAGTGAAACCATTTTCGAAATTAAGTTTTGCAAATGAGCAGTGGGGGGGTTGCTGTTAATCATCTGACGAGAATCTTGGTTATTTATTCCAGAAGATCATGCTTTTCTCAGATTTGAACTTGTTGACATGGTGGCCATTGACATAGCGTATGAC
>NW_018410043.1:0-202 GCF_002113885.1 Mizuhopecten yessoensis
TGTTGATTGTATGGGAACCTTACAACAGTCGGTAGATTCTATAACAGCATTGTTATTTGACATGTCGTCTGAAACTGAGGAACCGTGGATCCGAGACGCGTGAAACTGATAGCGTTTGAAGTGAGTGATCTTGCGACGGTGCACAGGTTCGTTACACATGTCTGAAATGACGAATGTTTATGTGTGCTGTGACTCATATCAG
>NW_018410044.1:0-202 GCF_002113885.1 Mizuhopecten yessoensis
GTTCAGTAGAACCTTGTTGGCCTCGACACGTTTGTTTGTGTGTACCTTGTTGTGGAACCTTGTTGGTCTGGACATGTTGGTTTGTGTGTACAGTGGATTCTGGTTCGTCTGGACATGTTGGTTTGTGTGTACGGTAGAACCTTGTTGGCCTGGACACGTTGGTTTGTGTGTACAGTGGATTCTGGTTAGTCTGGACATGTTG
>NW_018410045.1:0-202 GCF_002113885.1 Mizuhopecten yessoensis
TATAACGAGTTGTTATTACCCGTATGGTGTATAACGGGTTGTTATGCTCGGCTGGTGTATAATGGGTTGTTATTACCCGTCTGGTGTATAACGGGTTGTTATTATCTGTCTGGTGTATAACGGGTTGTTATTACCTGTCTGGTGAATAACGGGTTGCTATTACTCGCCTGGTGTATAACAGGTTGTTATTACCCATCTGGTG
>NW_018410046.1:0-202 GCF_002113885.1 Mizuhopecten yessoensis
CATCCCTTTAGCATACTTGGAATGTAAAACAACATCCCTTTAGCAAACATAGAATGTAAAACAACATCCCTTTAGCATACTCGGAATGTAAAACAACATCCCTTTAGCATAATCGGAATGTAAAACAACATCCCTTTAGCATACCTGGAATGTAAAGCAACATCCCTTTAGCATACTTGGAATGTAAAACAACATCCCTTTA
>NW_018410047.1:0-202 GCF_002113885.1 Mizuhopecten yessoensis
TACTGTAATGTTGGTATGATTGTAGAGTAGGTGTAGAGTTGGTGTAGAGTAGGTGTAGAGTAGGTGTAGAGTAGGTGTAGAGTTGGTTACTGTAGTGTTGGTATGGGTGTAGAGTTTGTGTGGAGTTGGTATGGGTGTAGAGTTGGTGTAGAGTTGATATGGGTGTAGAGTTGGTGTAGAGTTGGTATGGGTGTAGAGTTGG
>NW_018410048.1:0-202 GCF_002113885.1 Mizuhopecten yessoensis
CCTTTTTAATCAAAACCAGAGGTTATGTATTACTGATACTTGAAAAAAAATTAACAAGGAAACAATAACTGAGTATGACTTATTATTATTGGTTATTTCCTATACTCAATAAACATTTGAAAATCAATGAAAAAATATCTCGTTTTTAGAACAGTTGGTGGACAGAATGAATTATAACTGTTAATAGAGTTTGAGTTGAACC
>NW_018410049.1:0-202 GCF_002113885.1 Mizuhopecten yessoensis
ATGTGGCCCTTGGTATTTACTATATCTAGTATGGTGTGTACTTAGCTAATGGGGCCCTTGGTATTACTATATCTAGTATGTTGTGTACTCAGTTAATGAGGCCCTTGGTATTACTGTATCTAGTATGGTGTGTACTTAGTTAACGTTGCCCTTGGTTTTTACTATATCTAGTATGGTGTGTACTCAGTTAATGTGGCCCTTG
>NW_018410050.1:0-202 GCF_002113885.1 Mizuhopecten yessoensis
CTTGTATAACGCGTGCTACCTTCATAGATACTAGATTACACCAAACACCAGCCTGTTTATAACTATGTATCGACTTGTATAACGCGTGCTACCTTCAGAGATACTAGATTACACCAATTACCAGTCTGTTTATAACCATGTATTGACTTGTATAACACGTGCTACCTTCAGAGATACTAGATTACACCAAACACCAGTCTGT
>NW_018410051.1:0-202 GCF_002113885.1 Mizuhopecten yessoensis
CCCACCATCGTACCATCTTCTTGGCACCCACCATCGCACCATCTTCTTGGTGCCCACCATCGTACCATCTTCATTTGTTCTATGTCAGTCTGATCTGTTCTCATTATTTCTCAGATCTATTTAATCGATTTATGTAAACAGTAAAAGCACCTTGACCTAACTTTTGATCTAAACATCATACTGCAGTGTATAAAAGACAACC
>NW_018410052.1:0-202 GCF_002113885.1 Mizuhopecten yessoensis
GAGGTTGTTTTCTTTCCTCTGTCTTATTTTTCACTGATAAAGAGGTTGTTTTCTTTCCTTTGTTTCATTTTTCACTGATATAGAGGTTGTTTTCTTTCTTATGTCTTATTTTTCACTGATATAGACGTTGTTTTCTTTCTTTTGTCTTATTTTTTTTACTGATATAGAGGTTGCTTTCTTTCCTTTGTCTTATTTTTTACTA
>NW_018410053.1:0-202 GCF_002113885.1 Mizuhopecten yessoensis
ACCCCGTACCCCGTACCATGTACCCCGTACCCCGTACCATGTACCATGTACCCTGTACCCCGTACCATGTACCATGTACCCCGTACCATGTACCATGTACCATGTACCATGTACCCCGTACCCCGTACCATGTACACTGTACCCCGTACCCCGTACTCCGTACCATGTACCATGTACCCTGTACCCTGTACCCTGTACCCTG
>NW_018410054.1:0-202 GCF_002113885.1 Mizuhopecten yessoensis
CTCTAGCGTCTTCATTCTTTCTTGGTTTTTAATCAAACTTCACACTGTCATAACGAATTAAAATATCTTTGACAAGTTCGAGTTTCAAGGTCATCGGATCAAGGTCAAGGTCACTATTACTATAAATAGAAAAACATTGTCAGCACTCTAGCGTCTTCAAACTTTGTCAGCACTCTAGCGTCTTCATTCTTTCTTGGTTTTT
>NW_018410055.1:0-202 GCF_002113885.1 Mizuhopecten yessoensis
AATTTAGCTTCCACTGAACTGGTTGTCCCAGTATCCAGTCAGTTTTATTGATTAAGCTTCCACTGAACTGGTTGTCCCAGTATCCAGTCAGTGTTATTAATTTAGCTTCCACTGAACTGGTTGTCCTAGTATCCAGTCAGTTTTATTAATTTAGCTCCCACTGAACTGGTTGTCCCAGTATCCAGTCAGTGTTATTAATTTA
>NW_018410056.1:0-202 GCF_002113885.1 Mizuhopecten yessoensis
TCTACCTGGATTTGAATTTGCAGTCTCTGGTTTTGAATTTGCAGTCTCTGGCTTAGAATTTGCAGTCTCTGGTTTTGAATTTGCAGTCTCTGGTTTTGAATTTGCAATCTCTGACTTTGAATTTGCAGTCTTTGGTTTGGAATTTGCAGTCTCTGACTTTGAATTTGCAGTCTCTGGTTTTGAATTTGCAGTCTCTGACTTT
>NW_018410057.1:0-202 GCF_002113885.1 Mizuhopecten yessoensis
ATCCCAGAACACACACATTACAATATCCTATACATGGATATAATTATATCCCATAACACACACATTAAAATATCCTATACATGGATATAATTATATCCCGGAACACACACATTACAATATCATATACATGGATATAATTATATCCAGGAACACACAAATTACAATATCATATACATGGATATAATTATATCCCGGAAGACAC
>NW_018410058.1:0-202 GCF_002113885.1 Mizuhopecten yessoensis
GGTAGCCCTTCACCCAAGCATGCTACTGGCCAAATATCATCTCCTGGGCAGTTTGGGTTATTGAGAAGAAGATGTTTAAAGTTTTTAACATATTTGACCCCTGTGACCTTGAATATAGGTGAAGGTAATTCATTTGAACAAACATGATAGCCCTTTACACAGCATGCTACTGGCCAAATATCATCACCTTGGGCATTTTGGT
>NW_018410059.1:0-202 GCF_002113885.1 Mizuhopecten yessoensis
GAAACAGTAATTTCATGTGTATGTGTGCCAGCTGTTTGGGTCTCGGCTATTTCATAATACAAGTGAAATAAATATAGCGTATTGAACGGGAAAACCATGAAATTTTCTATTTCTTACATTTCTTTCACGTTTCGCTTCGCAAATATTGCTACATCACAAAAGCGCGGGAATGTATAACGTAGTTTTTGACGCCAAATTATAA
>NW_018410060.1:0-202 GCF_002113885.1 Mizuhopecten yessoensis
TCTGGGTCACCGAGATACGTGTTATCTAAGTCCGTGGATTTACATTATTTATAATACTACCGGGTTCAATAAAATGGTATGATTTAATTATATTGCTGAATTAAACGATTATTTTTGTTTTTACATGATAGATTTAAATTAGTACTAGTATGAATATACACATAGAACTATCAGATAAGCCGTGATAGGAATACCATTCTTC
>NW_018410061.1:0-202 GCF_002113885.1 Mizuhopecten yessoensis
GGGACGTTGTGTCCTGACCTATCTACAACGTTACTGTTACCTAAAAGGGACGTTGTATCCTGACCTATCTACAACGTTACTGTTACATAAATGAGATGTTGTGTCCTGACCTATCTACAACGTTACTGTTACCTAAACGGGAAGTTGTGTCCTGACATATCTTCTGTTACCTAAATGGGACATGTCTCCTGACCTATCTACA
>NW_018410062.1:0-202 GCF_002113885.1 Mizuhopecten yessoensis
AAGGAATGCTTTTGATCAAATATGATTGATATCTAGTGCACAGTTATACAGAAGAATTAAGTCGTTTGTAGCAATATAGCCAAATTGCCCCCTTTTGGCCCTGCCTCTTAGCCCCTGGGGAGTCAGCCCCACCATTTGTACATTTTTTTATCACCATCACCTAGGGATGCTTCCAGTCAAATATGGTTGATATTCACTTCTT
>NW_018410063.1:0-202 GCF_002113885.1 Mizuhopecten yessoensis
CCCCGCTTTGACTATCAATGCACATATCAGAGAAACTAACTTAAATGCATAAACTTTAGTGTTGATGGAGATGCTGACAAAGTCAATGGGCCATGAAAGGTAGGCCGCATCCAGCATTTGATGCATGGGTGGAGATGTGCTACCTAAGATGCATCTTTGGTCCAAGTTTGGTTGGTCTACCACTTATACTTACAGTGAAACT
>NW_018410064.1:0-202 GCF_002113885.1 Mizuhopecten yessoensis
ATAGATAATCCTTACTAACAATCATAGATAATCCTTACTGACAAACATAGATAATCCTCACTAACAATCATAGATAATCCTTACTGACAATCATAGATAATCCTTACTAACAATCATCGATAATCCTTACTAACAATCATAGATAATCCTTACTAAAAATCATAGATAATCCTTACTAACAATCATAGATAATCCTTACCAA
>NW_018410065.1:0-202 GCF_002113885.1 Mizuhopecten yessoensis
CAGTGTTAAACTCCAATTAATTCCCTATACAGGTAGCTACACTGGTTCAGTGTTAAACTCCAATTACATTCCATATACAGGTAGCTACACTGAATCAGTATTAAACTCCAATAACATTCCCTATACAAGTGGCTACACTGTATCAGTGTTAAACTCCAATTACATTCCCTTTACATGTAGCTACACTGGATCAGTGTTTAAC
>NW_018410066.1:0-202 GCF_002113885.1 Mizuhopecten yessoensis
AAAGACAAGAATGGAAACATAGAAAGAAACCCATAGGGAACAGTCTAAGACAAGAATAGAAACAGAGAAAGAAAACAATAGGGAACAGTCAAAGACAAGAATAGGAACAAAGAAAGGAACCAATAGGGAACAGTCAAAGACAAGAATGGGACAGAGTAAGAAACCCATAGGGAACAGTCAAAGATAAGAATAGAAACATAGA
>NW_018410067.1:0-202 GCF_002113885.1 Mizuhopecten yessoensis
TTAAAGTCATCCTTAAAGTCAACCTTAAAGTCATCCTTAAAGTCATCCTTAAAGTCAACCATAAAGTCAACCTTAAACTTAATGTTAAACTTAATGTTAAACTTAATGTTAAACTTAATGTTNTGTTAAACTTAATGTTAAACTTAATGTTAGGGTGTTTTGCGAAAGTGCGCACCTACCAACTCGTCAATGTCTTGAGATA
>NW_018410068.1:0-202 GCF_002113885.1 Mizuhopecten yessoensis
TTGGTACTATATCCCTCTATAGATACCATGTCCCTCCCTAAGTTGTTACTATATCCCTCTATAGATACTATGTCCCTCCTTAAGTTGGTACTATATCCCTCTCTAGATACCATGTTCCTCCCTAAATTGGTACTATATCCCTCTTTAGATACAATGCCCCTCCTTAAGTTGGTACTATATCCCTCTCTAGATACCATGTCCC
>NW_018410069.1:0-202 GCF_002113885.1 Mizuhopecten yessoensis
TTACTAACATTCATTGTTGACACTGTCATATCTGTTACTAACATTTATTGTTGACACTGTCATATCTGTTATTAACATTCATTTTTGACACTGTCATATCTGTTACTAACATTCATTGTTGACACTGTCGGATCTGTTAATAACATTCATTGTTGAGACTGTCCCATCTGTTACTAACATTCATTGTTGACACTGTCGGATA
>NW_018410070.1:0-202 GCF_002113885.1 Mizuhopecten yessoensis
AGTCACTAGGTACAGAACCATCACTCATCGTCTGTATAGTCACTTGGGTAAGAACCATCATTGATCGTTTGTATAGTCACTAGGTACAGAACCATTACTCATCGTCTGAATAGTCACTAGGGTCAGAACCATCACTCATCGTCTGTATATTTACTACGGTTAGAATCATCACTTATCATCTGTATAATCACTGATGTTAGAA
>NW_018410071.1:0-202 GCF_002113885.1 Mizuhopecten yessoensis
ACCATCTCATGTTAATCTTTTTTGTTTACAGTGTAATTGACATGTCTCATATTTGATCATTTATTGACGCTATAAGTGTCACATCTTCTGTTTGAACATTTTGTTGACGCTTTAAGTGTCACACCTTCTGTTTGTACATTATTTTGATGTTATACTATTTGAACATTTTGTTGATGCTATAAGTGTTACATCTTCTGTTTGA
>NW_018410072.1:0-202 GCF_002113885.1 Mizuhopecten yessoensis
GTAAGACACACAGCGTTACCTCTGTATACTGTAAGACACACAGCGGTACCTCTGTACACTGTAAGACACACAGTGGTACCTCTGTACACTGTAAGACACACAGCGTTACCTCTGTATACTGTAAGATACACAGTGGTACCTCTGTACACTGTAAGATACACAGTGGTACCTCTGTACACTGTAAGACACACAGCGTTACCTC
>NW_018410073.1:0-202 GCF_002113885.1 Mizuhopecten yessoensis
GTCGGCTTTGTGAATGCAACCCCCATCACGGGAGCATACAACCAAAACCCGTGGTTCTTCCAACCGTTCAACGTTACATCAATCGGTCTCTACGTGGACGGAATACCCATAGGAGGTACATTGTAACACCATAAAACTGGATTATGATACCACCACCGGCCAGACCACCATTCCAGTCCTCAGGAACATGTTCAAAACAACT
>NW_018410074.1:0-202 GCF_002113885.1 Mizuhopecten yessoensis
GTTTTTCTTTATCTATTTCGGAACACATTAGAATATGTACTTAAAAGACAAGAAGTAGCCATATGGTGTAGAAAAAAAATAAGTTGACCGTCTTTCATATTGGATTTCTAAGTCACATTTTTTTTCGATTTGATTGTCATTTTTTTAAACCTGTCATTTTTTTAAACCTACAAATATGTCCATCCAGACATCACCTAATAGA
>NW_018410075.1:0-202 GCF_002113885.1 Mizuhopecten yessoensis
TGCAACATAAGTACATATGGACGTCCATAGTACAACACACACTACAGGTATAATGTGATGTAAATAGTTACAACATTGCAACATAAGTACATATGGACGTCCATAGTACATCACTGAAACACTACAGGTATAAAGTGATGCCAATAGTTACAGCATAACAACATAAGTACATATGGCCGTCCATAGTACAACACACACTACG
>NW_018410076.1:0-202 GCF_002113885.1 Mizuhopecten yessoensis
TCAATCAAACAGGTAACTTGACTCTAGACTATCAATCAAACAGGTTTCCTGACTCTAGACTATCAATCAAACAGGTAACCTGACTCTAGACTATTAATCATACAGGTAACTTGACTCTGGACTGTCAATCGAACAGGTAAATTGACTCTAGACTATCAATCATGCAGGTAACTTGACTCTAGACTGTCAATCAAACAGGTAA
>NW_018410077.1:0-202 GCF_002113885.1 Mizuhopecten yessoensis
TAATCCTCCCATCATCAGGCCACCAGTAATCCTATCATCTAGCCATCACTAATCTTATCATCTAGCCACCACTAACCCTATCATTCAGCAACCACTAATCCTATCATCAGGCCACCAGTAATACTATTATTCAACAACCAATAATCCTATCATTCATCCACCACTAATCCTATCATCCAGCTACCACTAATCCTATCATCTG
>NW_018410078.1:0-202 GCF_002113885.1 Mizuhopecten yessoensis
GCTCACTCAGTCATAGCTTGACAAAGGGACAAGTAGGTCTTGAAATGTTGCGAAACGTTTAACACGTACATTGTTTTTGTAGAAAGTAAAACTTTGATATCACATATTTCAAAACTGATGAATTTTATTGCAGATACAAAATTAACTGAGGTATCCTGTCATGATAAATCCTACATCATTACTAAGAGTGAAAAAGGCAAAA
>NW_018410079.1:0-202 GCF_002113885.1 Mizuhopecten yessoensis
CAGGTCAGTATTTTTATAAATAACATTATATTTAATATACAAAATCTATATAGCGCCCTAAAAAATTTGTAGAATTACTCTAAAGCGCTTTACAACACATGGATAACAGTATTGGTTATAGTTGTTAAACAAAAAGGCTTACAATCACCGTTATACTTTAAGCAAGAAGATAATCATCTCAATGTGCACATACATGAATAAA
>NW_018410080.1:0-202 GCF_002113885.1 Mizuhopecten yessoensis
GTCGTCAATTATATAAGAAATAATCCCACATAATGTTACCACGGAACTAGCATTATTCAACATAGTGATATCACAACAAATCCCACGCAATATTACTCCGGAACTAGTATTTTCCAATATACATGTAGTGATATCAGAACAAATCCCACGCAATATTGTGTGTTGCCATCGGATCTTCCACCTCACATAACAAAGTACTAGA
>NW_018410081.1:0-202 GCF_002113885.1 Mizuhopecten yessoensis
TACCTACATAATGATAGACCCATTACTGTACTGGATTATAAGGGGTCATGAAATGCAGTTGACTTAATTTACAATCCTGATACTGGTATGTGATACAGCAGAGGACAGAGTTTGTGGTAGACAAAAACATGAGACTTCCTGGGTCTACCCAATAAACAACCCATTAATTAACATTTTACAATTAATTTAAAATTGGAATGAA
>NW_018410082.1:0-202 GCF_002113885.1 Mizuhopecten yessoensis
TATATATTCTTGACCCGTTTTATTTGAAACTCATCACCCATACACATGCTACCTCATTGGTGTAAACATTTTTTCATTTAAATGTATATTAACGTTAAACCTAACCTTAACATTAAACTTCGAATTAAAGTTAAACTTAGCCTTAACGTTAAAGTTAACCTTAACGTTAAACCTAACCTTATTGTTAAACTTTTTTTTTTTT
>NW_018410083.1:0-202 GCF_002113885.1 Mizuhopecten yessoensis
TATTCCTGGTGGGTAAGCAATAAACAAGGTACAGGTATCCAGGTTCCGGTACCACATGTGGCACCCATTAAATAGACATGTGTAAAAAGATACTTCATATGTCATTTAGGTAACATTTATTTATACTGTAAATATGAAAATTTGATTTAGAAGTATGTAATTAGAGCAAAACCGAAATTAGTTCTTCAAAAAAATATTTTAA
>NW_018410084.1:0-202 GCF_002113885.1 Mizuhopecten yessoensis
GCTTTGTTCCGGTTCAACTTCTCGTATTTCTTCCTTATAAAACTAGCTGCCTGCTCGAACACGTTATCGCCTGTGGAATAAAGTAATAAAAACATGTTTTAGTGAGGAAGTTCATCACAAAATATACCAATGTGACACTTTGTGTTAGATTATACGTGTTTCATTTAAACAGACACGTAGCTGATATATAAACAAATAAGCT
>NW_018410085.1:0-202 GCF_002113885.1 Mizuhopecten yessoensis
TCCTATGTTGCTGTAGATTCGATCGGTATTCAAGTGTTTACTGCAAATATCATAATTTCAAAACATCATGACTTCATCGTGATATCATAGATGTAGACCGCTGACGGACAGAGTTATAACAAAGGTTTTTCAAAGATGCAGCTTAATGAAGGCTATTGACTGAAGACTTATGAAGGTCGATGTTGTTGATTATGCTCCTTTG
>NW_018410086.1:0-202 GCF_002113885.1 Mizuhopecten yessoensis
ACATCCGTCCGCTCCAACTGTTCCTTCTGTCAGTTTGGTCTCCGGTGTCTCGGCAATGGGATGTGTACATTCCTCTGCCGGAGTCGGTGAAGGACTCTCGAGAGCAGGATCACTTAGAGTTTCGTCTTCCGCCGTCTACCAATCTCGATGGTCCACCTTCGGTGACTGGTGTGTCGGACGGTCGATTGATCCAGTCTCTGCC
>NW_018410087.1:0-202 GCF_002113885.1 Mizuhopecten yessoensis
ATAAGCGGGGTTAGACCGGGATGATAAGAGGGGTTAGACCGGGATTATAAGTGGGTTAGACCGGGATGATTAGCGGGGTAAGATCAGGATTATAAGTGGGGTTAGACCGGGATGATAGGCGGGGCTAGACCGGGATGATAAGTGGGGTTAGACCGGGATAATAAACAGGTTAAGACTGGGATGATAGGCGGGGCTAGACCGG
>NW_018410088.1:0-202 GCF_002113885.1 Mizuhopecten yessoensis
GCCCCACTAGTAATAATTCACAGTTTTGTTGACTCTGAGTATTCCAACAAAATGTTTTTTATGGATTACAGTTATTTCCCCTTTTACATTTTTTTTTATTTTCTTTGTGGCAGATAAACAGTGGTTACAGTAGTTACAGTGGTAACAGTAGTAACAGTAGTTACAATGGTAACAGTGGTAACAGTGGTAACAGTGGTAACAG
>NW_018410089.1:0-202 GCF_002113885.1 Mizuhopecten yessoensis
TTAAATTGTGATAGAGAGTTTACATTGGATAAATCAAAATTAAGAACGAATGAGTTGAATTCCCTAAATGTACTTGGAAAATGGCTACTATAATAGCTTACTGTTCTACATATTGGAGTGGTGAACTATCTAGTCGTCCTTAATGGATATCTTTCAATTTCATTGTGATATATAAACGGTTGCACTATATCTTTCAGATGTT
>NW_018410090.1:0-202 GCF_002113885.1 Mizuhopecten yessoensis
CTAAGTGATAAATCATTGCCCCCTAATAAATGGTGGAAAATTGCTTAATCCATAACTAACTTTAACAATAAAACTGAACCAATTCCACCATTGAATGCTAACAATACACTGTATCTAACGGGTGCATACCTGGGCCATGGAAGATGGCTAATGTTAATGCTGTATACAAAGGGAATGGTTTAAAAAATAATTATTCCAATTA
>NW_018410091.1:0-202 GCF_002113885.1 Mizuhopecten yessoensis
CAAAACCTAGAGCTTAAATACCATCATTTGGCTACTAACAAACAGATATTCGCAGGAGAAAAGGACTATTATATGTACATTGTATTGTTATAAGATATGGATGTAGAGGCCCTCAATGCCTGCGTCCATTACCTTTCCTATTAAATTACTTTTATTTACTAGCTGCTGTGCGAAAACTCACTCAATAAGTCAAAGACTAAGT
>NW_018410092.1:0-202 GCF_002113885.1 Mizuhopecten yessoensis
ACGCGATTTCTATCAAATGTCCGCGTTACGGCTCTCTTACGCACTTCACGTTTCACATGGTACTCGGTCTTAGTCAGTTGATTCACATAAGATACACTGACGACACTAAGAATCAAACAACGAGTTTTCCTCCCAAATATCAACTGAGTTGCACTTACGCCCGTGTCCAGAGGCGATTATTACTTTGCTTTAGTATGGCTGG
>NW_018410093.1:0-202 GCF_002113885.1 Mizuhopecten yessoensis
TTAACAGACAGTGTAGTATTAACAGACAGTGTAGTATTAACAGACGGTGTAATATTAACAGACAGTGTAGTATTAACATACAGTGTAGTATTACTGGACAGTGTAGTATTAACAGACTGTGTAGTATTAACAGACAGTGTAGTATTAGCAGACAGTATAGTATTAATGGACAGTGTAGTATTAACATACAGTGTAGTATTAA
>NW_018410094.1:0-202 GCF_002113885.1 Mizuhopecten yessoensis
CTCATATTAGTGGCGACCACTCCGTTGTCTTCGGGGCAGGGCCATTAGGAACGGCTTAATTAAAATATTGAAACTCTTCTGAAAGTAGCTGTTGGATTCAACCAACATTTCATAAAATGATTTAAGACGTATCATTTACTGTAGTAATGTTTTTATGTTGTCTTCTAAATTTAATTTATTTCATTTCCATTAATTGAGATTA
>NW_018410095.1:0-202 GCF_002113885.1 Mizuhopecten yessoensis
GATATATGGTTGCTAGGGTTAGATACAATAGGGTAGGAAGGGGATATGTTGTGATGTATGGTGGGTAGGGTTAGATACCATAGGATAGGAAGAGGATGTTGGGTGATGTATGATTTCTAGGGTTAGATACAATAGGGTAGGAAGGGGATGTGAAGTGGTGTATGGTGGGTAGGGTTAGATACCATAGGGTAGGAAGGGGATG
>NW_018410096.1:0-202 GCF_002113885.1 Mizuhopecten yessoensis
TTTAAAAGCTTGACTGAGTTGGGTTACTGTGAACATGTCTTTTCTGACAATAACAACCTTTACCTCTACATTATGATAGTCGACTTCTACATATTATAGCTCTATTTTTAATTCGGGAAGTGTTCAGACTAACAATAGCATCATCGTCTGTTGTGGGCATGTTCAGTCTTGTATGTCCCCTCCACACTGTGACGTTTCACGT
>NW_018410097.1:0-202 GCF_002113885.1 Mizuhopecten yessoensis
CTATCTTAACCCTTTCACCATTGTAGACCATAATGGACTCATCCAAATGAATTTATGGCAGAGTCTATTCAAGTTACCTAGATGTGAAAGAGTTAACTGTGACCTTAGACTACCGTTCATTCTGCATCATCAGCTTATCCCTGCTTTATCGTCCAACATGTAAAGATAATGACTCTAACAATAAATGATGATAGTCTATATA
>NW_018410098.1:0-202 GCF_002113885.1 Mizuhopecten yessoensis
CTGGATTAGTGGTGGCTTGAAAGTGGGACAACTGGATTAGTGGTGGCTTGATACTGGGACAACTGGATTAGTGGTGGCTGGATGGTGGGACAGCCGGATTAGTGGTGACTTGATTGTGGGACAACTGGATTAGTGGTGGCTAGAAAGTGAGACAGTCGGATTAGTGGTGGCTTGATAGTGGGACAACTGGATTAGTGGTGGC
>NW_018410099.1:0-202 GCF_002113885.1 Mizuhopecten yessoensis
ATCACATGAACACTAAATATCACCGCTCTAATCGCATGATCACTAAATATCAGTGCATTGATCACATGAACACTAAATATTACAGCAATTATCAAATTAACATTAAATAGCATTATATCATCACACTGATCACATGAACAATAAATATCACAGCACTAATAATATCAACACTAAATATCACCGCACTGATCCCATGAACACT
>NW_018410100.1:0-202 GCF_002113885.1 Mizuhopecten yessoensis
TAGTGAACCTACACGGTTTGTTGATAACTCGATATTAGTGAACCTTCACGGTTTGTTGACGAACCTTTTCCGTATGACTAATATTGATTCTTAAATGGTTCTGAAAAGCATAAAGGATTTTAAGTATTATTAATTCATGGATATTGTCCAATGTCCTAAGGTTATTAATGTAAACATTGCCAACATAATAATCGATTTGGAC
>NW_018410101.1:0-202 GCF_002113885.1 Mizuhopecten yessoensis
TCACAGTGTCACACTACACACTAACACCACATCACAGTATCACACGACACACTTACATCACAGTACCGTTTCACACTACACACTAACACTACATCACAGTATCATATTCGACACTTATATCACAGTGCCGTATCACACTAAACACTTACATCACGGAACATTATCACACTACACACATCACAGTACAGTATCACACTACACA
>NW_018410102.1:0-202 GCF_002113885.1 Mizuhopecten yessoensis
TTATGAGGTTTGAGACAAACTGTTGACAGAGAATGTTTAAAATTTTAACAATTTTAAGGACATGTAAATGAACCTCATTGTATTCTGAATTTTCTCTAGTTTCTTAGAGTGTTTCATATTGCATAAGTGTCATGCAAGATGGCAGTATTGAAAACTTGAATAAATTAAAGATTTAAGAAACGAAATCTTGTATTTTTGGTGA
>NW_018410103.1:0-202 GCF_002113885.1 Mizuhopecten yessoensis
AACGTCAACAATCGGTTCATGGCATTCATAGCCTAAATGAATGTCAACTGCATTCGACAGTATTCCGTAAATTTATACATTTTACGGAATACGGGCAAGAAAAATAGAAACGGAACGTATACTAGTATGCATGAAAGTATCATGATCAAATGATTGTATTGTATTTATGGTCACATTCAATTGAACTGTATACATGGCCATA
>NW_018410104.1:0-202 GCF_002113885.1 Mizuhopecten yessoensis
CGTGAGAGTCACAACAGATTATGTATTGTAGTGTTGTATTGCCACATGAACAGTATAGATGTGAGGGATGTCGTGTTATAGCCACATGGACAGTGTATTTATATACTTAGTGAAAACTATGTATACCAGACAGTGCGATAAAAGGTTTTGTAGTGACTGTTATATTTTAAATTGCTTGCTTTCCTGAGATAACAGATATCTT
>NW_018410105.1:0-202 GCF_002113885.1 Mizuhopecten yessoensis
TACCTAACAAACTACACAGTTACCTTACACACTACATAGTTACCTTACACACTAAACAGTTACCTTACACACTACACAGATGCCTTGCACACTACAAAGCTACATTACACACTACACAACCACCTTATGCATTACACAGATACATTAAACACTGCACATATACCTTACACACTACACATATACCTTACAAGCTACACAGCTA
>NW_018410106.1:0-202 GCF_002113885.1 Mizuhopecten yessoensis
TAAACCCATACTTTCACAGAGTATGTGCCCATCGAATCCTTTTAGATTGTGAAATACGACGGGGATGTGGGAGGGATATTGAAAATTGAGATGACAGTTCTGACAGCCAGCACCTCTAAATTTGCCTGTCAAGTGACAATGATCTCTGACTTTGACATCATTTTCTGTAAAATAGTGACTACATATGTGACATTTTGTGCTA
>NW_018410107.1:0-202 GCF_002113885.1 Mizuhopecten yessoensis
AAGGCAGAAGTCCTAAAGGTCCGACACACCTTCTTAGGACCGGCCTATAAGGCCCCCGAAGTAGCAGAATGTGTGTGTGGGGGGGGTGGGGGGTCAACAGAACTGCTAACACATCTCCACGAGGGAGAGACCAAACCCCAAAGATTCCACGACGGATAAGCCATGGGGTTAAACCCATATCCCGGAGGATAAGGGAAAGGTC
>NW_018410108.1:0-202 GCF_002113885.1 Mizuhopecten yessoensis
ACAGCTGTTGTCAGAATGTTACCAACCCAAATAATATATCGATCAAACAAATTTAATATTTTCCAACTAAATGTAGTCCAATTTACAGCTACTATAATTAGTTTACAGTTATTGGCATATATACATATCAGTTTGAATATGCAGTAATTAATTTTCAAGGCCAAGCCACATAATGTATCAATAAAATAAGCTTTTGAAAACT
>NW_018410109.1:0-202 GCF_002113885.1 Mizuhopecten yessoensis
TCATTAGTATTCGTCTTACAACTACAGATCAAATAATTATCGTTGTAAGAGATAAAATGCGTTGGATGATGTTAGATATGCCTTTTTTAATGTTGAAAAGGGTTAAATATCCGGAGCGTGTGTGGCAATCACCATCCTGGAACGTACGTGCCGAAGATTACGAACACCTTAATCACATCAATGAGATGTCTATATATATATA
>NW_018410110.1:0-202 GCF_002113885.1 Mizuhopecten yessoensis
TGACATGATGCACATTTCCTGAATAACATGGTAACCATGTGATACATGTAAGAATATATACACTCAAATATTCTTTCTAAATACTTATTTAAGCTAACCATGCTTAAAATACAGACCCTATGTATATGTTTTAATCACATATTTAAACGTTTCATCCAAATATAACGTTAAGCTAACCATGCTTAAACACTGACCCTATGTA
>NW_018410111.1:0-202 GCF_002113885.1 Mizuhopecten yessoensis
GTTATAGTCACATAATAGACAGGTGGTAGTTATAGTCACATAATATGCAGATGGTAGTTATCGAAAGGTGGTTGCTATAAACAGGTGGTTGTTTTGGACATGTGGTGGTTAAAGAAAGGTATTAGCTATAAATAGGTTGTAGTTAGAGACAGGTTACAGTTATAAACAGGTATTGGCTATAAATAGGTGGTAGTTATAAACA
>NW_018410112.1:0-202 GCF_002113885.1 Mizuhopecten yessoensis
AGACGAGTACAGTTTTACACCTGCAGACACACATGGCGATCGTAAGAGATACCAACATATCGTTGGAATAATGTAAATAGCGGTCAGTTTCTTGATACACCCGGTACTATTTATGCATCTGTCTCACTCCAAGGGAAATAACACAGCCTCTATCGATACAATATGAGGCTTTTTACACATGAATTGGTCCGAGCATCGACGC
>NW_018410113.1:0-202 GCF_002113885.1 Mizuhopecten yessoensis
GTAGTAGGACGAGGAATAGTGATAAAGATAGTGCCGTCGCTGGGTATCGAACCCGCGATCCTTTTTTCTCAAGGCTGATGCTCTACCACTGAGCTAAAAGAAATTCAATCTATTATGCATATTTTAAGTGACATCTCGGTTCAACAGAAACGATATTCCCTGTTTCGATGGCAGTTCTGTTTCATCGTTGTTTATGTTCATT
>NW_018410114.1:0-202 GCF_002113885.1 Mizuhopecten yessoensis
TAAATGAAGAAAGTGTTCTGCACTAAGACAATTGTGCGGCCGGTGAGTTTAATTTCATATCGCCTGCAAGTATTCCACTCGTCACCCTCGATATTCCAGGGGTTACGCTCACTTTCGCTCTCTGCGCCCATCTTTTACATATGTCATATCAAAATTGAAGGCACGTCGATAGCTGTTTGATTAGTCTCCGGTAAAACAACCT
>NW_018410115.1:0-202 GCF_002113885.1 Mizuhopecten yessoensis
CAATACTGCACGCTGATCCAATACTGGTCGATCTCACCCCACCTGTCGTGTTGAGGATAAATGATGGTTCCGGTAAATTAAATGGGTTTTTTTCTGGTCTTAAGCTGATGGTTTTCCGTCATTATCAACATTTTTTAATGGAATCGGATTAAATCAGGTTCTCACTGTCCCAATCTAGATTTAATCATGATGTACCTAATAT
>NW_018410116.1:0-202 GCF_002113885.1 Mizuhopecten yessoensis
CCTATTGGTAATGCAAGTCATCTAAGGCATAACAACCTCGTAAAAGTAGACCTTCACAAAAATTAATACTTCATATAACAACCGTATAGGTTAAAAGTTATAAAAGTAGCAAACATAGATCAATAGCAAACGAATCAGTTGTGGAAAGTATATATAGCATCGTATCGTGTGGATCAAGTGAGTGTGAGTAGTCAAATGTTAA
>NW_018410117.1:0-202 GCF_002113885.1 Mizuhopecten yessoensis
TACAATGGGTTTGTATTTTTGCATTCATTGCAACTGTTACACAGCGACAAAGGTAATACTTTAATTTTACTTTAATTTTCATTCAACTTGGAAGCTTTTCTAAACCTAGAAACCAATTTTTAACAATTTATAAAACTACACCCTAGAATTTGATAACCTAGCTGTACCATTTCTTAGGACCGCAGGGGTCAAATCAACCTCA
>NW_018410118.1:0-202 GCF_002113885.1 Mizuhopecten yessoensis
TCAACGTGATTCCTTTGATTGAAGGAATAACTCACCAGATATAAACTTCTGAACTTGTCAATGAGTTTGCATTTGTTGTTTGCAGTGTTACATGATTGGTGCAATCCTATGCCGTGTCACATAAAATCATTCTCAATGATGATACAAACGATATTATACGCATTATACATGACTAAAAATAATCATTTTAATTACGAAAATG
>NW_018410119.1:0-202 GCF_002113885.1 Mizuhopecten yessoensis
ACTACTGGTAGTGAATGTGGTACGCCAGCAACTCCAAAACAATTAGACTAGTACTCACAAACAACTTCAATTATATATCATACTGAAAATAAATTAGTATGGGTTTGCGATGAACAAGCAACTCCTACTACAAATTGTAATAGATAAACAACTCATTTCAGAGACTAGCTCAACAAATAAAACAGCATTGCAATAAATAACA
>NW_018410120.1:0-202 GCF_002113885.1 Mizuhopecten yessoensis
ATTGAAAAATTATTTTCAAAATGAAGAAGTATATGTATTAATAATACTGTATTTCACTTCCTACAGAGAAGATGGGGGTACATGGCATTAATGTCAGTTTGATGGGTTAGCCCTAACCCTATTTATGACCTATTTATGACCTTCAACCACAGGTCAGCTTTGACTAAATATTTTACCTTGACCTCTGCAGGTTTCTACAGTT
>NW_018410121.1:0-202 GCF_002113885.1 Mizuhopecten yessoensis
TAACATCCTGTACAATCTGTTCCTACCCAATATATTACAGGTAACTGTACAATCTGTTAATACCCTATATATTACAGGTAACATCCTTTACAATCTGTTACTACCCAATATATAACAGGTAACATCCTGTACAATCTGTTCCTACCCTATATATTACAGGTAACATCCTGTACAATTTGTTACTACCCTATATATAACAGGT
>NW_018410122.1:0-202 GCF_002113885.1 Mizuhopecten yessoensis
CCCAGTCTCCTGGCCCCATGTAACCTGTATCGAACACCCATTATGATTGGCTTAATCTATGACGTATGCGCTGTGATATCGGAACATTGTCCGGTAACTGCCCAAACACCAATTTAAACAAATAGACTGCACCAGTGACAGCCGCCGTATAGGCCATCGAATACCTTTGGTTACACTAGTTTTGTAATACATTGATTTACAA
>NW_018410123.1:0-202 GCF_002113885.1 Mizuhopecten yessoensis
ATACACACACTATACACACACTATCCACACACTATACACACACTACACACACACTATACACACTATACCCACACTACGCACCACACACACTATACACACACTATACACACACCACACACACTACACACACTCTACACACCACACACACTATACACATACTACACACACTACACACACTACACACACTACACACACTATACAC
>NW_018410124.1:0-202 GCF_002113885.1 Mizuhopecten yessoensis
AATTACAGTAGTATATAGATTGTTATAACTCAGTGTTGTGTGGACCTGTACATCTAGATCTGACAGGATACAGTCTGTCAGGCAGCAGAGTGTAGGCTGGACATAAAAGATGCTCACCACTTACTGGTTTGAATATGTTTTGTCTATACTAACTTTTATTGTCTGTGGGCAGATATAGTTATCAGATATATAGTCATCAGAT
>NW_018410125.1:0-202 GCF_002113885.1 Mizuhopecten yessoensis
AGACAGTTAATATGCTTCATTTGTAAATGCATATATTTTTTTCAGGTTTTTTTTTATCTTAATTCTTCAATCTGTTTAGACAATTCGGACCTGTGCTATTCTTATATTTATTTTTAAATAAATCCCTGTGATGATGTATTTACTTGTAAAAAATGAAACGAACTAGGAATGTATTTTGAGTTGACTTCTCATTTACAGCGGG
>NW_018410126.1:0-202 GCF_002113885.1 Mizuhopecten yessoensis
GTGACGTGATAGTCCCACGTAGGTGTTCACCATACACGTAATTGTAGTGACGATAGAGTCCAACATAGCTGTTCACCATACCTGTAGTTGTAGTGACGTGATAGTCCCACATATGTTTTCACCAAACATGTAGTTGTAGTGACGTGATAGTCCCACTTAGGTGTTTACCATACATGTAGTAGTAGTGACGTGATAGTCCCAC
>NW_018410127.1:0-202 GCF_002113885.1 Mizuhopecten yessoensis
GCTTTAACGCGTCATGATGATTGAGTAAGCTTTAACACGTCATGATGATTGATTAAGCATTGAGTAAGCTTTAACGCGTCATGATGATTGAGTAAGCATTGAGTGAGCTTTAACACATCATGATGATTGAGTAAGCTTTAACCCGTCATGAGGATTGAGTAAGCATTGAGTAAGCTTTAACGCGTCATGATGATTGAGTAAG
>NW_018410128.1:0-202 GCF_002113885.1 Mizuhopecten yessoensis
GTCGTATAGTTTGGTAGTGACCTGGACATTATTGTCATATAGTTTAGTAGTGACCTGAAAATTATTGTCGTACAGTTTGGTAGTGACCTGAACATTATGAATATTATTGTCATATAGTTTGGTAGTGACCCAGACATTATTGTCATATAGTTTTGTTGTGACCTGAACATTATTGTCGTACAGTTACGTAGTGACTTGAACA
>NW_018410129.1:0-202 GCF_002113885.1 Mizuhopecten yessoensis
AACGGTGTTTCGACTCTAAATCACTGAAAACAACTCACTAAGACTCATAATCATTATATTAATGTTGACAAAGAGAAATTACAATAATATTGAAGATAGCAATATAAATGCTTACAACTCATATTCTTCAGTGTATCAATCAATACTCCCAAAGTAAAAGATACGTTTATAATTTAAGTCCATCTAACTTAATTTATTGGGG
>NW_018410130.1:0-202 GCF_002113885.1 Mizuhopecten yessoensis
TACATACACCAGTATATGTATCACACAATAGTTATACATAATTTACAATGTTACATACACAAGCATATGTATCACACGACAGTTATATAATGTAACATACACCAGCATATGTATCACACAAAAGTTATACAATGTTACATTCACCAGCACATGTGTAACACAATAGTTATATAATGTTACATACACCAGCATATGTATCACA
>NW_018410131.1:0-202 GCF_002113885.1 Mizuhopecten yessoensis
TAGAGAAACAGAGAATTAATCAAATCTTCCCGACCTACCTAGAAAATTTTGTACTGATTTGGCAGTTTTATTATTTTCATCTGACGAAACGCTAGCGTCATCATTACAGAGTAAGTTTACATCAATAACAACATCATACCTTGCTAGATCTGTATATAATATTCTACGTAAGTTCTGATATAGGGAGCAAAAAAGTAAAAAA
>NW_018410132.1:0-202 GCF_002113885.1 Mizuhopecten yessoensis
AGTTATGACTATATATAACAAAATGTATAGATTGTTTTGATTAATCAAACAAGTGTTCTTGTGTTGTATATATATTTAAGAACACTATCAAGTATAGACTTATTTTCAGTATTGCTTAACATAGTGCTTCCATCGAGAAGTATTTTAGTATTAAGATTAACCAGACACACTTCAAAAATCTCATTTATTAAAGTTTGTCTCT
>NW_018410133.1:0-202 GCF_002113885.1 Mizuhopecten yessoensis
ATATAGTTTCTTCGTTCCTTTTAAAATGCAAATTTGAATCTCGCCATAACAAAATGGTACTGAACTTTAATATTTTTTAACAAATGATCTATAGGAACTACACGTCTTGTGGCAGAAGTTTCAAAATCAGATATGTTCGAAGCTTATTCCATTCCATTACATCAAACACAGATGTCATTCTCCTATGTTTCAACAGTTTTAT
>NW_018410134.1:0-202 GCF_002113885.1 Mizuhopecten yessoensis
GAGATCATGATTCGCACTCATGTTCTTCCCAGTGTCCTAACTGTCTGTACGTCAGTCTGTACGTCCATAATCCTAATGTGTTTTAACTGTTTTATTTGTTAAAATTGTAACGATTTCATTTTCTGGTTGATGATTCTTTTCTTCACTTCTGTAGTTTATGATAAACAGTATTTATTTTAAATATTTCATCAATCTTACAGGA
>NW_018410135.1:0-202 GCF_002113885.1 Mizuhopecten yessoensis
TGGGGTTGTAGTGTTTTTACCAGACTTGTTGGACGTGGTAGAAACGGGGGTTGTAGTGTTTGTACCAGAGTTGTTGGAAGTGGTAGTCACTTGGGTTGTAGTGTTTGTACCACGTTTGTTGGACGTGGTAGAAACTGGGGCTGTAGTGTTTGTACCTGACTTGTTGGACATGGTAGACACCGGGGTGGTAGTGTTTGTACCA
>NW_018410136.1:0-202 GCF_002113885.1 Mizuhopecten yessoensis
AGAAGGGTTAAAATATCAATATTAATATCACCGGTGAGTACCACATCCATTGAAGTATCAGTTAAAGTATCATCTAGTTTGTTTCAGTTATGCATCCTAGTAAAAGTTTGTGATTATCAAGTATTACTTCTAACCAGACCATTTCAACATCGTCCCTTTTCAATTCAATTCGTCTATTAATCATGATAGTATTTTTATAATA
>NW_018410137.1:0-202 GCF_002113885.1 Mizuhopecten yessoensis
CGGCCACAAAAGTGTAAGACATTTTGTTGTGACAAAAATATATCTAATGTTGGATTATTCCTATTTGAATAAAGGAGGCATTTGCTTAAATTTTTAAAATATGAAAGTGTTTCTATATTTTATTTTATAAAGCAGAATCACATTACGCCATAATCTGAAAAAAAACAGGTTTAATTGTGATATGTCTTTCTTTCTTTTCTTT
>NW_018410138.1:0-202 GCF_002113885.1 Mizuhopecten yessoensis
AGCGATGTACATGAACCTTTACCCCAATAAGTATGTTCCTTGTTTAGCGATGTGCATGAACCGTTCCCCCAATAGGTATGTACCTTGTTTAGCGATGCGCATGAACCTTTTCCCCAATAGGTATGTATCTTGTTTAGCGATGCGCATGAACCTTTTCCCCAATAAGTATGTTCCTTGTTTAGCGATGTGCATGAACCTTTCC
>NW_018410139.1:0-202 GCF_002113885.1 Mizuhopecten yessoensis
TTTAGCACAATATACATATAAACATGTAGACAAATAACATCTGCTTTAGTCACGGACAAGAGGGCGTTATACGTGGAAACTGAAGAAGTATTTGTATATTCCAGACATGCTTACGCGCAGGTTTAACGTAGGTTTGATAATATGAATCATAAAGTGCCCCATTAATATGGTGATAAGCTCGGTAATATGATGCACTAAATAA
>NW_018410140.1:0-202 GCF_002113885.1 Mizuhopecten yessoensis
ACCATTTACACTGTACACTGTACAACCAACCATTTACACTGTACAACCAACCATTTACACTGTACACTGTACAGCCAACCATTTACACTGTACATTTTACAACCCACCATTTACACTGAACATTGTACAACCGATCATTTACACTGTACACTGTACAGCCAGCCATTTACACTGTACACTGTACAACCCACAATTTACACTG
>NW_018410141.1:0-202 GCF_002113885.1 Mizuhopecten yessoensis
TCAGACGGTCGGTTTTATATAATTCCCTTTGCACCCTTTTTGACCAACCTTGTAAGTAATCCATATCGCTGGGTCCAGTTATTTCTGACTGGTTAACAGTGTGTGTTTGTAGGGGTGTTATGTACTTGAGTTAGTGTGATTAACATATCTGACATTCGGAATCAGTGACACCAAAACCAAGTACACAAGATGATTGTCTTTA
>NW_018410142.1:0-202 GCF_002113885.1 Mizuhopecten yessoensis
CCTGACGTCACCCCAGCCCCATCAGTCTTCCCTCATATGAATTTCTTCAGAAGGAATATATTGAAGCTGCTGAAAATATAAGTTATGTATATATACCACACCATGACTAATGTTTCAAAGGAGCAAATGAAAAATTAAGTCTATCGGAATTTTCTGGCAGCTACCACATTTGTCCCAAGAGAGATAATGGTGAGGCATGAAA
>NW_018410143.1:0-202 GCF_002113885.1 Mizuhopecten yessoensis
ATAAATCCCTTGTTACTCGAAAACCATGCAATAACCTTTACTTGTAAGAAAATCAAATGTGTATGTACCTTTGTAGGAGTAAACATTAATCAATTAATCACCTACTGTGTACACATAAATATATTGTGGCCACTTATATGTAAGTGTTGTTTTCACGTGGACTGCCCAGTTGTCCGGTGATAATCTGATTTGAGTTCATTTA
>NW_018410144.1:0-202 GCF_002113885.1 Mizuhopecten yessoensis
TAACTCAGTAGTGTCAGAACCACTATGTACAACTCAGTAGTGTCAGAACCACTATGTATAACTCGGTAGGGTCAGAACCACAATGTTTATCTCAGTGAGGTCAGAATCACTATGTATAACTCAGTGGGGTCTGAACCACAATGTATAACTCGGTACTGTCAGAACCATTATGTATAACTCAGTAGTGTCAGAACCACTATGT
>NW_018410145.1:0-202 GCF_002113885.1 Mizuhopecten yessoensis
GTGAAACGTGGGCACACGGCCACTACAGAATAAAAAACGACATGCATTGACTACAGCTTTAATGGAAGTTGGTACAAAAACAATGTCTATGCTTGCCGAAATGTCGAAATACAAGCTTTTTAATTATATGTTGTGCATCTTTCGAATTAACTTTATACTAATTGTTGTACATGCTTGTCGGAAAGCTTCACATCGTATTGTC
>NW_018410146.1:0-202 GCF_002113885.1 Mizuhopecten yessoensis
GTCAAATCCTTGTACAGCCCTTTAACAAAACACCAGGTCAAATCCCTGGTCTTTTGACAAATTACCAGTTCAAATCTCTGTGTACAGCCTTGTGACAAATTACAAGTTCAAATCCCTGTACAGCCTTGTGACACAATACACGGTTAAATTCCTATAAACCCTTGTGACAAAATACACGGTCAAATTCCTGTACAGCCTTGTG
>NW_018410147.1:0-202 GCF_002113885.1 Mizuhopecten yessoensis
TACATTTTATAACATATCACCATTCGAAATTCATAACATAGTTCTGTTTCTATTCGTAATTTAACAATTTAATCAGATCGCGAAGATGAAAATAAGATGAAAGTTTCCAATATTTCACTGCTAAATTACCTTTAAAACACGCACACAAAAATAAAAGACTAATTAAATGTAAATGTTTTGGATATGCCCTATTACCATAGAT
>NW_018410148.1:0-202 GCF_002113885.1 Mizuhopecten yessoensis
TATCATCACCCTAGACCGTTCGGTTAAACAGAAGAAGTCGTTAAAATGTTTTAAAGACAATTGACCCCGTGACCTTGAATATACGTCCAGGTCATTCATTTGAACAAACTTAGTAGCCCTTCATGCCAGTATGTGATTGGCAAAATGTCATCACCCTTGGCCTTTTGGTTATTCAGAAGGAATTGTTTGTTAGATTTTTAAG
>NW_018410149.1:0-202 GCF_002113885.1 Mizuhopecten yessoensis
TAAACAGGACGATAACATGTGAAAGTGAAGGAAAATCTATAGTTACATAGGTTGCTTCATTATTATTGTATATTTAAATTATGTTATTGACAATTCTTTAAGGAGCTATTTTGATTGGTTGCCTGGTTTCATCACTGTGCTCCGTCAATGTAGATAGTTTATGTTTAATTCTTCATCATGGTCATTGATAATAAATTAATTT
>NW_018410150.1:0-202 GCF_002113885.1 Mizuhopecten yessoensis
ACCCCACATCCCATCGGGGTTTTTGTTGGTACATGTACATGAAGTCTCGGCCTCGCTATTTCCAAAACTGAATTATTTTCAAACTACTACTTATACATGTAATTTTTCACGGCGAGTTTCGTTTATGTAAAGGGGAACAACTCTAACGGCAATGGCATCAATGCATAGATACCCATTATCGTCATACATACCCCAATTTGGG
>NW_018410151.1:0-202 GCF_002113885.1 Mizuhopecten yessoensis
TGTGGTGTGTATATGGTAGTGTTATATAGTGTATATGGTTTGTGTTGTGTGAATATGGTAGTGTTATATAGTGTATATGGTTTGTATGGTGTAATGTGTGGTGTGTATATGGTGGTGTTATTTAGTGTATATGGTTTGTGTGGTGAGACCTGTGGTCTGTATATGATAGTGTTACATAGTGTATATGGTTTGTGTGGTGTGT
>NW_018410152.1:0-202 GCF_002113885.1 Mizuhopecten yessoensis
CCAGGGGAGGATGTACTCTATTTTTCATATTAAATGTAAATATTACCAATGTAATGGGCGAAATAATGTGTGTATGTGTATGTGTGTTTGTGTCTGACTGTGTGGAGTGCTCCTAATAATGGTGATACCCAATACTCTCAAAGCAGTAAACACAAATTTTGGTTACTTCATGAGTACAAGGATGGAAATGGTAGCTTGGATA
>NW_018410153.1:0-202 GCF_002113885.1 Mizuhopecten yessoensis
CAATATAACCTCTACAAAACCTGTATACAATATGACCTCTACAGTTCCTGTATACAATATGACCCCTACAGTTCCTGTATACAGTATACCATCTACAGTACCTGTATACAATATGACCGCTATTGTTCCTGTATACAATATGACCCCTACAGTTCCTGTATACAATATGACCTCTACAGTTCCTGTATACAGTATACCATCT
>NW_018410154.1:0-202 GCF_002113885.1 Mizuhopecten yessoensis
GTGATATGAACCTGAAAAAGTGATATTGACCTCGGCTTCGCCTCGTTCAATTTCACTCTTTCAGGTTCATATCACATAATATTCACCACCACAAAAGTCCATAATTGGATAATAGGACACCTACACACTAGGATCAGTATTCCTTAATAACCACCAATAAATAGTGTTATATATGACACCTACACACTCTGATCAGTATCCC
>NW_018410155.1:0-202 GCF_002113885.1 Mizuhopecten yessoensis
CCAACTATGGACACGTCTGTCTCGGTACTTTGGAGAGAGACAGGTAGCTAGAAAGACACATGTTGATATAATAGAGATGCTAAAAATAATTTAACTTATCAACAAACAAATTAAGCAAAGCATCATTCACGTAGTGACTCAAATCGCTTTCAAAATTTCAAACAAAACTGCCCTAAAAACAGGGAACTGGATTACTTATTAT
>NW_018410156.1:0-202 GCF_002113885.1 Mizuhopecten yessoensis
CGTCAACAGGGTCAAATATAACCAGTGTCCCACAGCGTCAACACTTAGGAGCACAACGTCAACAGGGTCAAATATAACCTGTGTCCCACATCGTCAACACTAAGGAGCACAACGTCAACAGGGTAAAATATAACCAGTGTCCCACAGCGAAAACACGAAGGAGCACAACGTCAACAGGGTCAAATATAACCAGTGTCCCACA
>NW_018410157.1:0-202 GCF_002113885.1 Mizuhopecten yessoensis
TACCACAAATAGAAAATATACACCGAAGTAAGCACAATACACAAACACCCTATCACGACCATATTTTATTGACTCATATCAATTGCATAATCTGCCAAAGCTTAAATCACGACTGAATGTAGAAATATTTAGTTTTCATCATGAATAACTGTTACTGTAAACAGCTGCTGTAGGTGTTAACACTGTGACAAATATCACGAAC
>NW_018410158.1:0-202 GCF_002113885.1 Mizuhopecten yessoensis
TGTAACTTAGTGCACTACTGTGTTTACTCCAGTGCACTACTGTGTTCACTCCAGTGCACAACTGTGTGTAACTTAGTGCATTACTGTGTTTACTCCAGTGCACTACTGTGTGTAACTTAGTGCACTGCTGTGTTCACTCCAGTGCACTGCTGTGTTTACTCCAGTGCTCTGTGTGTAACTTAGTGCACTGCTGTGTTCACTC
>NW_018410159.1:0-202 GCF_002113885.1 Mizuhopecten yessoensis
ACAAAGTATGGTTCTAAGTACCCAGGCTTCAACACAAACGGATGGTACATACCTTTACGTATCTCAACATCAACAAACAAGTAAAAGTATGCTTCTAAGTACCCAGGCTTCAACAAAAACGGATGGAACATACCTTTACGTATCTCAGCATCAACGAACAAGAACAAAGTATGGTTCTAAGTACCCAGGCTTCAACACAAAC
>NW_018410160.1:0-202 GCF_002113885.1 Mizuhopecten yessoensis
GCCAATAAATGTCCACCGTATAGCCAATCCATGTCCACCGTATAATCAATCCATGTCTACCTTATAGCCAATCCATGTCCACTGTATAGCCAATCCATGTCTACCTTATAACCAATCCATGTCTACTGTATAGAAATCAATGTCCACCGTATAGCCGATCCATGTCCACCGTATAGCCAATACATGTCCACCGTATAACCAA
>NW_018410161.1:0-202 GCF_002113885.1 Mizuhopecten yessoensis
ATAGGTGTAAATTGAATAAAATGCTCATTTCGATGCTCCTATAATGAGGCTTTATCGTGAAAACGTCCTTTTCTCTTAAAACTTTATTTAAGGATTAACTTGAATATATTTTTCATGTTATGGAGAAATAACACAAAAAAACCGGAGTGTACTCTATATAAACCGCGAAGCGGTTTATGATGAGAGTACACTCCGGTTTTTT
>NW_018410162.1:0-202 GCF_002113885.1 Mizuhopecten yessoensis
ATTTGTCTATTGTTATAACAGAGGAGTCAATACAGGAAAGTGAGTGTGTTAAAAGTATAGGGTCAAGTATTAACAATGAAATATTTTGAAATGAAATAGATTGAATCCAGGATCAATCTTGCCAAAAAATACCCGGGTCCGCATGACATCGTTACTCGTATTGGGTACATTTAACTTTATATTGGATAGTATTGGGTAAATC
>NW_018410163.1:0-202 GCF_002113885.1 Mizuhopecten yessoensis
GGAGTTGCAAATCCCTCCACTACACATCCCTGGTTGCCATGGTAACGAAATGGAGGCCTCTGATTGGTCGAGATTGAAAAGTTGTCTGATTCTGCCTAGATTTGGTACATAGAGGTTTTGAGGGATGCAGAAGACAATGGTAACAGTTTTGTAAAACTCAGTTGCCATGGTAACGAAATAGAGGCCTCTGATTGGTCGAAAT
>NW_018410164.1:0-202 GCF_002113885.1 Mizuhopecten yessoensis
CAGGGTTATTGACAGTAACACACACACCTTTACTGACACACAGTGTTATTGATAGTACCACACACCTTTACTGAAACACAGGGTTATTGATAGTACCACACACCTTTACTGACACACACGGTTATTGATAGTACCACACACCTTTACTGACACACATGGTTATTGACAGTACCACACACACCTTTACTGACACACAGGGTTA
>NW_018410165.1:0-202 GCF_002113885.1 Mizuhopecten yessoensis
TATGTTGATGTAATTATTTACTGATTAACAGACAGATATGTTGATATAGTTACTTACAGATGTACAGAAAGATATGTTGATGTAATTATTTACTGATTAATAGACAGATATGTTGATGTAGTTACTTACTGATGTACAGACAAAGGGGTTGATGTAGTTGCTTACTGATGTACATACAGAGATGTTGATGTAGTTACTTACT
>NW_018410166.1:0-202 GCF_002113885.1 Mizuhopecten yessoensis
ATATATACAGTGACATACATTATAACACTAGATATAGAGTGACATCCTCTATAACACTATATATACAGTGACAAACACTATAACATTATATATATAGTGACATACACTATAACACTATATATACAGTGACATACAATATAACACTATATATAGAGTTACATACACTATAACACTATATATACAGTGACATACACTATAACAC
>NW_018410167.1:0-202 GCF_002113885.1 Mizuhopecten yessoensis
ACAAAAAGCAAAGAAAATTGTGCAAGAATAATCAGTATACATATGCGTGCAGTATATATATAAGTGATGTATTGAGACATAGATAACTCTCTCTGAGTCTCCCTTTTTTAGTGGAATTTTATATAGATGTCATTCTTGATGGAGTGAAGAAAAGGTTTAGGATTATCCCCAGGGTTTAGAATATAACACCCCCCCCCCCCCC
>NW_018410168.1:0-202 GCF_002113885.1 Mizuhopecten yessoensis
AGTTAAATCCAAATGATACAAGCAAAGGGAGCTAACTACAATATAATGCACAGAAAATACTTGATGAATTATCACAGTCATTGTAAACTTCAGAAGATTTAACGTTCTTACATAAGCAGCCCGTTTTAATCACCTGCTTAAAATAACCACGATCAACATTTGGAAAGCTAGCACAGTGAAATAGAGCAAATTACTACAATCT
>NW_018410169.1:0-202 GCF_002113885.1 Mizuhopecten yessoensis
TTTGGAGTAGCATATGTTTTAAATTTAGTGTTCGTCAAACCATTGTTTCTTGTAACACGCTATATCACGTAACAGTATAAAGAACAATCATACATCAAGTCCATCGTTACCTACTGACCTTTAAGGTAATTTTTTGAAAACTTTTATGTACAATGGTACTACAAAATGAGGTACTGGCGAAATTCATCACTAAGCCTTTTTT
>NW_018410170.1:0-202 GCF_002113885.1 Mizuhopecten yessoensis
GGTATAGTCTCCAAACTATGTACTTCACTCTTATTCGACCTATATAAGACTATGGCGATATCTGATGGGACTGCTTTACTAAAGCTCAATCTGAACTATTAGAAAATCTTCAAATAGAAGCAGCACGCATAGTCACTGGCGGCACTAGACTCACAATTAGAATTAAACTGTATACTGAAACAGGTTGGCTTCCCCTCGAGGA
>NW_018410171.1:0-202 GCF_002113885.1 Mizuhopecten yessoensis
ACGGTAGTCGTTGGTCAGACATAAAATATCTAAATCAATCAATAGTAATTTATAATACGAGTTTACCTCTTCGGGAACCGATTCATACCTACATATTTAGGTGATATGTAATTCCTGTGTGAAATTTTGAATGCCTTCAGGTTTTATGCTATTCCTGTTTAAAAAGAAAATTGATATCCGAGTTATCCAAGAGCTTGTAATT
>NW_018410172.1:0-202 GCF_002113885.1 Mizuhopecten yessoensis
ATCTGTTGCTGTGTGGTATACCATTGTTTTATGATAACAAAAAAACCAACAACAGTGATAACTATGTCAATCAGTTCATCACGTGACCTAATACTTAACTTTGACGCCATGTTAAGTTTGAGTAAAAGGTTCCGGATGGCAACAATACTGTGGGTGTTTGTCTTCAGCTGGTTTAAGAGATAGCAATTATCGTATTATTCAG
>NW_018410173.1:0-202 GCF_002113885.1 Mizuhopecten yessoensis
CCGCAAAACCTATATCACACCCCTTTTGGACATTTTTCGTTTTTCGATATTTCAAAAGAAAAAAGATCCTAAGAAATTAGCTTTTATTAGTAAGTGTGTAATAAACAGAATCATGCATTATTCTCTATGTACTTAATGCAATACATGTATCTTTATCTGACGCTGCAGTCAGTGCATGTCTATTGCGTGAATCAACACGTGC
>NW_018410174.1:0-202 GCF_002113885.1 Mizuhopecten yessoensis
GCCATCCTCCCGCCTCTGTGAACACTGATCATTATACAACATGTATAAACACGTGAATCTGATTAGGTTACTACCAAGTGAATCTTTGTGACTAGATAGTAATTAAAGGCAAGCGCATGACCTTATATACGACTGACAAAAACTACAGAGGAAGTCGGTAATACAGAAACAGTCATCACACTTCAATTAAAGTTAGAGCTTA
>NW_018410175.1:0-202 GCF_002113885.1 Mizuhopecten yessoensis
TGGACCAACTCCATATTTGTTGTAATTTGAGGTCGCGTTTAAAATACACCGAAAACACAATTTCTAAATTTAAGAAAGAATAGATGGAAAGATTACCACGAGAGTCGTCCACGAGAATCGCACTACGATCGTCCATCGTCCGCACAAAAATGTACAAGCAATGATCGTCCAGATTTGTATCGTTCGCACATCGTGCACACAT
>NW_018410176.1:0-202 GCF_002113885.1 Mizuhopecten yessoensis
GTACGTTTAAGGAAGAAAGAAATTGTCAGTAGGAGCTCTAAGATATTGTTAAGACCGAATTGCTGGTTACCCCTTTTGTGTTCCATAATGCTGTTAATTTTCATATTATCGCAAAGAAATACTTGAAAATGACCTCCTCCTTTAATTAGATTAATTACTAATGTTTCTCCTTTTTCTACTTGATACAACATGTGATATCTTT
>NW_018410177.1:0-202 GCF_002113885.1 Mizuhopecten yessoensis
AATTCCGTTTCTGCTATTGTTTAATCTAAGCCTATCCAGTAAAATCACACACCAATGATTTTAGAGGATTATTTGGCTGAAAACATAGCAAAGCCAGAGGGGAACATAGTTTGAAAGACTCGATCAAAAGACCACCATTGTTTATTAGATTGATTGCATTTAGAATATTGGGAATTGCTTTTGGTATAAATATATATATATA
>NW_018410178.1:0-202 GCF_002113885.1 Mizuhopecten yessoensis
TATGGAAATAAAGCAAACTGGCATTGTTGGCCTTGTTTATTTGATCTATATTCTGAATCAAGTGAAAACCCCCCATATAAAAAAGTTTTTATTAGAATGAAAACAAAAAATGTACCCGTTTTCAATACATACCATTTTAAGCATTAGTAACAATGGGTACCGGCTGCTGAGCTGAGTGAAACAGACTTTACTTTAGTCTGAA
>NW_018410179.1:0-202 GCF_002113885.1 Mizuhopecten yessoensis
CCTGAGCGAACACCATTTGTGTAGGTCATAGGATGGACTATTCAACAAAAAGAGGCGGTCCGAAAATCTTCAAAACAAGAAAAAGTACGGTTTGTTGATTAGTCACCCATATGACATACAAAATAGCTTTCGCTCAGGTAGGAACTTTTGAACAATTGAAAACCGAGGACGGAATTTACATGTAACAGCTGTTGGTGATAAT
>NW_018410180.1:0-202 GCF_002113885.1 Mizuhopecten yessoensis
CTAGATACCCTACGGATTATCAGACCGCATCGCCTACACACGAGGTGAATATATAAACAGCTGATTGATAGTCAACAACAATACAAGGCCATTGGTTTTACAACTAGCTAAGATATCGCTATCGTCAATTTATTGTTCGAATTTCAAACTTTCCCAAAATATAATAGATTAAAGTTTGTCGTTTAGATATCGCTAAGCTAAC
>NW_018410181.1:0-202 GCF_002113885.1 Mizuhopecten yessoensis
CGTACACGGGTTTAGTGTACTGACGACTGTCCACATATAAACGTCATACACGGGTTTAGTGTACTGACGACTGTCCACATTATAACGTCGTACACTGGTTTAATGTACTGACAACTGTCCACATATAAACGTAGTACTAGGGTTTAGAATACTGACAACTGTCCACATATAAACGTCGTACACGGGTTTAGTACACTGACGA
>NW_018410182.1:0-202 GCF_002113885.1 Mizuhopecten yessoensis
AATTTTATAAATGTGAACCAATTTTTATGTTTCAAATGGACAAGTCTTGATCCGTCATTACACGTTATTATGAGCCGTCATTGGCAATGTTTGAATTTCATTTCCTGCTCGGCGATTTTATAAGTCTAAAGTCTGCTATTTATTTGAATTATATTCAAACGTACACAGGTAATATTTCATTGTTCGCACACCTGTAGAGCTG
>NW_018410183.1:0-202 GCF_002113885.1 Mizuhopecten yessoensis
GTCGTCCATCGTGTATAAACTTTTTTTTCATATTTTTTGCTTCTTCTCAAGAACCAATGAATGGGTTTCAACTTGGTAAGGACCATCCTTGGTGGAAGAGGGCATCAAATTGTAAATTGAAATGCCCACCCTACCCCGAGGGCCCAGGGCGTGCCCTAAAAGGAAAATTAACCAATATTTCAAAAATCTTCTCCAGACTCAG
>NW_018410184.1:0-202 GCF_002113885.1 Mizuhopecten yessoensis
ATTAAATCCACAATCTCTTACAAATCATCCCAATCGACTGTTGGTGTTCGCTTTTATCAAGTGGTTATCGTCTATGAAAGCTCAAAAAAGACATCATGGTTATTCTACAATACATTTGTAACTACTGCGGTTTATTAATGTTATTTGGGTGACACGCTCAATAGACATGCCATTACATATTAAGTCTCGCAACATCTACGGT
>NW_018410185.1:0-202 GCF_002113885.1 Mizuhopecten yessoensis
ATCAGTTTATCACGTGATAACATATCATTTAAAGGGTTACAAACATCAGTTTAACACGTGATAAAGCATAAGTCAAAGGTAAATAACATCAGTTTAACAAGTGATCAGTCATCAGTCAAAGGTAAATAACATTAGTTTATAAGGTGATAAGTCATCTGTCAAAAGGTGACAAACATCAGTTTATTACGCGATCAGTCATCAT
>NW_018410186.1:0-202 GCF_002113885.1 Mizuhopecten yessoensis
AGGCTCGCTGAAATTATTTTAGGGATATATATAAGAATAGCAAGGAAGTGCTTCTGGTACGCCTATTGGGCCTGTATACCTAAGATCAAGGTCTCGTTGAGGAAAACGGTCAAACTCATTGCCTAGACATGATAACTTCTGATAAGTTGGAAATAGTTAAATGGTTTGTTTTGATAAATGGAGGATGGCGAGGGAGTGTGCC
>NW_018410187.1:0-202 GCF_002113885.1 Mizuhopecten yessoensis
GTTGTTACTTCTATAGTGACATTTGTTGCTACTGTAGTCAGAGTTATTACTACTGAAGTGAGAGCTGTAACTACTCTTGTGACAGTTGTTACTAATGTAGTGAAATTTGTTACTTCTGTCGTGAGAGTTGTTACTACTGTAGTGAGATTTGTTACTACTGTAGGGAGAGTTGTTACTGCTGTAGTGAGATTTGTTTCTACTG
>NW_018410188.1:0-202 GCF_002113885.1 Mizuhopecten yessoensis
TAAACCTGACATACAATGGTCTACTTAAACAGACAAACCAGGACAGGTAAACCTGATTTACAATGGTCTAGTTAAACAGACAAACCAGGACAAGTAAACCTGACATACAATGGTCAAGTTAAGCAGACAAACCAGGACAGGTTAACCTGGCATACAAAGGTCTAGTTAAACAGAGTCAGACAAACCAGGACAAGTTAACCTG
>NW_018410189.1:0-202 GCF_002113885.1 Mizuhopecten yessoensis
AAAATAACGTTAACAGAGAAATGACAGACTTATCTTTGCAATGTTAGCAACAACAGTATTGATGGGATTCTCTCTTCACGAAGACAATATTTGTATAGTTAATGTTAATTAATTGTATATAATACTCATGAAAATAGCTCGTTTATGTTATTATTGGTAAAGGGATAATAATTACGATCAAAGAGTGTTATAACGTTAGTTT
>NW_018410190.1:0-202 GCF_002113885.1 Mizuhopecten yessoensis
TACAGTGTATATAGGACATGATCTAAACATTTACCTCTGGTACAGCGCATATAGGACATGATCTAAACATTTACCTCTGTTACACTGCATATAGGACATGATCTTAACATTTACCTCAGGTACAGTGTATATCGGACATCATCTAAACATTTACTTTTGGTACAGTGTATATAGGATATGATCTAAACATTTACGTCTGGTA
>NW_018410191.1:0-202 GCF_002113885.1 Mizuhopecten yessoensis
TACTCTATATGATATAGGGAAGGCCTGTAGACTACATGTATAAGCAAAGTCATATATGTACGTACATGATCTTAACTTTTAGTGATTATGAATAGCAAGAGGAAAAGTATACATACCTTAACGACAGACCTCCTTGAAACCACTGCTGAACTCCGCCGAGCTGTGCCGCAAATTCGTCATTACTATGTCTAAGTCGTTAATA
>NW_018410192.1:0-202 GCF_002113885.1 Mizuhopecten yessoensis
AGTCAGTTTTGAAAATAGGCCATGTTTCCGAATAGAAATAATATTTCTTGATAGATATTGTTTTCTTTTTCACCAAAGTTCTAATTTACACAACATGCATTTGCAAATTCATTGTTCCTTGTGTGTCTACCAATATTTATACATGATCTGTCGTAAATTTTACGACTTAGAAAATAAGTTGTACACAGCTTATTGACTAAAA
>NW_018410193.1:0-202 GCF_002113885.1 Mizuhopecten yessoensis
CTACATCTTTCCATTTAAAAAGCGTTTGTGAAACGTTCGGTTGAACATTTTACGGAATATATATTTGTCGAAACGAATTGTTGATACAAAAATCGTTATAAACCGCATTACGTGAAAATTATTCTAACTATCATAATTGTCTGAAGAAAAAAAGACAAAAAATGTCGGTTTACACATACATTGACGTAACATGTACAGCCCT
>NW_018410194.1:0-202 GCF_002113885.1 Mizuhopecten yessoensis
CTTCTCCAGAGAGCCTGCAGAAGGTTGTCAGTAGTATTGTTATTTTATGGATCCAATCCCAATTGAAAATAATAATACATGTAATGAAAGACTTTATTTCAAGTTGATAACAAGTATCACATCCAATATCAACCTGAGACTCCAATATCAGCCCGAGGGCCAAAGGCCAGGGGGCTGATATTGGTCGAGGGTTGATACTGGG
>NW_018410195.1:0-202 GCF_002113885.1 Mizuhopecten yessoensis
TGGTTCAATTTTTCACTTTTTTTGTATGAAACTATGTGTCCTGTTGTCTTTTAGCTTATATAGAATAACTTTATCCATACAATTCAATAAAAAACACTTTGTGTAACATGTTGTAGATATTTAATGATAAATAAAATCTTTATAGGGTTGATTAGCCATGCTTCTTTTCATTATTTTATTGTTGTAATAGTTTTGAACAATG
>NW_018410196.1:0-202 GCF_002113885.1 Mizuhopecten yessoensis
GTGGTATACAGATCACTGACTGTGTGGTATACCAATCGCTCCAATTAATCACTGTGTGGTATAACAATCACTCACCGTGTGGTATACCTACCACTGTTACTGTGTGGTATACCGATCATTCAGTGTGTGGTATACCGATCTCTGTTACTGTGTGGTATACCGATCACTCAGTGTGTGGTATACCGATCACTGTTACTGTGTG
>NW_018410197.1:0-202 GCF_002113885.1 Mizuhopecten yessoensis
TCTCATTGTGTCACACCATTAAAGTCTCATTGTGTCACACCATTATATTATCAATGCTTTGTACTACATGGTACATACAATGCAGAGTAACAAATAATGTTAACAGAAGCAATGACATAACACCATCCGTTATATTTCAGGAGCGTCGTTAGGTAATGTTATCGTGTTACCAGTATCGGGTTATCTATGTAGCTCACACCTC
>NW_018410198.1:0-202 GCF_002113885.1 Mizuhopecten yessoensis
AAAAATATTAATGATACAGACCAGTGTGTCTAAGGACAAAATTTCTGTCTCATGCTAAAAACATATTAAAATATGTAGAAAAATGTCAGTCTTATGCTTAAAAAATATTTAAAATATATAAAAATAAAATTTCAGTCTTATGCTTAAAACAATATTTAAATATGCCGAACAAAAGCTGTGGTGAAATGATCGAAAACATTTT
>NW_018410199.1:0-202 GCF_002113885.1 Mizuhopecten yessoensis
TATATATTATATACTCTGGGTGCGCCTACGTTAATTTGATCAATTGAGATCAATTGTTTTTTTAATCAATTATTTTATGTTGTATATAGTCGTTTATCAAATCTTCTAAATATCAATTTAATAACAACAAGTATAAAAGTATTTACCGTATTTTGGTAGCACGTCAGACCAGAAACATATACGTCTCTGATCAGACACTTTG
>NW_018410200.1:0-202 GCF_002113885.1 Mizuhopecten yessoensis
CTCCCTGTACCCACCACTTTCAAACTATACCACCTCTCCCTGTACCCACCACCTTCACATTGTACCATCCCTCCCTGTACCCATCAACTTCACACTGTACCATGCCTCCCTGTACCCACCACCTTCATACTACCATCCCTCCCTGTACCCACCACCTTCACACTGTACCATACCTCCCTGTACCCACCATCTTCACACTGTA
>NW_018410201.1:0-202 GCF_002113885.1 Mizuhopecten yessoensis
AAACCACGTCCGTACTGCTGTGTACGATCTCATCAAATGCTAACAAAGTCTACATGCAATTGAGATTTGCCACACTACACCTGCAGTACAATTTAAGAGCTACTCTACAAACGAGCATTTCGTATCTAAAACCTTAAACATGCGGGATATGTGATAGTTTTTAATGACAAGATCGTTTACATCTTTAACTGCAATAAAAAAA
>NW_018410202.1:0-202 GCF_002113885.1 Mizuhopecten yessoensis
CACTGGTATGGGCTTGTGAAAGATTCCACATGTACATTTTTGGCATAAAATTTGAATTGGTCACAGACCATAAACCATTACAGTATATTTTCTCGGACAAGTCAAAACCGTGCGCCCGTGTAGAGAGATGGGTGTTAAGATTGCAACCATATACATATACTGTGAGACACATATCAGGTGTTAAAAACATCGCTGATTCCTT
>NW_018410203.1:0-202 GCF_002113885.1 Mizuhopecten yessoensis
ATAACGTTTAGGGTAATTTCATAGTTAATATTCTAGTATTAAATTCAAGTATGCGCTCCTTCGGGGTGAAATCGTTCCTTGCCAATTTAATATTCTTACTCCTCAGATTGAGATTTGACCATCGACTTACATGGGGCTAAAATATCCTTTATTCATGAATTTCCAAATTTTATGTCAGAAAAATAAAGGGCCTGGATGCTCA
>NW_018410204.1:0-202 GCF_002113885.1 Mizuhopecten yessoensis
AAGTTTGAATTTGCATGAACCAAGGCAGTCCTGTGTGAAGTTTGATTTTGCCTGAAAGAGGACAGTCCTGTATTAAGTTTGAATTTGCCTGTACCAGGACAGCCCTGTATGAAGTTTATTTGCCTAAACCAAGACAACCCTGTATGAAATTTAAATTTGCCTAAACCAAGGCAGCCCTGTATGAAGTTTAAATTTGCCTGAA
>NW_018410205.1:0-202 GCF_002113885.1 Mizuhopecten yessoensis
GAGTCTTGTTAATGCCATCATTTGGAGTTGATGTATGTCCGCCGATCCAAGTTAATTCTCTTAACTAGCTTGCATCCAAAACTGAAATAAAACATGTAAACATTGCGTATTTTAAACTATAAACATCTGTAGGAAATCAAAAAATGGGGACGTGTGTAAAAATATATAGAGATATTTTGTGAATAAGGATATAAAATTAAAA
>NW_018410206.1:0-202 GCF_002113885.1 Mizuhopecten yessoensis
GCAGCCCATCTTCAACCTGTCGTGGATATCACTACTCCTTGATGTATCGTATGCGTAGAGACCAAACTGAAAGTATCCTTCTCTGATGTCGGTCGAAACAGCTACTTCACCGACGGTTAGTAGCTTTGGAAACTCTTCTTCACCAAAAGGAATAAACCCTTTTGAACTGCAGTTTATCACAATGCATGCCTCAACCCGGACG
>NW_018410207.1:0-202 GCF_002113885.1 Mizuhopecten yessoensis
AGTCCTTAACTTATGTTTCAAACATTGCCATATGGAGAAAATGATACATATTCCTTTCATTGAAGGAATTAATTGAAATGCAGTTTTAAATTTTATCCTAGATCATACGTGGCAATCCATGAGTGTTCTTCTGAATGGACTGTGATTTCTAAACATTACACAAAGCAGCAAGACAGTCATTCTTGTGGAGTCTTTTGCATGA
>NW_018410208.1:0-202 GCF_002113885.1 Mizuhopecten yessoensis
TCGTTCAATAATCGTTGATGGAGTAATTTGTTTACACGGCATTCCCAACTTCTCCGTTTTCCTTTTGGCCACTGTTGTATTTTATAGATAAGTGTATGTCTATCCTGGGCAGTTTCATTAATCCTTAACCGGGCCTACAGACCTCCACTTTGTGTTTCACGTCACAGGAACTCCAACCAAGATCGCCACTTGTGGCGACATT
>NW_018410209.1:0-202 GCF_002113885.1 Mizuhopecten yessoensis
TCTATCATGGGTAATTTAACGTAATGGGTCTTAAATCACAATGCTCTATCGTGATGGTCGACGTGATCCATGCCGTAGTCACTAGGAGTCTTACTCTCCTAAACCTCGTCTATTATTGAAATTTTTGCAGTCTGAGAATCACACGAACGTTACAGTGTGCACGTCAATGCACGGACTTTACGTGAGACTCCTAACAAATACG
>NW_018410210.1:0-202 GCF_002113885.1 Mizuhopecten yessoensis
TATAATCTGGAACAGGTTATGTATAATAACATGTGTAACAATACCCTAGAATAGGGTTTACATTACTTGAACTAAACAACCACCTGGAACAGGTTATGTATAACAAGCCCCAGGAAACAGGGTAAACAGTACTTTAATAACCTGGAACAGGTTATGTGTAACAAGATCCTGGACAGGGTAACATATGTAACTGTACAACACT
>NW_018410211.1:0-202 GCF_002113885.1 Mizuhopecten yessoensis
TTTTAACCAAATTCCATTTCCATAATCTCTAGGGAAGGGAATTCATTAATATTGTTTAGGTGAAGGATGTACCTTAACAGGGCACACTGTCGGGTCTTAGCAGGATGACTGGATATATATTCAAAAAGACTACTCCTTCAGTGTGATGGAATGAATTAAACCTTACTTGGTATGCAGAATATCTGTGTAAAGGGGAGTCGAA
>NW_018410212.1:0-202 GCF_002113885.1 Mizuhopecten yessoensis
TGAAGGCCAGACAATGCTCAGAGGGATTTTATGCAGAAATTGCAGAGATGCTGTGAAATCGAAAAGACTAGAACTGCATTCTAAAAACGAGAAAACACACAAGAAGAAGAATCTGAAGAAATTGTCACAGGAACGTCAGCAGATTGTGAACGAGATAACCAACAATTTCATACAGTTGGAACGTTCCCAAAACGAGGACGAA
>NW_018410213.1:0-202 GCF_002113885.1 Mizuhopecten yessoensis
AAGCAGCTATCGGGCAGTCTACGGTCACTTCGATACAGCAGCCTGTTCCTGTGATTCAAACGTCCAGTGTCTTGCCAAGCACAATGAACTTTCCGCCTGGTACCTTGTTTTTGAAACAGAACTGTCTTCCTGGACAAATCCCTCAATCGGGACTACAGGCACTGACCAAATTAATGGCAGAAAAACAAAACAAACAGGCACC
>NW_018410214.1:0-202 GCF_002113885.1 Mizuhopecten yessoensis
AAAATGTTAATATGTTCCCATTCCCGGCCGATCAGACCATTTCGGCCGGCCCGGAAAAGGTCAGTCCGCCGCCCAAAAGGGGCGCCTGTGTCTGCGATATACGTGAGGAAAATAACATTTATAACAAGACGATAAAGAAAACGATTAATTTTGTTTAGTAGACAGAGGTTTTCACAATATTAGATTCTGTTATATAAACGTC
>NW_018410215.1:0-202 GCF_002113885.1 Mizuhopecten yessoensis
CCATCTTTCTCTAAGGAAGAATCTCACCAAGTAAGAATAATTTCCTACAGAAAATTGTTGAAATTTACCCATAAGTGATATTTCCCTATATAAACTACATGCATAGTAAACTTTACCCCCTCCCCAAGGGAGAACTGATGGCATGGAGGTCTTAAAGTTTACAATTTAAATAAAGCCCCTGATGATCTTTCTATCCATGCAG
>NW_018410216.1:0-202 GCF_002113885.1 Mizuhopecten yessoensis
TATGTAAACTGACAATTACCACACGTGTATGTAAACTGACAATTATTACACATGTATGTACACTGACAATTACTATACGTGTATGTACACTGACAATTACTATACGTGTATGTATACTGACAATTACTATACGTGTATGTAAACTGACAATTACTACATGTGTATGTAAACTGACAATTACTACACGTGTATGTAAACTGAC
>NW_018410217.1:0-202 GCF_002113885.1 Mizuhopecten yessoensis
ATGCAGTCATTCAGTCTCGCTATTTTAGTCTGATGCAGTCATTCGATCTGATGCAGTCATCCAGTCTGATGCTGTCATCCAGTCTGATGCAGGCAGTCATTCAGTCTGATGCAGGGGGTCATTCAGTCTGATGCAGTCATTCAGTTTTCGCTATTTAAGTCTGATGTAATCATTCAGTCTCACTATTTGATTTTGATGCAGT
>NW_018410218.1:0-202 GCF_002113885.1 Mizuhopecten yessoensis
TTCAAATATATAAATACCAAGTTCAATTGCAATGCATAATATAAAAAAAAATGAAATGTTTTATGTTTGTTTAAAATATGACATATGATCCAGGTTGTTAACATAGCCTCGTGGCAAAATGAATCCCGCCATATTTTCACTGTCTAAAATCTTTCTACTTCAAATTGTCGCGGTTTGTGGAAGTTCAGAACGTTAGCAGAAA
>NW_018410219.1:0-202 GCF_002113885.1 Mizuhopecten yessoensis
GTTAAGTTTAACGTTAACCCTAGGTTTATAGTTCAGTTTAAAGTAACGTTTTAGTTTGAGGTCAGGTTAAACTTCAAGGTTAAGCTTAACGTTAAGGTTTAGTTTAAGGTATCGTTTAACGTTAAACCTTAGTTTAAGGTAAAATTTAACGTTTATGATAAATCTAAGGTTACGTTTAACTTAAATGTTAATATGCGTTAAG
>NW_018410220.1:0-202 GCF_002113885.1 Mizuhopecten yessoensis
GTTTGCATATATTTATAATTTATGTGAATAAATCAGAATTAAAACTGTTTAATTTAAAATAATTTGTATTTTTTGGTGCAATGTATATTATTGTATTAAGGACTAAGGTAAGGACCGTACCAAGCTTATTGCGGTCCAACTTTATATTAATGCAATAAAATATGTATACATTTGTTTTTAACCTGTATGTTTTACAGCATTT
>NW_018410221.1:0-202 GCF_002113885.1 Mizuhopecten yessoensis
ATCAAAAAGGTTGTCAGGGTCAGTCAGAACAGGTAGGTCATCATCCTCTCCATGATACAGGTGCTCAAGGTCAGTCAGAACAGGTGGGTCATCATCCTCTCTATAATATAGGTTCTCAAGGTCAGTTAGAACAGGTAAGTCATCATCCTCTCTATACTATAGGTTCTCAGGGTCACACAGAACAGATAGGTCATCATCCTCT
>NW_018410222.1:0-202 GCF_002113885.1 Mizuhopecten yessoensis
AAATTATGGGCTACTATATTTAATAAATCCCTCCAAAGTGGTGTCATCCCTACTTCTTGGAAAAAATCCCAGGTTTGTCCTGTATACAAAAAAGGCTGTAAAAAGTAAGTAAACAACTACAGACCCATATCTCTACTGTCTTATACATCAAAATGTCAAAATAGTGTATAAACATATATATGACTTTTGTAAAGAACATGAT
>NW_018410223.1:0-202 GCF_002113885.1 Mizuhopecten yessoensis
TGTTTAAATTCCATTGGAAGTAATTCAATTTGGGTTAGCAATATCTTATTGGATAGCAGTTTGATGGTATGCACAAATCAGCCCTGACTGAACCCCAGGGGCTGATGGGGCCAAAACTGGCCAAATTGACTGAAATTTCAAAATCTTCTTCTCATGTCCAAGATATGGTAAAATCAAATACTCTTCATAGATGGAAGGGTTT
>NW_018410224.1:0-202 GCF_002113885.1 Mizuhopecten yessoensis
CTACCGTGAGATAGTACTATAGTTAGTGTAACACTACAGTGAGATTGTACGATAGTTAGTTTAACACTTCAGTGAGATAATACTATAGATAGTGTAACACTACAGTGAGATAGTTCTATAGTTAGTGTAACACTACCGTGATATAGTACTATAGTTAGTGTAACATGACAGTGAGATTGTACTATGGTTAGTGTAACACTAC
>NW_018410225.1:0-202 GCF_002113885.1 Mizuhopecten yessoensis
ACCTCAACTCCACTCTACCACTACATCCACTCCTCCCTACACTTCGTCCACTACACTCTACCACTGTCTACATCCCACTTTACCACTACCTCCACTCCTCTCTACCACTACATCCACTACACATTCGACACTACATCCATTACGTTCGGCGCTACCGCTACCTCCACTCCTCTCTACCACTACATTCACAACACTCTTCCAC
>NW_018410226.1:0-202 GCF_002113885.1 Mizuhopecten yessoensis
TAAGTTCGGGGAAAGCATAGAAATGCTGGTTCCCATTGCAAGCTATCCATAGAATCGACTGGTTGAAGATACTTTATGAACATAATTCTGGACATTTGAAGCATTTCCTTATTGTTTTTCGATGTTCATCACAACATTGATACTTCAGGAATACATCTTTGTAATTGTTATTGGTAAACTTCGTTGCTGTACGTGTGCACAA
>NW_018410227.1:0-202 GCF_002113885.1 Mizuhopecten yessoensis
CTATTGTAAACACAACTATTCCAGATCAACAATGGACACGTGCAGTCCTATTGTAAATACAATTATTCCAGATCAACAATGGACACGTGCAGACCTGTTGTAAACACAACTATTCCAGATCAACAATGAACAAGTGCAGACCTATTGTAATTACAACTATTCCAGATCAACAATGTACACGTGCAGACCTATTGTAAATACA
>NW_018410228.1:0-202 GCF_002113885.1 Mizuhopecten yessoensis
ATCATATGTTATGATGAGCCCAGTTGTGTAGCAAATACACATATTAAAGCAAAACGAGAGCCATAAAAAAGAATTTTCAATAAGTTGTAATGCCGTTTATTGGAGGAAGACATCGCAACATAATGGACAGACAATGTTAACACATTATGCATGAGTTATAACACAAATTCATGTAACTAAAGTAATATTACCTTGCAAATAT
>NW_018410229.1:0-202 GCF_002113885.1 Mizuhopecten yessoensis
CCTTTTTACCAGTAGGTCAAACACTGTCTATAAAGATAAACCTCTCTGTTAAGTTTTGTTTGTTCGGAGTTTCAGATCCCGGCAATAGCTATGGTCAAATGAAGAATGGTCCTCCAGTAGGTTAAACATTTAAAACTCAGGTGAACTTCCCTTTCCAGAACACCCCTGCAGGTGGGGGATCGGGAAAAGAATACACCTGCTG
>NW_018410230.1:0-202 GCF_002113885.1 Mizuhopecten yessoensis
CTCAGTTTTGGACCCCTACAACAAAACAGACATAAACAAGATAGAAATGATACAGAGAAGAGCGTCGTCCGATTCGTCAGCAACAAATACAGAAACACCTGCACAGTGGTGGTGGTGACATGTTAAATCATCTAAACTGGCGCTCCGTAGAGAACAGAATTAAGGAAAGACATGCGGCTAATCTTACTACACAAAATATTAC
>NW_018410231.1:0-202 GCF_002113885.1 Mizuhopecten yessoensis
CAAATACCATTTAAACATAACGTAAAATGTCAAAAACGGTTTGGATTAATTCTTGTTTCCATTCAAACATTTTACCAGCGAAAATAACACCCAATGAGTTCAAGCCAAACAGATTCCCAGTCGAACGTTCTGATAAAATGCTCCGTAAACCACACGCATGATATACAGAACGTGTACTATTGGAATAATATAATAAGTTTTG
>NW_018410232.1:0-202 GCF_002113885.1 Mizuhopecten yessoensis
ACCGTATACTGATGATCCTTACACTAACTGTATACTGGTGATCCATACGCTTACTGTATAATGATGTTCCTTACACTAACTGTATATTGATGATCCTTACACTTATTGTATACTGATGATACTTACACTTACTGTATACTGATGATCCTTACACTAACGTATATTGATGATCCTTACACTAACTGTATAGTGATGATCCTTA
>NW_018410233.1:0-202 GCF_002113885.1 Mizuhopecten yessoensis
GTATGATTCTCCCTCTGTATATACACAGCACTGGTTGCTGTGTGTCTAGATGACTAGTATGATTCTCCCTCTGTATATACACAACACAGCACTGGTTGCTGTGTGTGTAGACGACTAGTATGATTCTCCCTCTGTATATACGCAGCACTAGTTGTTTTGTGTGTAGACGACTAGTATGATTCTCCCTCTGTATATACACAGC
>NW_018410234.1:0-202 GCF_002113885.1 Mizuhopecten yessoensis
CAGACTATTTGTGTTAGCACTATATGAGGGTAACATTTGCTGTTGAAGGAGAATCATGGTAAACACAAAGAAAACCCCAGTGCAGAAGTGTCCCATGTGTGCACATAAGACGGTGGATAGAGTGGAGATGAGGACACACCTGATGAATTGTGGACTTGCCACTATGGAGAAGAACACCTTGCGTTGTGAGCAGTGTGACTTC
>NW_018410235.1:0-202 GCF_002113885.1 Mizuhopecten yessoensis
TTTCATAATTTCATGTATCTATCAATTAATTTAAACGCCTGTTAATAAAAACCCGATTGTTTTCATGTTGTGATACACTTGTGATCTGTACTATTTACACTATACACAGACACACGTTCCCAGTATGTGATGCTGACCGATTTTTTACGCAAACTGTCAGTTCGCGGTATCACGCCACGCACAAAATAGATAAAGCTGGGTC
>NW_018410236.1:0-202 GCF_002113885.1 Mizuhopecten yessoensis
CAATACGATTATCATAAAGGTGTCACTAATAAAAAGATATATCTTTACTGTTTTAAACACACCCCTCCCGGCTTCTCGGTCATCACACGATATCAAAGAACCTGCCGTGAAAGTTGAAGGGTACCCGTGTAGGCATGTAGGATCGGTTGATGACTGTCATTGTTTTAGGGTCAAGCATCAACAGATAACTCTCCTTCTTGTC
>NW_018410237.1:0-202 GCF_002113885.1 Mizuhopecten yessoensis
AGTGGATAGCGCGCTCGTCTTCACCAAGATGGCCGGATTCAATCAGCGATGCAATCAGTGTTCTCGGTGTATCTAAGGCAACCGGCCCTGACTTAATACACGGTAAACTTTTAAAAGAAGGGAAAGACAAATTATGTGAGCCACTTTGTGTTTAATTTCAATAAGTCTATAAATGATAGTTTTTTTTGCCAGACAGCTGGAA
>NW_018410238.1:0-202 GCF_002113885.1 Mizuhopecten yessoensis
TAAAACACAAACCAAACCAAAATTTAACAATAACATTAACACATTGGTTTTGCTGTTTATTTTAGATCGAGTGGGTAGTGAGTTTTGGAAGCAACAGGAACGTTTCGGAGATGACATATCTGGTATACAGTAAGTAATGGTCCCTTGCCATCCCCGATATCCAGGGGTCTCGTTCACATTTGCTCTCTGCACCCCTGGAATA
>NW_018410239.1:0-202 GCF_002113885.1 Mizuhopecten yessoensis
CTATCAGCAATGCTTCAGTACAGATATCATCTATCAGCAGTGCTTCAGTACAGCTTTTGGCGACCATTGTCTCCCATTGTTGCCTATTTGTTTATGGAACAAGCAATATAACGTGAGCCAAACCTACAGAAACTGTATGTTGACGACATATCAAAGTGACAAACAAGCAATATAACGTGAGCCAAACCTACGGAAACTTTAT
>NW_018410240.1:0-202 GCF_002113885.1 Mizuhopecten yessoensis
GGGTGTACCCCAAACCCACTGGGCTTTTGTTTTAGGCTTTGACTTAGACTTAGACTTTTGAGTCTAAGCAGCCTTTGATTTTTTCTTTAAGTCATGGCCTTGTAATAATTGGTTAAGGGGCTGTACTATTTTTGCGTAATCCTTTATGGAACGCCTGTAATAGCCACTGAAACCAAGAAACTGACGTAATTCCTTTGTGTTC
>NW_018410241.1:0-202 GCF_002113885.1 Mizuhopecten yessoensis
TCACCACGTCACGTATATCTATCTACATTGTACTACAATATGACGTATATCACACATGATAGAGACGGTCCTCAACACGTCTCGTATCTCTATCTTCATTGTATTACAATATGACGGATGTCACACATGATAGAGACGGTCCTCACCACGTCACGTTTCTCTATCTACATTGTATATTATGTATTAAAATATGACGGACATC
>NW_018410242.1:0-202 GCF_002113885.1 Mizuhopecten yessoensis
GGGTGAACCAGTTGTTGCCATTCCTTTCAATGCTGAATGCTAAGCAGGGAATAACAACTAACATTTTTAAGGACTTTGGTATTTCCCAGCTTGGGGACAGAACCCATTGCCTTTCTCACCTGAGCGAAAATAAAAGGTAGTTAAAAATAGAAAAAAGGAGAAAGATTTTCACATGGGGAAGCACTGGCACTACTCAATTTCC
>NW_018410243.1:0-202 GCF_002113885.1 Mizuhopecten yessoensis
GGACAGGAAAGATTTAAGAATGTTACATCGTCCGTAGAACACATAGAAATCATTACCGACACTGTCGAGGACAGGGAAAGATTAAGTAGGTAACATCATCCACAGAACTCATAGAAACCATTACCGACACTGTCAAGGACAGGGAAAAATTAAAGTTTGTTACATCGTCCATAGAACACATAGAAATCATTACCGACGCTGT
>NW_018410244.1:0-202 GCF_002113885.1 Mizuhopecten yessoensis
GAATATGAACCATCTAAGAATACTGCCAGTCTTTGATGAAATCCTATATAGATCTAATAGTTCATAAGAAGAAATTGACAGACAGCTTACAAACAGATGTCTCAACTCAACTCAAATAAATTATGTCTGTTTATAATTAGGGTTCCCAACTTAACACATATGTTTGTTGAAAAAATCTTTCCCAAATTTCTTCAGATTGTCG
>NW_018410245.1:0-202 GCF_002113885.1 Mizuhopecten yessoensis
GCCTAACCTTGGACTTGGAGACGCTGACACCGTGTTTCATTTGACACGAGTTTCCTCCGATTAAACAAATATAATTACCGGCCTGCATAGTCTGCTGTCTTCCTTAAAATGAAAAAAAACTTTGGAATTAAACTTTGTGTTTCCCCCAGAGCCTGCATACCGTTAAGCTAACCAGCCCTTTTTCCCATTGTAATTTGTAAGC
>NW_018410246.1:0-202 GCF_002113885.1 Mizuhopecten yessoensis
AGTATGTTAGCAATGGTGACAGTCTCTCGGTTAGGCATTGCGAATGCCTCCGTCCACTTTGTAAAGTAATCAGCGATTACCAATATGTATTGATTGCCATCCTCCGTTCTCTGTAGAGGACCCGTTATATCGATCACATACCGTTCCATCAGACGGCCATTCAGTGTCATTTGCATCGGTGCCCTGTTTGCTTAATTCGAAC
>NW_018410247.1:0-202 GCF_002113885.1 Mizuhopecten yessoensis
AACTTATCCAATCATGTCGTCATTGAAACAGCACTACGTCGTGACTAGTTTCTGTAACGGAATATTTAAATTGAAAAAGTGTTATATACTGTGGTACCTCTATGGTCAAAAAATGCGAAAAGGTATCAGTGAAAATGTTTACAAAATAACTCAATATATGTCAATATTTTTAGTATCAACGTTAACGTTTAATGACAAATCC
>NW_018410248.1:0-202 GCF_002113885.1 Mizuhopecten yessoensis
TGGTTTCCAACCATTCAGAAGCCCAGTCTGATAGTTTGTCTTCCCAAATATGTCATCAACAAACACAACGATATCATCTTTGTCGTTCACGACGTCACTCCAGTCCTGGGGAGTTATCACGAGAACAGGTGTCTTTGGTTTGATATCTTTGTCAAGAGTACCGTCTCTCAACTGTTTACATATTTCCCTACCCAGAGTTGTC
>NW_018410249.1:0-202 GCF_002113885.1 Mizuhopecten yessoensis
TAGTGAGTGGGTGAGCGTCTATTTCATACACTAAAATATATCTTAATATTTGTGCAAAGTAAGCTCGCCTTTTTTTATTTACATCTCCCGAGCTGAATGGGCACTTTCGTGCAGAGAGGAGCAAGCCACCAGCTGAGAACAACCACACAGCTAAAAACTCAGATATCGAGCCGATATGTCAGTTAAATGATGGGTCATCTAG
>NW_018410250.1:0-202 GCF_002113885.1 Mizuhopecten yessoensis
TAGCCAGAAAGGTCGAGAAAAATTTAATAAATAAATTAAATAAATACCGATCACATTTTCGACGTAAGTATGTTATTTCTCTTATATGCCACACAGCGAAAACGACAACACACAACATTGACAAGGAAGTGTATGAAAGTAAAATAGTAAAAAATATATATAACGACGACAACACACAATCTTCCAATGAAAGACCGCCAAA
>NW_018410251.1:0-202 GCF_002113885.1 Mizuhopecten yessoensis
GTCCTCTGTCTCTTTTGTAACATAGGTTTATCCTCTTTCTCTTTTGTTACATTGATATGTCATCTGCTTCCTTTGTTACAATGGGTTGTCCTCTGCCTCTATTGTGACATTGGTCTCTCTTCTGCTTCCTCTGTCTCTTTTGTTACGTTGGTCTGTCTTAATTTTCCTTTCGTTGTTACATCGGGTTGTCCTCTGCCTCTTT
>NW_018410252.1:0-202 GCF_002113885.1 Mizuhopecten yessoensis
AACTCGAATGCATTGTAAAGATTAAACATCATGCATCTTTTTTAAATGTTTAATACGGTAGTCTTTTATAATAGAACATTTATAATAACTACATATCGAGGTGGTCAATATCAATCACCTAGATATTTAAGCAATTATGTAAAATAATTCCAAACGTAAAAATTTTGTTATATGTAATTTTCAGCCTTTCAGTACCAAGGGA
>NW_018410253.1:0-202 GCF_002113885.1 Mizuhopecten yessoensis
TTTGAGAGTTTGTGGACGTACTTTGAGGGTATAGGTAAGCATGGATTTACCTAGAGCTTTTGAGAGTTTGTGGACGTACTTTGAGGGTTTAGGTAAGCATTGACGTACCTAGAGCTTTTGAGAGTTTGGACGTACTTTAAGGGTTTAGGTAAGCATTGACGTACCTAAAGCTTTTGAGAGTTTGTGGACGTACTTTGAGGGT
>NW_018410254.1:0-202 GCF_002113885.1 Mizuhopecten yessoensis
TTATACCCCATCCATATACTTATACCCCATCCATATACTTCTACCCCATCCATATACTTATACCCATCCATATACTTATACACTACCCATATACTTATAGCCATCCATATAATTATACCCCATACATATACTTTTAACCCATCTATATACTTATACCCCATCCATATACTTATACCCAATCCATATAATTATACCCCATCCA
>NW_018410255.1:0-202 GCF_002113885.1 Mizuhopecten yessoensis
ATAAGGTTCTTTTAGACGCCAAGTAGTCTTTCTTACACTGGGTGAAATGTTGTTATATTATGTTGTTTCGAGTGTTTTCGATAAGCCATAAAATACAGAAAAACTGAAATTTAGCGTTAACTGGTATTTTCAAATTTCCGTTCAGAAAGTTATTTATGTTATTAAGTATGACTTTGTTGTACTACAAAATGGTTAAAAACTG
>NW_018410256.1:0-202 GCF_002113885.1 Mizuhopecten yessoensis
ACTCAGCTGTAAATGAGTATGTGGTTGGGCAGTGCTGGAATTGTACACAGTGTTGTACTTATCACCACATAGTGAATGTAGCTGTTTAAGTCAGATTATGTTTTCCCTCACAAACTTTATAGTACATGCGTAAAAGATGCTACATAATGATCATCAAAATCATCTGACTGCTAGTTTGTAAGAAGAACATGTTTTAGAAGCC
>NW_018410257.1:0-202 GCF_002113885.1 Mizuhopecten yessoensis
ACATATTTTCATATCGCTATGAGAACGTGACATGCATATGTTTTCGTAACGCTCTTAGAACGTAACATGTACATGTTTTCATAACGCTCTGAGAACGTGACATGAACATGTTTTCATAACGATATGAGAACGTAACATGTACATGTTTTCATAACGATATGAGAACGTGACATGCATATGTTTTCATAACGCTTAGGGAACG
>NW_018410258.1:0-202 GCF_002113885.1 Mizuhopecten yessoensis
TTACACTGACACCTCACACAAACACCTTACACAGACACCTCACACAGACACATTAAACTGACACCTTACACAGACACCTGGCACCTCACACAGACACCTTATACTGACACATTATACTGACACCTTACACAGACACCTCACACTGACACATCACACTGACACATTATACTGACACCTTACACAGACACCTGGCACCTCACAC
>NW_018410259.1:0-202 GCF_002113885.1 Mizuhopecten yessoensis
TTTTCCCCCCCCCCCCCCCTAACTTTTATACAGGGGTTATATTTTAACAAAATCACATATTGTTACATCTTTTTCATGATTTATCATATTAACCAATAACAAGAGTGCCGTGGGGCAGAACAATATACGCCCCTGGAATGTCATATAGTGTTATATAATTTCTTTCATTGAAATAAGATCTGCATCATTCTAAGAGTGGTTA
>NW_018410260.1:0-202 GCF_002113885.1 Mizuhopecten yessoensis
CTTATGATATGATGTTTTACCTATGATATGATGTTTGATGTTTTACTTATATGATGTTTTACTTATGATATGAAGTTTGATGTTTTACCTATGCTGTGATGTTTTACTTGTCATATTATGTTTTACTTATGATATGATGTTTGATGTTTTACTCATGATAAGGAATTTGATGTTTTACTCATGAGATGATGTTTTACTTATG
>NW_018410261.1:0-202 GCF_002113885.1 Mizuhopecten yessoensis
TTGAAGTCGGGCGTCTCTCCTTTGTAATCTTCAAAGAACAGGTATTATCCTAGCAATTGGTCAGGTTTTTTTTTTACTTGAGACCGATTAAACAGCTATCTTCGTGCCTTCCATTTTGCTATGACATATCCCAGGGGTGTAGAGCGCGAAAGTGAGCGTAACCCCTGTATATCGAGGATGAAGTAACCCCTGTATATCGAGG
>NW_018410262.1:0-202 GCF_002113885.1 Mizuhopecten yessoensis
TAAAAATCTTAACTCTGCAAGGAAAGAAGCAAACGCAGTCACAGACCTAATAGAGAAAGAAGTTGAGTAGGGATTTTTAGCGGGACCTTTTCGACAGCTTCCATTCGAACAGTATAGAGTGAGTCCGATCGGATTGGCTACAGGGAAGTACTCTGGTAAGAAAAGACTAATAGTAGATCTGTCTGCACCACATGAGGACAAA
>NW_018410263.1:0-202 GCF_002113885.1 Mizuhopecten yessoensis
ACTTCCCTAGTATTGTCACCTATAAACTCCCCTAGTAGTGCCACAAATAAACTCCCTTACTATTGTCACTTATAACCCCCTAGTATTGTCACCTTTAAACCCCCCTAGTATTGCCACCTATAAAACCCCTAATATTGCCCCCTATAAACCCCCCTAATATTGCCGCATATAAACTTCCTTAGTATTGTCACCTATAAACTCC
>NW_018410264.1:0-202 GCF_002113885.1 Mizuhopecten yessoensis
TATATGTCACATGTGTTTTAGCGTTATTTCGTGAGGAGAATGTTTCCATACAAAATGAAATAAACGTTCAGATGCTGTTGGAATAATTATCACGGAAGATATACTTTACATTATTTCAATATTTGCATTCGTGCTTCACACTTAACAAATATTGGTTCTCGACAGTATGCCTGAAACATGCGTGATCTTCAACAAATACATG
>NW_018410265.1:0-202 GCF_002113885.1 Mizuhopecten yessoensis
GATACATGTACTAGTAGTCTTGTATCACAATAGGTATAGCAGATATATATACTGTTACTCATTTACCACAATAGTTATAGCAGATACATATACCGTTACTCATTTACCACAATAGGTATAGCAAATACATGTACTAGTAGTCTTGTATCACAATAGATATAGCAGATACATATACTGTTACTCATTTACCACAATAGTTATA
>NW_018410266.1:0-202 GCF_002113885.1 Mizuhopecten yessoensis
GTACTGAAAATGGTAGTAAAATTTTTGGACAATGGCTTGGTTGGGCAACTAGCTGCGCAAACGGAAACCATTAAAGTTGTGAATACAGTTTGTTAAACATAAATATAGTTAGTTATAGTTTTTCTCTTCCCGAATAATTAGGTGAAGGTATGGACAGTGGTTCTTTGGTTTTTTTAAGTATCAAATTAAGGAATACTTTACC
>NW_018410267.1:0-202 GCF_002113885.1 Mizuhopecten yessoensis
CCTGCCACACTGAGTGTGTAGTCCGGACTGTCCAGTATTTGGTCAGTCAAGTTAAGGTTGGTACGTGTACATAGCCACACAGTTCCATGAGCTCCCACCTGTGGCTGTATGACCCACCGGAACACTGTACCGCGACCCCCAGTCGACGTGATAACACAGGAACAGGCATCCTGTGTACAAAGGACGGCTGGGACGGCTTGGG
>NW_018410268.1:0-202 GCF_002113885.1 Mizuhopecten yessoensis
TATATGTTTAACCATGAGTGATAGTTGTGATTTCCCAATGCAATATTGAAAACAGAATATATGCAACTCAGTTAAATGATCAACCTAATAATGAAACAGGAATTTAGACGAGGGAAAGTGTATTTACTATTAATTGTCAATAAATCAAGAAAATATTATTCAATTCATATTATCATGATGCCATTGTTATTTTACAAAAAAA
>NW_018410269.1:0-202 GCF_002113885.1 Mizuhopecten yessoensis
AATAAAATAGCCTTATTCCCTTCATTGGGGTAGCCATGTAAAGCATACATTATCATATTAAATCTTACTGGGGAATGACTGAGTGACATTGGGCTGGCCCATCTGGCCTAATTTAACAGGATTGGTGATACTGCTACCCGGAATTCCTGATCGATTAGCTCCTGCGCCTCCGAACCTTGAGCCACTTGCTCCATGATTCTGG
>NW_018410270.1:0-202 GCF_002113885.1 Mizuhopecten yessoensis
ACAATTGTATAACGGTAATATAAATGGTATATTTACAGAGAATGCTACCCTCGACTACAATTGTAAAACGGTAATATAAATGGTATATTTACAGAGAATGCTATCCTCACCTACAATTGTATAACGGTAACATAAATGGTATATTTGCAGCTAATGGTACCCTCACCTACAATTGTATAACGGTAATATAAATGGTATATTT
>NW_018410271.1:0-202 GCF_002113885.1 Mizuhopecten yessoensis
TTTTTTTGTTTGAATTATAATCCCCTATGATTATGATCACAGCATAGGAAAATCCAATCTTCCCCAAAAAACATCATACAGATTAAGATTAGGGGTGGCAATGATGTACATGTTCTAGTACCAATATATTTGCAATATTTGTCAAGCAATATGTATACAGAGAACTCTGTGTAAACTGGACTCTGTCCCATCCTGATCTTTG
>NW_018410272.1:0-202 GCF_002113885.1 Mizuhopecten yessoensis
CATACCTCAACATGGTCCTAGCAAGCCTTATGGCACCAGCTGGCCCAGCATTCCTCATAGCAATATTTTGGAAGAGAACGACAGAAATAGTAAGCAGATACATAGGTTTCGCTATAAAAATAGTTCTGATTCCTTTACAAATGGTAAGCGGAAGAAAAAAGTTGCATTCTGGATGCTTTGTTTGAAACTAAACATGTTTGTT
>NW_018410273.1:0-202 GCF_002113885.1 Mizuhopecten yessoensis
ACCAAGTTACACATCTTACTCATAAAATTTTACTCGTGATAATCAAGTAAAAGCCCTAACTCAACAAAATCAGTTACAACCCTACTTTATTAAACCAGGTAAAACCTCTTATTCATTAAGACAATTAAAACCCCTAAGTCATTAAACAAAGGAACACACATAGCCTATTAAACCGGGTTACATCCTTAAATTATTAAAACTA
>NW_018410274.1:0-202 GCF_002113885.1 Mizuhopecten yessoensis
GCTTATGCCATACCGCAGCGTCCGGCGTCCGTCGTCCGTCGTCCGCCCGTCCATCAACTTTTCCTTTAAAAACTACTAGTCCTGAACAGCCAAGTAGATTTTTACTAAATTTGGTCTGGAGCATTCTTAGGTCAAGGGGACTCAATTTTGTATATATGGTGGGTGTGGCCCTCCTGGGGGCAGAGGGGCGGGGCCCAAAAGG
>NW_018410275.1:0-202 GCF_002113885.1 Mizuhopecten yessoensis
ACAAGCTGTTTCCATCATTCTGTCTAACTTGATATTGAATACACCATTCTGTAGCCGTGTGCAAAGGGCATGTAACACTGGAAAGGTCGCTGGATACCGAGCTAACTTGGGATGTCCGTCCATTCTTTTGATGCCGTTCATAACCAACTGTAAACGAGCAAAATTGGAATTCTGGGTATACAGAGGACATTCCACTGCTGAT
>NW_018410276.1:0-202 GCF_002113885.1 Mizuhopecten yessoensis
TACACATTAAACTTTGGATAGTAAATAACATCTACGACATATCTAAGATATAACCTGATCAAATGTCTTATGTACACCGTCCAATAATAACATCATAAAAGTTTAGAAACATATTTGGCACGACTGATCACTGTTAAGGCGACTACAACAGCGAAATCTGGAAAGTAGAAACAACACATCTGTTGGATTGTTATTATAACCA
>NW_018410277.1:0-202 GCF_002113885.1 Mizuhopecten yessoensis
ACCTACATACACTATAAATACACTTACATACACTATACATACACCCCCAAACACCTTCATACATGTACACTATACATACACTAGGCATACATCTACATATACTATACATTAACCTACATACATTATACATACACCTACAAACATTATACATACACCAACATACACTATATATACACCTACAAACACTATACATACACTATAC
>NW_018410278.1:0-202 GCF_002113885.1 Mizuhopecten yessoensis
TCTAAAACAATGTCAAGCCACATGTAGTTTTTAAGATACATTATGAAATTCAGTGGACGGGTGAGAGAAGGGCGTACTATTCTAGATACATTGCTTTTTATTTTCCGAAACTGTGAATTTTCCGCTCTGATTAGAGAACGGTCCAAGAGCGTTCGTGTATCGTGGAATATTTCTGCGCCACACGTACCGTTTCAACCGGTAT
>NW_018410279.1:0-202 GCF_002113885.1 Mizuhopecten yessoensis
TCCATAATATCAGCATCCTAACAATATTATAAAGTGAACGGTGAGTCATTACAAAACTTTTACCCAAACTTTAACCTGCAAATGTTGGCCAAGATAGTTAAGTCCAAAACATGTCAAAAATTCAAAAAAATTAAACGATTTTCCATTTTCAATCCACAGCATTAATGCTAGATCCCTCAAAAACCTCTGTGCATAAAATCAG
>NW_018410280.1:0-202 GCF_002113885.1 Mizuhopecten yessoensis
GTCAAACCGTTGTAAACCTTGCCGTGGTGCATGTACATTTCAGTGATGCTATGAAGACAGTTCAAAATGCCAGTGATTTATATTTCAATAGTTCACCTTAATCTCTGCAGCCATTTCTTTTATTCATGCTCAGTTTCGCTTTTTGTATATTGCTTCCCTCCCCCTTTCTATAACACGACGGCTCAGCGTAGAACACTTCACC
>NW_018410281.1:0-202 GCF_002113885.1 Mizuhopecten yessoensis
GTTGTTCACCCTGAGTACTCTGTGGTAATACTGGTTGTTCACCCTCAGTACTCTGTGGTAATACTGGTTGTTCACCCTGAGTGCTGTTCGATAACACAGGTTGTTCACTGTGAGTACTTTGTGATTATACTGGTTGTTCACCCTGAGTACGTAGTTTACCCTGAGTACTCTGTGGTAATACTGGTTGTTCACCCTGAGTACT
>NW_018410282.1:0-202 GCF_002113885.1 Mizuhopecten yessoensis
ACAAGAATAAAACACAAGTATAAAATATCACAGTCAGTTATGCATTTAACACAGACTAAAATATACTCATATGTAAAACAAAAGGAATTAGTGATAGCAAATATTGTTAACCGTACTTTGAACTATGTGAGAGAGGAACAAAATATATCACAGTGTTAGATACTAAAAAACATAAAACACTACGGATGTTACAAGAACCCAA
>NW_018410283.1:0-202 GCF_002113885.1 Mizuhopecten yessoensis
AATATTGGATTTAATGTAATTAGAAAAATATGGTTTTTGTATTTATACAGGGTAGTTTACGTGTTTAGATGTTAAAATGGCCCAGGGACATATCATTGTTCTCGTACAGATACAACAGATAGTTGTTTTACTTCAAATTATTAGTTGATTTTTAAATGTTTTCATTGATTTGTGCAAGAAAATTACGTCGTTTTCTCAAAAA
>NW_018410284.1:0-202 GCF_002113885.1 Mizuhopecten yessoensis
CAGATGTACACACTATACACGCCACATAGATGTACACACTATACATATCAGACAGGTGTACACACTATACATATCACACAGGTGTACACACTATACACACCACACATATGTACACACTTTACATATCACACAGGTGTACACACAATACACACCACAAAGATGTACACACTATACACACCACACAGATGTACACACTATACAC
>NW_018410285.1:0-202 GCF_002113885.1 Mizuhopecten yessoensis
GTTAAAAAGATTTCCGGCACTTCACATTGTGTCGTAGGTACTTATCCTGCGTATTTCAACCCTTGCATGACATAACGTGATGAGATGTGACGTCAGAAAGAGAGTTCGATGTTTACAAGACACGATTACCTACTAACATGCTCGATAAGAAGGATGCAACAACATTATTAAGAGATTGCATAATGAAAGGAAAATAATGTCG
>NW_018410286.1:0-202 GCF_002113885.1 Mizuhopecten yessoensis
TATATACAAAGGTTGATGTACCTATATACACAGGTTGATGTACCTGGATACAAAAGTTGATGTACCTATATTCAAAGGTTGATGTATACCTATAGACATAAAGGTTGATGTACCTATATACATAGATTGATGTACCTTTATACAAAGGTTGATGTATACATATATACTAACGTTGATGTACCTATATACAAAGGTTAATCTA
>NW_018410287.1:0-202 GCF_002113885.1 Mizuhopecten yessoensis
TTACCAATGGACTACTTCGTCATGTGACCAGAGCTGTTATGTGCCGCCTAACCAATGGACTACTCCGTCATGAGACAAGAACTGTTGGCGCCCCCTTACCGATGGACTACTTCGTCATGTGACCAGAGCTGTTGTGTGCCCCCTAACCAATGGACTGCTCCGTCATGTGACAAAAACTGTTGTGTGCCCCCTTATCGATGGA
>NW_018410288.1:0-202 GCF_002113885.1 Mizuhopecten yessoensis
ACAACCGAATGCTCAGAATTATTGTGAAAATTCTTAAATTCTTATGCATTGATATTGGAATGAGTGGATTCCACAAATTCCTGTTTCAAGTAACCGGAAAATTCTTTTATAAGAATACGTCAGGATTAAGAGGCACCATATTTGATATTGACTTCTATACGAAAATTTCACTTTACCACTACGTGTTTCATTGAAACATTGA
>NW_018410289.1:0-202 GCF_002113885.1 Mizuhopecten yessoensis
TTATTTGTTCTTAAATAATTTATTTATTTACTGCGTTTTGTTTATGCGCCGTCCTTTAAACGACTTTCGCGGAACAGCCCTATTTTAATCAAATTGGCGCCAATAATTAACTGTAGTCGTTTGAGTGTTTGACGTAGGGGCATTCTCCATGTTAACTGAAGCGGAGCGACAAGACTCTCATTGAACAAGGTTAATCCATGAC
>NW_018410290.1:0-202 GCF_002113885.1 Mizuhopecten yessoensis
GCCTCGTCAATGTCTTCTTCTTTTCTCTGAAGAAGGTCTTTCACCGTGACACGAAGGTGAACTGGGTCAATTGACACGGGCTTTGTCCCTCTACTTTCTGCTAACATCTCAAACTTTGTAGAAGCCTGTCTAGTATACGGAAGAATTGAATCTCTGTGTATAAATTCGTCACATGGAATTGTTTCTATGTACGATACCGCTT
>NW_018410291.1:0-202 GCF_002113885.1 Mizuhopecten yessoensis
ATGATAACGGCTAAAATGTGAGTGCGCTAAAATAAGTACCTGTACGGTATATTTTTTGTTGCATTTATAATGTCAGTGTATATTTTGTTTTTCTAAAATCCCTGGGTAGTGTAAATCAATAAAGATTTAGGCATTATGGGTGTGGAAATTCTAACTGACATATTGGTGGAGGAACCCATCAGTTACATACGTGTAAACATAC
>NW_018410292.1:0-202 GCF_002113885.1 Mizuhopecten yessoensis
CGGTAACCAGACTTTCAGTAGGATCTATTTATACCATTATTACATTACCAAACTTTTATCTGACACTTCCTCTTATTATGAAGTATTTATGACAAATATGATTTGTGATACAATGAATTCCAACTGTTGACCATGTTTAGACCCACCAATATTGGAAATTCTGTTATTGACTAAACTGTTTAGGAGCCCTGAGAGTCTAGGT
>NW_018410293.1:0-202 GCF_002113885.1 Mizuhopecten yessoensis
AAAAAAAAACTTTAGTGAATCATTAAAGGTATGGTATTGAAAAGACGACATAAATAAGTTGTTTGGACCCAAACTTGATATTGACAGCAGTCTACTGAATTTACTAATACCACGTCAAGATAACGAATAATCGGTTATCAAAATGATTAGAAACAAGTGAATTACTATCAGATGAACAGAACGATTTTAGAAAGAACAGAAG
>NW_018410294.1:0-202 GCF_002113885.1 Mizuhopecten yessoensis
AGAGTGATTAATATAAGTTGAAATAACTTGTTACATAATTGTTGTAAAATAAATAAAGTTTATTTTTATTTTATTGTGCCTTGCCTTGCTTTTTATCCTTTATATTCTAGGTTCTAATGAATATCATGCGTCGTTTTATATAATATTCTAATAAAAAAAAATCGTTAGCCCCAAAGACCGATTTCCTTTTTTCGGTGTTTTG
>NW_018410295.1:0-202 GCF_002113885.1 Mizuhopecten yessoensis
GAAGACTGCAATACACAAAAGTTAACACGTATGTCAATCAGACTGAGTAATACTTGTCCTGTCGAATCATACCAGATGGCCGTTAAAGACGAGATCATGTGGAGAGTATAATGATTTCTTCTGTGTCTTTGTAGATTTTGTTACGAGGTGGTGAGCTTGATTTGATTCGGTGTTTACCATCACCGACCACTAACTAAATAAT
>NW_018410296.1:0-202 GCF_002113885.1 Mizuhopecten yessoensis
GTGACGTTATTGTACGTTTCAGTATTTGACGTTATTGTACGTTACTGTATGTGACATTATTGTACGTTTCAGTATGTGACGTTATTGTACGTTACAGTATATGACGTTATTGTTCGTTTCAGTATGTGACGTGATAGTTCGTTTCAATATGTTACGGTATTGTTCGTTTCATTATGTGACGTTATTGTTCGTTTCAGTATGT
>NW_018410297.1:0-202 GCF_002113885.1 Mizuhopecten yessoensis
GGGTGGGGCAGATCCCGGGGTCAATTCCAATATCATGACAGCATTTGTCTCTTTATGCCCAACAATTGAATACATGTATGTAGTTTTCGGGTGGAGATCTCAACCGTTTCAAAGTTTTGACACAGGGGTTAGGTTTGCAAGGGTGGAGACCTCAGGTCCATCCTTGAAGCATATGTGCATTCATCTCTTTATACTCAGCAAT
>NW_018410298.1:0-202 GCF_002113885.1 Mizuhopecten yessoensis
TTTACACATGTTGTATACTGATAAGAGTTACAGGACAAATAAACATCTATATGTTTGTTTATGTTTGCTGTGACCCATATCAGTTATAGCATGATATGTATATTTCAGACATTTGTAACGAACCCTGTGGATTTACGTTGACGGTTTGTATGTACCTGGGGTTGCCTACTTACACAAGGCAGAATGGGTAGCTGGAAGGAGA
>NW_018410299.1:0-202 GCF_002113885.1 Mizuhopecten yessoensis
CAAATGCAAGGGAAATACTCCTAACACGATTACATAACTTTTACCTTGCAAATCTAGTATCAACGATAAGGCAACAACATTACAATTACAACTTTTACGATATACAATCAAACTGAAGATTTGACTCGACACAAAATTAGTGTACAATATACTAAATTCACAGATACGGTCTAGCGGCATATACCTACTCAAATCAATACTA
>NW_018410300.1:0-202 GCF_002113885.1 Mizuhopecten yessoensis
GAACATCCACACATCTGGTTTTAAATAGTTACCTACTGAAAGCATATACTTAGCGAAAGGATTAGTATCCACCTTGATCTTCTTGGTCGTCGTTGTATATACTCGTCCGATCTCTATCTAACTTTAAATAATATTTCTACAAATGGATCGGGAAGATATAAATGCTTAATAACGTTAACTTACTGTTATGGAGCTTTCGCAA
>NW_018410301.1:0-202 GCF_002113885.1 Mizuhopecten yessoensis
GCTTGAGTCCAGTCTTGGGCAAACCATCAGTCGCAACTAAAAATTTCAACATCATCTTCTGTGGATCTCTTTAGGATCACTCATGATGTTAACAATGTAAATTACGCTGTACCAAAAGTGTAGCCCACACGTACTAGTAGTATATTATTACAACTTCGGACAAAATTTGTTGGTAATATGAAATAATGCAACGCAAAAATCA
>NW_018410302.1:0-202 GCF_002113885.1 Mizuhopecten yessoensis
CGATACAGCATGGTTGAAGAGTTTCCGAGACAGACAGGAAAGGAAACAGTCGTTGATGTTGTAATCAATGAGGACTTACCTTCTGACCAGAAGGTAGATGTGAAGCGGTTATTAGAGGATTTTAAGGATATACTTACCGATGTTCCTGGACAGACGAGTGTTGTCGAGCACGACATACTTACCACTACCAAAGATCCAGTCA
>NW_018410303.1:0-202 GCF_002113885.1 Mizuhopecten yessoensis
TTAGTTGCCGCCCAATCTTTACTCTGTACAACACTAAAATAGGAATAGAAGACACAAACGAAAAACGAGATACTGGTCACCATGATTTGATATATTGTTGCCTGTTATATTCGTCCACACTGAAGATTTGGGTATCTGTAATTCGCACACCGTTGGCAGCTAAACAGTCATCCGCAATACATAAAGCAGCTTCCGTGACACA
>NW_018410304.1:0-202 GCF_002113885.1 Mizuhopecten yessoensis
ACAGACTCATTCCACATTCTTACTTTTCAAGGTCTCTTACCTTTAATGGGAAAAGGTCGAAATGTGGATTGTTTGATTTTGTTGGTGAGATAACAAAATCTCTATTTGGAACGGCTACATCTACAGATCTTGAAAATCTCAAAAGACACATGCAGCTAGGTCTTGAACAATAACAATGTAAAACTTGCTAAAGCCATGGCAA
>NW_018410305.1:0-202 GCF_002113885.1 Mizuhopecten yessoensis
TTTTTGCTATTTCTATGTTCACAATAGCCCAAGAACCTTTCAGTGTCAGCCTCATCTCGTACATTTTCAGGAATCTCTATGCAAGTACACACATTGCCCTTGTTTGATTGATTCTGGATTATGATTTTGTTTTGCTGTCAAATGGTGATATTTGTTTTTTACCCTTGAATGAATATTCTGTCTTAATGACAGATTTATAAAT
>NW_018410306.1:0-202 GCF_002113885.1 Mizuhopecten yessoensis
GACTCAAGATCACGTGATAATATCGATTCCAGACACAAGAGAACTTGTGAAATGTAAAGTACTTCCGGATGGCTCTGTAGAAATGGGTCAAAAATTGAAGACAAATATCGAATGTAAGGCGGTTGCATCTGATGCGAGGCATGTCGCTGTCTGTTCTAACTCCGAGTTGCAAATTTTTGAAACAGATGACTGGATGTGGAAG
>NW_018410307.1:0-202 GCF_002113885.1 Mizuhopecten yessoensis
TTACGTAAGAACACAAGCATAATGACTTACTATGACATCGATATACATTTCGTATGTCTAAAAAATGTATTATATTGCAGTCAAAATAAATATTTTTATGAGCAAATTATATTAAATCGCCATTTGCATTTGCAACGAAACGGTACTGAATGTAAAGCAATTAAAATATCAATGTGTTTTTTTTTTCTTTTTCTTTTTTTTT
>NW_018410308.1:0-202 GCF_002113885.1 Mizuhopecten yessoensis
CGAGTTTCTTTTTTTGATGTTGGTTTCAAGCAAAACATCCTTTCTTTTGTTCACAGGTCAATACAATGCTACTGGAAAATAACAGATGATGATACGGGCAGAGGGGTGATTTTGACAGTCGAGTTTAATCACTTTGTCACTTCTTGTGAAGATTATTTAATGATTAGCGAAGGTAAAATCCATATTATGTATTAATAAAAAA
>NW_018410309.1:0-202 GCF_002113885.1 Mizuhopecten yessoensis
TATAGATACCATTAGTTGTACCAGAATATATCATTAACGGTACCAGTATTGATACCATTATTTGTACCAGTATATATATCATGAGTTGTACCTTTACAAGATATCATTAGTTGTACCTGTATAAGATACCATAAGTTGTCCAAGTATAGCTACAATGTATCATTAATTGTACCAGTATAGATACCATTAGTTGTACCAGTAT
>NW_018410310.1:0-202 GCF_002113885.1 Mizuhopecten yessoensis
ATTTGACAAATTGTTTTGGTGTTTTGGTATAATAAGGTAGGATTTGGCGATATTTGACAAATTGTTTTGGTGCTTGGTGTGTTATTTAATAGGATTTGGCGGTATTTGATAAATTGTTTTGGTGTAATTTGATAGGATTTGGCGATATTTTACAAATTGTTTTGGTGTTTTGGTGTGTAATTTGATAGGATTTGGTGGTATT
>NW_018410311.1:0-202 GCF_002113885.1 Mizuhopecten yessoensis
GCTTCAGACTAAATTTGGTTGAAATCATCTTTGGCGTTTAGGAGGAGATAGGGTTTAAAGAAAACCTTTAAGAGAGACAGTTGACGAAAACGGGACACCTAATAATAATTGGGATGCAGTTCTAGATGAATGGAAAGATGCTTTTGAAAGTTAATATAAAACTTCTGTTCTGAAGAAGAAGAAGAAGAAGAAGAAGAAGAAG
>NW_018410312.1:0-202 GCF_002113885.1 Mizuhopecten yessoensis
TTCCTCTTCCTTTCCCTCCTCTTCTTCGTTTCCCTCCTCCTCTTCGTTTCCCTCGTCCTCCTCCTCATCCAACAACTCTTGTCTATACTCTGCCCTTTCCATCTTGGAGCTTTTCCACTCGTCAGCACTTTCTTATAACAATTATAATTTATCCAAATATCATTATTCATTTTGTTACAAAAAATCATTTTATATTGATGGT
>NW_018410313.1:0-202 GCF_002113885.1 Mizuhopecten yessoensis
ATTCACTCATTGCCTTCTCTGCATCGCAGTTCGCATTTTGGAGAATAACCGAGAAATGATCAATGATGTTTTGAACATCCCCCACGCCATAAACAAAGAGTGCATCTTGGTCATCTTTGGATGGCCAGTTCTTGTGGTCAAACACATGACAGGATACAAAGAGTGGATCAGTCTGCATGTTCTCAAACCTGCCATCCAGACA
>NW_018410314.1:0-202 GCF_002113885.1 Mizuhopecten yessoensis
AGCACGAACCGGTTACCAAAATCAACCGAATAGTCAGATATTTACATACCCCATTGGGGAGCCCAATGTTTTCCTGCCTTAGACCTACAAATTACCCATAGATACGAACAAAATTGGATAGTTTTGAAATAAAAACAGTGTTCAGGGATAACATGTTAGCTAGTGCTGTTATTGTACTCTCTTGTAAATACTGACAAAGGGA
>NW_018410315.1:0-202 GCF_002113885.1 Mizuhopecten yessoensis
TAGTATTTTTTACCAAACCCCCAGGAACGAACAGGTTGTATTATGATACTTGTCAGCACCGTCCATATCACCAAAGTGCTCAATTGAGATCACATCAATGTTCTGGCACATACGTTGCCAGAGAAGCATTAATAAGTTTGTAAGCCCGGGTACAATGGTCTTGGAAAATTCATGCCTGTATATGAATTGCACTATAATAACC
>NW_018410316.1:0-202 GCF_002113885.1 Mizuhopecten yessoensis
CTACCTTACACACTACACAGTTACCTTACACACTACACAGTTACCCTACACACTACACAGCTACACTACACACTACACAGCTACATTACACACTACACAGTTAATTTACACACTACACAGTTACCTTACAAACTACACAGATACCTACACACTACACAGTTACCTTACACACTACACAGTTACCGTACACAATACACAGTTA
>NW_018410317.1:0-202 GCF_002113885.1 Mizuhopecten yessoensis
ATTGGACAGGGATCCTTAAGCAAGAACGATGATAAAAAAAGTTTTTTTTATCATCTTGAAATTTCGAGATAGTAAGTTGAATTATTGAGATATTGGCAAACAAAATAAATGTATTATGTCTGCATGTCCATAGTGGTCTTCCGTTATTTAGAGTTCCTATTTACTGAACCTGTATTTCTCAAACCTGTTTTGTCCCATGAAA
>NW_018410318.1:0-202 GCF_002113885.1 Mizuhopecten yessoensis
TTTTAGATTATATCATTATTTCAATATAATGTGTTCCCGGATAACATGATAATGTGTGTGCAAGTGATTGCACTGACAACTGTAAAGACAAAACATGCATGAAGAACAACGGAAAGTGTACAGGTAATTAGTGAATTATGTGCAATGATGAAATTGTCTTTTAAACTTTTAAACTGGGTAATCATTAATAGGTCATGCGTAC
>NW_018410319.1:0-202 GCF_002113885.1 Mizuhopecten yessoensis
TCACTCAACGAACATTTATTTCATAAAAACCCTATTGACTTATCACGTGGTTCTTGTGGGTTTACCATAGAAGATTATTATCATTTTCTATATGTATGTAACAAATACACTCAAAGTAGACAGCAGTTTTTATCAAATAGTATTTTAAAATATGACGTAAAAAATAATGTAGATGTTCTTTTGTAGGGTGATGAATTAAATG
>NW_018410320.1:0-202 GCF_002113885.1 Mizuhopecten yessoensis
TAATCACGGCTTCCGTCACCGTCACTAGCTGTAATAAAATATACATACAACTTCATCACGGCTTCAATCACCGTCACTAGCTTCAATAAAACATACAACCGAATCACGGCTTCCATCACCGTCACTAGCTGTAATCAAACATACAACCTAATCACGGCTTCCGTCACCGTCACTAGCTGTGGTAAAACATACAACCTAATCA
>NW_018410321.1:0-202 GCF_002113885.1 Mizuhopecten yessoensis
GTAAAATCAAAGTTGAATCTTGGTACATGTATGTTTGTGTGTTGGCGTTTATATTTGGATGTTTAAGGAATAGTCAACGTATGTGCGTGTATTATATGGTCTACCATTATAACAAGGATGAACAAATACTAGACAATATAGTTAACGAAGTCCGATCCTTTTTTCAAACATTTTCGAATACCGAATAAGCAACATACGTTGA
>NW_018410322.1:0-202 GCF_002113885.1 Mizuhopecten yessoensis
TGTGGTATGTCAGTCATATAAGACATGTCCCTGTGGTATGTCAGTAATATTTAACATGTCCCTGCTGTATGTCAGTCATATAAGACATGTCCATGTGGTATGTCAGTGATATAAGACATGTCCCTGTGGTATGTTATTGATATAAGACATGTCCCTCTGGTATGTCAGTTATATAAGACATGTGGTATGTCAGTTATATAAG
>NW_018410323.1:0-202 GCF_002113885.1 Mizuhopecten yessoensis
TTTACAACTGATAAAGGGCCTTTAGTTTTAAAGGTACATAATAATTACAGAGACAACGGTTTCCTATTCAAATATGTTGAAATCATTCAATGGTAACTTTAAAATAAGCTCATCATTTACAATTGTGCAAAATATATTTGTTGTACACCAGTATTCACAAAAACGGTCTTGGGAAAAACGGGAAAAATCTGCTTGAATTCGA
>NW_018410324.1:0-202 GCF_002113885.1 Mizuhopecten yessoensis
AAATTATGAAAGTATTACCCCCAAAGGACTTACTGAAAATGCATTGATCCGATATCAACACCATGTCTGACCAATAAAAGCACAAGCTTCGATCCACATGTTCTACCACTCCAATAGGTATACCTTCGTTACGATGTAAAGGGTTATGCCAAAAATCAAGGTTTCCGCCCGTCCGACTATTCCGTCTTTGCGTATTGCAGAG
>NW_018410325.1:0-202 GCF_002113885.1 Mizuhopecten yessoensis
GTTGGACAACTTGTGCCCAATCCCTTTTGTATATTAGATGCAAATTAAAATATGTTTGAATAGAAAAATCAGAATCAAGTAACTAGTCACTTGAAAAGGTTGATGATGAATGTCATTATTTATTTTTTAACATTAACAATTATGTGGACCGTGCTATTCCCTTACTATTACCGTAAGTGTCCCAATATAACAAATAGGTTAA
>NW_018410326.1:0-202 GCF_002113885.1 Mizuhopecten yessoensis
TATTGCTGTTGTTTTTGTTGTCGTTGTATAGACGAGGTTTAGATAATGCTGTAAAGAGGATATGTTCCATAGGATCGTAGGATGTAATGCTAAATGTAGTACATGTAACTATTGCTGCTATCATATTATTCAAAGGTGCAATGTGGGGAAAATAATCGTAATAAACATTTTACTTCAAAAAGTTCTTAACATGCGTCTAAGA
>NW_018410327.1:0-202 GCF_002113885.1 Mizuhopecten yessoensis
CTCAGGTTTCCTCAATCTCTAGATACTCCTGTTTTCTGCAATCTCTAGAAACTCTGGTTTCCTCATTCTCTGGGCACTCATGTTCCCTCAGTCTCTGAGTACTCTTGTTTCCTCAATCTTCGGGTACTTTTGTTTCCTCAATCTCTGAGTAATCCTGTTTCCTCAATCTGTGGGTACTCAGGTTCCCTCAATCTCTGGGTAC
>NW_018410328.1:0-202 GCF_002113885.1 Mizuhopecten yessoensis
AGCGTTACCTTTTTAATGTCAGTTAAAGCATGACTAATCCGGGTATGGTGACGTCATGGTAAAGTGTCACTTTATATGTCGAAGTTAAAACATGGTTTGTCCTGGTTTGTTGACGTTATTGTATAGTGTGTCCTTGTATGTTAATTGGCGTTTAAACCTTGCAAGTCCTTGTATGTTAAATTATTGGAAATCATCTTCTTGT
>NW_018410329.1:0-202 GCF_002113885.1 Mizuhopecten yessoensis
AGTGACACTATCACTTGACAGTAGACCTGTAGAGGAGTGATCAGTGACACTATCACATAACAATAGACATGTAGGAGAGTGGACAGTGACAATATCACATAACAGTAGACCTGTAGGGGAATGATCAGTGACACTATCACATGAAATTAGAACTGTAGGGATTTGATCAGTGACACTATCACTTGACAGTAGACCTGTAGGG
>NW_018410330.1:0-202 GCF_002113885.1 Mizuhopecten yessoensis
TCTATACAGTGTATATATCATGTAGGTAGCAGACTACACACTATATAGTGTGTATATCATGTAGGTAGCATACTACACACTATACAGTGTATATATCATGTTGGTAGTAGACTACACACTATAAAGTGTGTATATCATGTAGGTAGTCAACTACACTCTATACAGTGTGTATATCATGTAAGTAGCAGACTACACTCTATAC
>NW_018410331.1:0-202 GCF_002113885.1 Mizuhopecten yessoensis
TATCAGTAACCTAGAAAACTGCAAATGATCTTTTATATCAGTAACATAGGAGAGTGTAAATACATTGGAGATTGTAAAAGATCTTTTGTATCAGTAACCGAAAAACTGAAAATCATTTTTAGTATCAGTGACATAAGAGAGTGTAAATGATGTTGAATATCTATCATCTAGTAAACTTCAAATGATCTTTAATATGAGTGAC
>NW_018410332.1:0-202 GCF_002113885.1 Mizuhopecten yessoensis
TAAGGACGGCCTCCCCTGTGTGCAAGATGCATGCGTGTAGTGTGCACGTGTGTGTTTTGGGAAGCTGTGATATGTCCGTGTTTGATGCCGACCTTATAGTGCTACCTCACTGAAACATACTGTCGAAGACACCCGAAGAAAGTTGTTTAGAAAGAACAGAAAAGATCAGATCCCAAATTTAGTCGCCTCTTACGATCATGCA
>NW_018410333.1:0-202 GCF_002113885.1 Mizuhopecten yessoensis
GTATTTATTCTTCAGGAGGCCAATCACTCTTTCGATGTGGATTCGGACCCTTGAAAGTCTTCGCGACATTTCCACATCCTTCTGGGTAAGCTGATTTTTCCCGCGTGTGAACGATGGAATCATTAGCTCACATCCTCGAAGTGCCAGTTCATCTCCTATCAAAAATCCCCGGTCTGCCAGCACAATGTCTCCATGCTCTAGT
>NW_018410334.1:0-202 GCF_002113885.1 Mizuhopecten yessoensis
GCAAGGGGAAGCAACTCTGTTTACGCACGCATGTGTTACCATTGATAAGAGCCGCACACATGCGTGCGTAAACAGATTTGCTTCCCCTTGCTACATGTTGCCTTAAATATTTTTCGTCCGGAAGTAGACGTCCAGTTGTGAAACCGGAATTGTATCTTTGAAGCAAAGACAATTGTGTTTCAACCAATACATGAACATCTTC
>NW_018410335.1:0-202 GCF_002113885.1 Mizuhopecten yessoensis
GGCCAGTAACATGCTTGGATGAAGAGCTACCAAGTTTGTTAAAATGAATGACCTACATCGATTTTCAAGGTCACAGGGGTCAATTCTCTTAAAAAATCTTTTAACAACTTCTTCTGGATAACTAAGAGGCCTAGGATGATGGTATTTGGCCATTAACATGCTAGGATGAAGAGCTACCAAGTTTGTTTAAATGAATGACCTT
>NW_018410336.1:0-202 GCF_002113885.1 Mizuhopecten yessoensis
CAAATATGTACTTCCCGGTAGAACGTAGAAACCATTTTGGGATTCTCCGTATCAGAACGTATACGCCCTATTTATCAAATACACACATACTTGACAAAAGACAGTTCTAAATTTAAACCCTCTCAACCATCCCTTTTTAAGTGTATTATGATTTATGAGATACAATTTAGTTTTTTTTCTGCAATTTAAGCTTTGACAAAAG
>NW_018410337.1:0-202 GCF_002113885.1 Mizuhopecten yessoensis
GATTATACCTTTAAAAGGATAAGTTGAGAAAACACTATTTACGGTATTAGGAAGGTATAACTATTTCCGTATCACGGTGTTACTTTGGTGCTAATGGACACCGAATTTACTGTAATGTTTTAGATTGCAACTTTTAAAGGATAAGTTCAGAAAAAACCGTTTACGGTGTTAGGAAAGTGTAGTCTGGTGCAAGTAAACCTCA
>NW_018410338.1:0-202 GCF_002113885.1 Mizuhopecten yessoensis
ATGATAAACGTACTTTCACTTGACGATTTCACAAAGCATCCAATATATATTACGGTTTTACAAATTACTTTTATGAATTCGGTGCATGTCCAAGATTCTCATTTATTATTAATATTGTATGAACCAACAAACAATACTCACCGAGACGGACGATGTTCGGGGCCCAGGATCATGAAACAGACTTGCAAGTCTAAATCTGGAC
>NW_018410339.1:0-202 GCF_002113885.1 Mizuhopecten yessoensis
CGTGAAACAAGTGACATGACGCTGTTGTGGAATTGAAGATACAAGTAACGGAGACCTCGATTATCATATTATTTATTCTCGTGAAAGATATAGGTGAGTCTATTAACCTTTATTGTGATTAAATTATTAGCTCGAAATACTCGAAGTGCAGTTTTATAATTACATTTTGTAACAACATGTCAGAGAATACAAAGCAGGTGAC
>NW_018410340.1:0-202 GCF_002113885.1 Mizuhopecten yessoensis
ACGAACTTCACGTTATGCAATCATGTACCTTAATATAAGGGAGTAATAGTACTGATGACCAACAATTAAATTATCCAAATTCGCAACAATCATGTGCACGGGTACACATGCAGTCCATCTTCGTCACCGTTTGTGTGCCCATGACTAAGTCAATGAAATACACTGTCAATGTATATTGTGTACCATGTTACCTGAGGAGAGC
>NW_018410341.1:0-202 GCF_002113885.1 Mizuhopecten yessoensis
ACGGTATGCCTATGCTCAACCATACAGTTTATATTTTTAATGGTCCTGTTCCTTGGAGGAGGGCACAGTTAAAATAAGCCCATCAACAGAATAAGATCTATATGAAGTATGGTCCAGAACTTCCACAACTGGGCACAGTGAAACTGTGTTCCTGTTAGGGGTCCCCTATGCTTAAAGGGTGACCCGACCTTGTCCAAATCCA
>NW_018410342.1:0-202 GCF_002113885.1 Mizuhopecten yessoensis
AATGATAATAGGGGGAGAGGAAACAAAGAAAGCGAACGTAAACCTTATATAAATTGATTTTCTAGCATAGAATTAGTAGCACGATCAATCCAAAATCCATATTTTGATCAACACAAACAGATTTCTAATCCAATTTTATTTTTTTCCATTTTAATATACTACACACCGCGTGGAGGCATACGATCCCCACGTTTCGCGGTGG
>NW_018410343.1:0-202 GCF_002113885.1 Mizuhopecten yessoensis
TCTTTTCAAACAATAAAGTTAACAAAAATCATGAAAAAATATCCCGAACCCAATCAGTTCTTGTATTTAGGAGAAAATTATTTAAGGGGGTCGTTATTGTTGTAATATTAAAAAAATAATAATAATAATTAATGTCTTAGACTCACACAAAAAGTCTCTTTCCCTTGCAATTTCTGGACATTGATGCCTTAACACAATGACA
>NW_018410344.1:0-202 GCF_002113885.1 Mizuhopecten yessoensis
CCGTGTCCACCCGTACAACATATAAAGCCTAACATGGACAATATTAACATTACCGAAAATCATCTACCACCCGTGATATGGTATAGGGACGATCAGTATCGGGGTGTACGGCCTTTTCCCACAAAATCGAGGTCTTGAAATGAGACCTTTCTTAAGTAGTGCACTCTACTACAAATCAGTTTAATCTAATACGCATATCCAT
>NW_018410345.1:0-202 GCF_002113885.1 Mizuhopecten yessoensis
TATCCGATCAGTCTCAAAAGTTGCCCTACACAGCTAAGGACCAAGTGGAACCTACATCAAAAAAAAAATGAGAAAGATCCCTCTGGTACTTCCCGAGAAACAGCATTAACAAACTTTCTATATCAAAATCCAAAATGGCTGCCTGTCGGCCATGTTTTTTATCCGATCACTCTCAAAAAATGCCCTGCACAGCTAAGGACCA
>NW_018410346.1:0-202 GCF_002113885.1 Mizuhopecten yessoensis
AATTACATGTGATGGGCGAAATCAATACTAGCCAGATGAAAATTGATTTCACCGGTGACAAGGGAATGTACACTAACTTACATATTTAGTGACTGGGAATTTGATAAAAGGATTTTACATCAGTGTCCATGTCATATTGAATTAATTAAACGAGTTCAATAATTTGATTTGACACGAACCTTAAGCTTAAGCCGTTCAAATT
>NW_018410347.1:0-202 GCF_002113885.1 Mizuhopecten yessoensis
ACCAAAGTTTAAAAGACTGAAGTACATATTTCAATAATTGTTTTTTAGGGTATATATTGTTTGCTTCGTCCACCTGTCCGTGTGTCTGTGCGTGCGTGCGTCCGTCCGTCCGAAAGGTTTCCGGAGCATATATCCCGTACTATTTCACCTACGGTTATAAATCTTGGTGTGTGGGTACATGCATGGAGGCGGTGTGTCGCGT
>NW_018410348.1:0-202 GCF_002113885.1 Mizuhopecten yessoensis
GAGCTTTTACTTTATATAAACGAGGTGCATCATATCGAAGTTTTACTTTATATAAACGAAGGGCATCATATCGAGGTTTTACTCATATAAACGAGGGGCATCATATCGAGGTTTTACTGTATATAAACGAGGGGCATCGTATCGAGGTTTTTACTTTATATAAACGAGGGGCATCATATCGATGTTTTACTGTATATAAACG
>NW_018410349.1:0-202 GCF_002113885.1 Mizuhopecten yessoensis
ATATTACTTACTTGTCTTGTCATGTCAACCATCATCTCTTTAAGTTCTTTTCCGAAATTACTTTTCAGATCCTCGAATTTGCTCTCCAAAACTTCATTCAATGTCCTTGGAGACACGTACTCTAAACACAAAATGAATAAATGAACAAAATAAGCTCGATAGAAAATCCTTATCAGTTTGTTTTTTAAACGGCTATCGCTGT
>NW_018410350.1:0-202 GCF_002113885.1 Mizuhopecten yessoensis
GGGAATGGGTCCCCGTACCAGACTCTATAATCACCTGGCAAAACCCCGAAAACGCATGTGAACCACCATCCTGTGTCAGAAGCTACACAAGGACAGAACATTCCTTGATAAGTGTATAAGTACTAGAGAGTGAGCTTTCAATGATTGGGTATGTCTGAATAGGACTGTTACCATTACGATCGCTCATTCGAAAGTATCGCTC
>NW_018410351.1:0-202 GCF_002113885.1 Mizuhopecten yessoensis
TCCTGAAAAAGGGTCAGATTAAAAACAATAATACCTGAATGCACACCATCAAGTGGTAGTGACCATATCTGAAAACTTTCGTTGAAATTCACCTCTTCGTTTTTTACGACAAGGATTTTTCAACAAAGGGCTATCACTTTGAAAATAAGGGTCAGAATAGAAAAATAATACCTGGATGCCCAACTTAATGTGTAAGTTATAA
>NW_018410352.1:0-202 GCF_002113885.1 Mizuhopecten yessoensis
CATCCTGACCTGACCTCGACCTCGGCAAGAATGTATACATCACGTACGCATTCCTTGCAATCCTGAATCGTTACTCGGCCTTGCGTAAGTACATGATTTTTTCCGCGTGTCTAATCCAGCGGTACTAATCTTTCCTAATCTCGTCGGCTTTACTGACGTTCAAGGTCAAGGCCGTTCAGAACTTCTATATAACATATTTATC
>NW_018410353.1:0-202 GCF_002113885.1 Mizuhopecten yessoensis
CTGACAAAGTTTGAGAACGAAAATGACCTTGACCTACTTTCAAGGCAACAGGGGTCAAATATGTCAAACGCTAAAAACAACTTTTTCCGAAGAACTAAAAGGTGTAGAATGTTCCCATTTGGCTGGTGCTTTCCTGGAATGGAGCACAACAAAGTTTGAGAACGAAGGTGACCTTGACCTACTTTCAAGGTCACAGCGGTCA
>NW_018410354.1:0-202 GCF_002113885.1 Mizuhopecten yessoensis
AGAACAAAACAATGTCGTCACTTTAATAAATGACTACAAACTGTGTAAATTCCATTCTTGTTTAATTTCGACTACGTTCGTATTTGTCCGCAGATAACAGCCGAGAAGTTCCAGCAAAATAGGTCCTGCGACTAGGTAATACAACATCCTGTATTATTACATTGCATGTGAAATAATGTAAAGTGATGGGTGATATATATTA
>NW_018410355.1:0-202 GCF_002113885.1 Mizuhopecten yessoensis
TTACTGTCTGGTAAACATAGACGTATATAGTTACAGTAAACAGATTACTGTCGGGTAAGCAATGAAGTTATTCAAACATTCAGGTAGACTGAAACGTTTGGTACCACAGCAATAACGACAAGGTTAAGAACAAATATAGATACGTACAAAGCGTTATAACACATTAACACCGTTTTAAATATAGCTATCTTAATTTAAAGGA
>NW_018410356.1:0-202 GCF_002113885.1 Mizuhopecten yessoensis
CATCGCATCCTTACTTGACATCTAACCGGTAGCTTTCATAATTACACGACATCTCGAATCGTAACAATCCGTCAAAAACATTTCTGCCTAAATAGGGTTGTTGAACGTAGATGACCAGACCTTAATGTGACGCTGGTCACTCACATTCAAATATGTACTAGAATGACCAGTTGTTTTTCGCTTTTACTATTCAACAGAGTTA
>NW_018410357.1:0-202 GCF_002113885.1 Mizuhopecten yessoensis
TTAGAGGGAAATTCCCTTTAACTCAGTGGTAGAGCGTCCTGCTAGGAACCTGGAGATCGAGGGTTCGATCCCCGGTGGATGCACACTATTATCTTTCCTGTTACAACTGTATAGGTTATCCTTGATCTATAGTTGTGTATTTCATTTCGAGACTGATTGAAAAAATGGAGATGGCCACCAGGCAGCTATCTTGTATTTTCAG
>NW_018410358.1:0-202 GCF_002113885.1 Mizuhopecten yessoensis
ACTTTGAGAAAACAAACCAATTACTTCTATAAAATATTCATGTATTATAACATATGATGAAAAAGTCAATTTTCCACCTGTACGTTGAAAAATAAATAAAATGGATGAAATCAAAATTAGCAAAATTTACCGACATCTGATCTGTGCTAGTTACTGAAAAAATGTAAATAGTTTGCTATAACGGTAAAGCAGTTCTTCAAAG
>NW_018410359.1:0-202 GCF_002113885.1 Mizuhopecten yessoensis
TGACCCATATCACACACATCATGACTAGGGGTGACACCTATCACACACATCACGACTAGGGGTGACACTTATCACACACACCATGACTAGGGGTGACACTCATCACACTCATCATGACTAGGGGTGACATTTATAACACTCACCGGTACTAGGGGTGACACTTATCACACACTCTGTGACAAGGGGTGACACTTATCACACA
>NW_018410360.1:0-202 GCF_002113885.1 Mizuhopecten yessoensis
CGAATTAGAACTAACTACCGATTGGTTATCATTGCCCTGTTCACCTTGCATTTTTTAATCAAACTGACTTACTACCTTATGCTTGCATATTGTTTTTTTCGAAACGTTCACATCTGTTTGAGGTGTGGGACAAAACTTAATACTTATTTTTTTTTAAAAAACCAACATATTTCATCAGTTGATAGAATTTGGATAACAAACT
>NW_018410361.1:0-202 GCF_002113885.1 Mizuhopecten yessoensis
TCCTTCCATTTAAGAAATACTCTCCTTCCATTTAAGAAATACTCTCCTTCCATTTGTTTGTTTCTTACTAATCACGTCACTTACAAATGGCAAATTGTAAAATGTGACCAATGGTACAATTACACTAAAATATTCTGTGTTGTAACTTTGGTATTATCTTGTTACTACAGTTATGAATCATCAAATTTTGAACCTATTTACT
>NW_018410362.1:0-202 GCF_002113885.1 Mizuhopecten yessoensis
CGGCGTCGTAATCCAAAACGTGGACGTATGAGCTCTACCCCTGAAAGTCCCTTGGGAGGGGAACAACACGAAGTCTTATGACGTTAGATTGTCAAACCACCATCTTAAGATACTTTCACTCAACTGCTGTGGAATCAGGCGTAGGCTTAATTACCCTGAGTTTCAAAGTCTAGTTTCGAAGCATGATATCTTATGTTTCCAG
>NW_018410363.1:0-202 GCF_002113885.1 Mizuhopecten yessoensis
CTGGACTCGTCAGTAAAAAGAACCGGTTCCCATTCCTGAAGAGTCTAAGTGCTGTGAGCTTGGGCCCAATCTAGTCGGTCCCTAACATGGAGGGCAGTTAAGGCAACTCGTATTGCTGGTCTACGTGACCTTACACCAGCATCATGAAGACGGTTCATAACTGTCTGAGTGGCTACCCGGGTACCAGAAGCATTTAGGAGGT
>NW_018410364.1:0-202 GCF_002113885.1 Mizuhopecten yessoensis
GAACTGGTTGGCAGGTTCAAAACAGTGGACGGTTTTCCGTGACTGCGTTATCCCACTCAATCCAGTCTACTTGGAATCACGAAAACACACCATCAACCATTACCACTATCCTCAATGGTAACTACGGAGGCAAAAATATTGAATTTGACCTGACTGCCAACCAGGCTCTTACCGTTGAGCGTGGCACTGGATCTCTGAGTGT
>NW_018410365.1:0-202 GCF_002113885.1 Mizuhopecten yessoensis
ATCTGACAAACTAACTAGTCGTCTGCAGAGGGTCCCGAACACTGCATCACAACTGGTTACTCGTACTCGAAATAGAGAGCACATCACACCTGTGCTATATTAATTGCACTGGTTACTTGTACGTTACAGGTCGGAGTACAAAATATTGGTATACACGTACAAGGCACTGAATGGAACAACTCCCCAGTACCTACAGGAGCTT
>NW_018410366.1:0-202 GCF_002113885.1 Mizuhopecten yessoensis
TGCTGTAATAGTTGTACAGATATTTTCTATACAGTGTATTACATTTCATGTAATAGTTGTACAGACATTTTCTAAACAGTGTATTACATTTGCTGTAATAGTTGTACAGATATTTTCTGTGTAGTGTACCCAATTTGATGAAATATGATACAACATGTATGTCAATGAACAAAAGATGTCGAGGTTGATAGATATATAGGAC
>NW_018410367.1:0-202 GCF_002113885.1 Mizuhopecten yessoensis
TGAATGTTTCCATACGTCAATCGTTACAGTTGTGTAATGCATACAGTTGACTATTTCTCGATGTATTACGAGGAATATTGATGTTATATATTGAAACGACATGGTATTTATACTTATGTTACTTTCTAAAATTATTTTTTACCAATTGCATTATATATTATGTCATTTTGTCCCTGTCAACATTATTTTCTTTGATTGCCAA
>NW_018410368.1:0-202 GCF_002113885.1 Mizuhopecten yessoensis
CCTTGTTCATTCAGCATAGATGTAACACTGATGTCCTTTTATAGTCGGCACAGATACATATCGCAGCTCTGCGTTGAGTCTTTTTCAGTGATGTTGTGTTTTTCTTCTGGTTTGGGTCCAACATTATGCCACTGTACTCCAGATGTGGTCTTACTTAAGATCGGTATGCATATTCAACGTTGAAAATGGACCCCTGCAAATT
>NW_018410369.1:0-202 GCF_002113885.1 Mizuhopecten yessoensis
GTCAGTTTCAGAATTCATTTTATGATAAATGGGACCTCATTGACTTTCACCTGTGTGGGTATTAAAGGTGCGGTAATACAATTCATCCTAGAGCATTTAAATGATGCAATAACTGTAAAATGATATCATCATCGTGTGCAACAGATTCCAACCTTTTTTTTGATACCGAATATTACACTATTTCAAGATAGAATTGTTCTTT
>NW_018410370.1:0-202 GCF_002113885.1 Mizuhopecten yessoensis
TAGTGTGTTGTTAAATTATAATTAATTGTGATACGTCAGGGATCTTTTATGTGATTTATGTACTACTATACAAAACAAAATGTATATGTAAGTACATGCATCATATATATGATAGAACTCTTTAATACATCTTAAATTCACACAGCAATAATTGTATAGGTTCAAAGTTTTTGAGTTTAGTTTGGTCATCATATACACAGAA
>NW_018410371.1:0-202 GCF_002113885.1 Mizuhopecten yessoensis
GTAATATGTGACCTCTTGTTACGCACGTATACGTGTGGCGTGAGTATAAAAATAAAACTTGAAAACTTGAAGATAACGAACAGTTATTTGTTCATGAATATATTTACCTGCAATGCTTGCTGTCATGAAACATGCTACATTTCCGGCAATCATTGCTGTCACTACGAGGCGCGATAGGTCAGACTTCCGGGACGGGGCCATC
>NW_018410372.1:0-202 GCF_002113885.1 Mizuhopecten yessoensis
AACATGGAAAGACACCAACAGGAACTGACGATACAACAAAACACGAAAAGACAACAACAAGAATTGAGGAGAAACCGAAACATGGAAAAAAAACATCCCACAAATTGAGGAGACATGAAAACATGGAAAGATAACAACAAGAACTGAGAAGACATGAAAACATGGACAGACAACAACAAGAACTGAGGAGACACCGAAACAT
>NW_018410373.1:0-202 GCF_002113885.1 Mizuhopecten yessoensis
GCGTTAAGTAAATTTGTCTTTTGCATCTTAATTTTGAAATTATCACGGAATACATACAATGCAAACACCACCTCAAAGACATTTTATTCTTGAAGATGAGCTATGCATCAGTTTCCAATTTTTAAATTACCGTTAGTCGGACAAGAAATGTCACCCTTCTGTTGACAGAAACCAACGTAAACGACCAGTTTTGTGAAATGTT
>NW_018410374.1:0-202 GCF_002113885.1 Mizuhopecten yessoensis
CTTAGGTTTTTAAGCCATTTAGAAAATCATACAACACTTGCATGTCAAAATATTCAAATCTATCCTGTTTTTCAATAAACGAACCATCGAATATTATTTAAGTGGGGAATCAAATGGATCTTAGAATGTTTCAGCTGGTTTACCTTAATTTACAAATGTCCTTATGGTTTTCTATGTGAAATTGTAATGTATATCGTGATGT
>NW_018410375.1:0-202 GCF_002113885.1 Mizuhopecten yessoensis
ATTGCTGAGCGTAGTGAGGGCGGACGATTCACATCGGCGAAAATACCAACAAGAGCGTCCTTCATCTCAAGTGTGAGGGCCATTTTATGCAATGCCTAGGTAAAAGATAAGAATAACATATAATTAATATAACAATAGTTCACTGGAAGTGAATGATGATTCATCGGTATTTGACAAGAAACAGTTTCCCTCGCACTTGGTT
>NW_018410376.1:0-202 GCF_002113885.1 Mizuhopecten yessoensis
TACTTTCTGATATGAATAACTAATTTTTCCAAAGTTTTATAGGCATACCTGCTTCTTTGTAGCTACTGTGTTTAGTGTTCGAAAACTGGCCTTTATTGGGAAGTCTGTCAGTCAATTCAACGACAGCGGCATCAATACTTGGATTTAGTTCTGGATTGAAAATTGCTCTCTTGACATGTCCGCATGGTTTTGGTGGCCCGTT
>NW_018410377.1:0-202 GCF_002113885.1 Mizuhopecten yessoensis
TGACTTATGACTGATCTGTACAAAAACATGTATATAATTATAATAAAATACACAAGAGCGGTACAAAGAATTTACTTCAGAACATAATTTGCCAAATTGCCTCTACACAATAATTATGACATAGATGTATTTTCAGTTTTAAATAAAAATGTTGTTCCAAACGGGTTTCATAAACAGGCGTTAGGAAAGTCCCTACCAGCAA
>NW_018410378.1:0-202 GCF_002113885.1 Mizuhopecten yessoensis
CAATTGCCCTACCATGTAATTATAAAACTGAGTAATAACCAAATGTTAAAAAATTTAAAATATCTTTTTAACTTTTGGATTAGTTCCCTTTCTAAACATAGAAAAAGATGTCACTTGACATTTTGGATTATCTCCCTTTCAAAACATAATTATTTTATTCATCGAATGAATTTCCAAGATAATTGACCTCCACTCTCACCTC
>NW_018410379.1:0-202 GCF_002113885.1 Mizuhopecten yessoensis
ACTGCGGCAGACATTACAAGAGCAAATGGGGCCATCCCAGGTCTGTACCAGTCTCCTTAATTCACTGTACCTGTCTACTTTCCTGAGTTGATTGGGGAGACTGTTCCACACCTGGGCAGCCTCGTAGGAGAAAGATTTGAGTCCATACCTTGTAGTATTGACCTAGGTAATACAGCTGTATTCTCTTGTCTGCAGTTATAAT
>NW_018410380.1:0-202 GCF_002113885.1 Mizuhopecten yessoensis
AATTAAGGCCATTGAATGCGATACGTCTAAAGAGTGTTTAAACTCCACGAATGTTTTGGATGCTAATCTGTCAATGTGCCTGTGAATGAGCTACCGTGCTGGGAAGAGAAAACTATCACTGCCAAGTTTTATGAAGACAAAGTACTGAATCTTGTTAAAAGCTTTGCATGATTAAGCTGTCACGTAAAGGGCTGAATTACAT
>NW_018410381.1:0-202 GCF_002113885.1 Mizuhopecten yessoensis
ATCTAAGTGACCCATGTGGTGTTATCAATCAGGCATGATCAGAGTTACACATATTGAGTAAACAGTCAGACATGATCTAAGATACACATGTCGTGTTATCAGACAGACATGATCTAAGTTACACATGTCGTGTTATCAGTCAGGCATATTCTAAGTAACACATGTCGTGTTATCAGTCAGACATGATCTCAGTTACAAATGT
>NW_018410382.1:0-202 GCF_002113885.1 Mizuhopecten yessoensis
ACTCAAGCAGTGACAGTTTATAATTAATAACAAAAAATTGCTTCGATCAACCTTTAAAAAATTCTTTATTTCCTAAATATATTCCTGGTTCAGTGTACAAGACAAACTTTACCTGAAAGTGTAAGTGTTGTTCATGGTTTTTTTCCCCTGATTTTTTATCTCATCATGCTAATTTTCCTAAAACTTGTGGTTCGGGCTCTAG
>NW_018410383.1:0-202 GCF_002113885.1 Mizuhopecten yessoensis
AGGAGCGCTGACTTCTATGTTCATATACAAAATAACTACCAAATATGATTATATTGTTAAGGAGCGCTGACTTCTATATTCACATCCAAAATAACTACCATATATGATTATATTGTTTAGAAACGCTGACTTCTATATTCACATCCAAAATAACTCTACCAAATATAATTCTTTTGTCTAGGAGCGCTGACTTCTATATTCA
>NW_018410384.1:0-202 GCF_002113885.1 Mizuhopecten yessoensis
ACATAGAACACTTACCAGGGACATAGAACACTTACCAGGGACATAATCACTTACCAGGGACATAGCACACTTACCAGGGATATAGAACACTAACCAGGGACATAGAACACTTACCAGGGACATAAACACTTACCAGGGACATAGAACACTTACCAGTGACATAGAACACTTACCAGGGACATAGAACACTTACCAGGGACAT
>NW_018410385.1:0-202 GCF_002113885.1 Mizuhopecten yessoensis
AAATTTCCCATCCATACTGGCATGAACTTCAGGAAAAATCAGATTAAATCCCTATCTATACGTTCCACCGTTGACATTACCGTTAATCGCTATCTATACGTACCACCGTTGACATTACCGTAAATCCCTATCTATACGTACCACCGTTGACATTACCGTAAATCCCTATATATACGTACCACCGTTGATATTACCATAAATC
>NW_018410386.1:0-202 GCF_002113885.1 Mizuhopecten yessoensis
TGTGTACCACATACACCCTTTATTCTTGTGTACCACATACGCCCTTTATTCCTGTGTACCACATACACCCTTTAATCCTGTGTACCACATACACCCTTTATTCCTGAGTACAACATACACCCTTAATTCCTAAGTACAACATACACCCTTATTTCCTGTGTACCACATACATCCTTTATTCCTGTGTACCACATACACCCTT
>NW_018410387.1:0-202 GCF_002113885.1 Mizuhopecten yessoensis
TCTTCTTCTTCTTCTTCTGGCCAACATCTGATGAATTTGCATCATCTGATCATTCTGGTTCTGCACCAATAATGCCAGCACATCTCTTCTCTGAGGGTTCATGTCTTCTTCTGGAGCTTGGTCTTCTAGATGTGTACCCCTTGGCAGCATGAACAACACTGAAGAAATTGGCCGAAATGGCTGCTTTTTATACAGGAAAATT
>NW_018410388.1:0-202 GCF_002113885.1 Mizuhopecten yessoensis
ACAATGGTTAGTACATCTCTGTACGGACCTGTACAATGGTTAGTAAATCTCTGTACGGACCTGTACAACGGTTATTACACTTATGTACGGACGTGTACAACGGTTAGTACACCACTGTACAGACCTGTACAGCGGTTAGTACACCACTGTACGGACGTGTACAATGGTTAGTACATCTCTGTACGGACCTGTACAATGGTTA
>NW_018410389.1:0-202 GCF_002113885.1 Mizuhopecten yessoensis
CTCACATGATAACATACTAAAACATTGATGAAGGGGTCATGACCTGACATGATAACATACTGTTGTTGAAGATTGTAGGACCTGACATGATAACATACTAGAACGCTGATGAAGGGGTCATCACCTCACATGATAACATACCATAACAGTGTTGAAAGGATCATGACCTGACATGATCCTGTTAGACTCCTGTTCATCTATT
>NW_018410390.1:0-202 GCF_002113885.1 Mizuhopecten yessoensis
AAGTAATGAGGTGTGTATTGTAAATGTCAGTGGCTTGATATGTATTGATACAAATATAACTGATTTATTAAATAGGTATTAGCGTGAAGCATGACATTCGCATGTTGATTTTGTATATGCATTCTTGGATACGGATTAACGGAAGGATAGGAAAAACATAAACATGGAAGCGATCCTTCGAAAACTTCGGTCTCTCTTTTTT
>NW_018410391.1:0-202 GCF_002113885.1 Mizuhopecten yessoensis
GTTAATTGTTCGTTCACGTGTTGTGTTTCACGTCTCAGTGTAGCGGTAATTGTTCGTTCTTGTGGTGTGACACGTTTCAGTGTAGTGTTCACCTTTCGTTCTTGTGGTATGACACATTTCAGTGTAGCGTTCACCTTTCGTTCTTGTGGTGTGACATATTTCAGTGTAGCGTTCATCTTTCGTTCTTGTGGTGTGACACGTT
>NW_018410392.1:0-202 GCF_002113885.1 Mizuhopecten yessoensis
TGTTGTTATGGCTGTTATAGTACTATCGCTCTGATCTCCTATTGTCATTCTTATAGTTGTTACTGTAATTGTTGTTACTGTTATTGTTGTTACTGTTATTGTTGTTATTGTAATTGTTGTTACTGTTATTGTTGTTACTGTTATTGTTGTTACTGTAATTGTTGTTACTGTTATTGTTGTTACTGTTATAGTTGTTACTGTT
>NW_018410393.1:0-202 GCF_002113885.1 Mizuhopecten yessoensis
TAAGCACGGTTGTTGAGTTACCGAAATATGACTGCCTTACCTGTACAACAGATGTCGCTGACACGATTTGAATTCTGGCCCGATGAGTTCCTTTTAGAATTAATCTATAACCGGCATTTTGGTTCTTTACATTCACATAAACAGCAATTCAACGAAAGTGTTAAATATTTTAAAGTGATTTATTGAAAACAGGACCTTAGCA
>NW_018410394.1:0-202 GCF_002113885.1 Mizuhopecten yessoensis
TCCTTCCCACATCTTGTCTCTCCTTCCCACTCACACTCTCTCCTTTCCACTCTCACTCTCTCCTTCCCACATCTTGTCTGTCCTTCCCATTCACACTCTCTCCTTCCCATATCTTGTCTCTCCTTCCCACTCACACTCTCCCCCCCCCCACTCACACTCTCTCCTTCCCACTCACACTCTCTCCTTCCCACATCTTGTCTCT
>NW_018410395.1:0-202 GCF_002113885.1 Mizuhopecten yessoensis
TCGCACGCAATGTCCTCTTAGCTACTTCTTGTATTCCATACTCTGTTTTACATGGCTGTATACGCCAGTTCATCATCTCCTAATTACTTTCTGTATCTCATACTCTAGTTTACAACACTCTGACTAACTCTTGTTAGGAAAACTCGAAACTTGAGTGAATTAAGAGAGAGAGAGAGAGAGAGAGAGAGAGGGGGGGGGGGGG
>NW_018410396.1:0-202 GCF_002113885.1 Mizuhopecten yessoensis
AAAAAAATATGGCTCTTCACGTGATGTCCCTTTAAGATGCATATGTTAAACACCAATACCACCTAAATAGCTACAAGAGTAATTTAATATATATTCAATAACATACAATCCTTTTATATATATAATTAAATAATTTTTAATAGAATTACTCAGATGCCAAGGAACTATTTTTCGACGGAATACGTGAAATTTCCTATTCTTC
>NW_018410397.1:0-202 GCF_002113885.1 Mizuhopecten yessoensis
GTTACCTGTTGACAGGTGTGGTAATGGTTACCTGTTGACAGGTATGGTATTGGTTACCTGTTGATAGGTGTATTAATGGTAACCTGTTGACAGGTGTGGTAATGGTAAACTGTTGACAGGTGTAGTAATGGTTACCTGTTGACAGGTGTGGTAATGATTACCTGTTGACAGGTGTATTAATGGTTACCTGTTGACAGGTATA
>NW_018410398.1:0-202 GCF_002113885.1 Mizuhopecten yessoensis
GAACTGCTGAATTGCATTGGTAAGTTTACACTGCCATGTCTTTAGACGGGTGTCCTGTTTGTGATAATTGACCGTTAATTGTCACTGATGTCAATGTTTTGTCAAAGTATGCATAAAAATGAAAAAGTTTACGTTACCTTTACCTTTCTGTAAAGAATCTTACTGAAAAGTATATACTTCTTTAGTAATGATATCATATTTC
>NW_018410399.1:0-202 GCF_002113885.1 Mizuhopecten yessoensis
AATTTTGATATAGGTAGACAAATTTTACAAAGGTCCATTAATGGATGGACATTTAGTAGTATTTAAAAAATGAATTGTGCCTTTACACGCACAGTTTGTGTGAAGTACGTACAGACAAGGTAACACTATACACCAACACTGTGTATGAAAACACCATACAGGCATGCATAAATATAATGCTCTTTTACTCAAAGGGGTTATG
>NW_018410400.1:0-202 GCF_002113885.1 Mizuhopecten yessoensis
TAATAGGACGTTAAACAAAATCAAACAAACAAACAAACAATCGATAAAAAAAATATGAGCTTATACTCACGACAAATCCTAGTTCGATTAGAACTAAATGTCTGTATCCTATATAGCTGCATATTATCTATTTAAACAATGTTGTTTTGCTCTGAACAACTCACATTGTTGGTGGGCCGTCAATGATACAAAAACAAAACGA
>NW_018410401.1:0-202 GCF_002113885.1 Mizuhopecten yessoensis
AGAATAGTACATATGGGTATAGCGCTTTGTCGAGGGTAACAATTTAGTTAAAAACAATTTTGTGAGAAATAGATATCTTACAAAGTTAAAGTTTCTTTAGGTTACTGCTTGAAACTTCAAATCATGGTCAGACAATTTTGAGAAAATATCAGATTATATCCGGCAAATTAAGACATACTTCCATTCCATAACACTGCTTTAT
>NW_018410402.1:0-202 GCF_002113885.1 Mizuhopecten yessoensis
CTCTATTTCTATCATAATTAAAATATCATCATCATCATCATCATCTTTACAATATTTAACAAAAAGGTACTTGTTCAGCTTAAGTATGTAACCTCACCCAGACTTAGTACTACATGCACGCTACATAGAATTCCAACCCTGATTTGTTACAATGTCAGCATGAGAAATTACAATTTTACGCTGTCAAGATTTTTGTCATTTA
>NW_018410403.1:0-202 GCF_002113885.1 Mizuhopecten yessoensis
TGAGGCCATATAAAGTGTTTTTAATTAACCGATGCAAATCTTCAATAGTTTCAGTCTTGGTTGTGATGCTGAATATTGAAATCGTTGAGAAAACGGAAAGAATAACGGGACATTCCCAAATGTTTGCAAACCAAATCTGGGAAGTGATTAAAACACTATCCATATGCTGAATCTTTGATAGTTCCACAAAACATAGTTTTTG
>NW_018410404.1:0-202 GCF_002113885.1 Mizuhopecten yessoensis
TATATAAGGCAATTTAGCAATCTGGAAGACAGAGATATCTACATTTCCTATCAGGGTAAGATCTTCTGTCTAACCTGAAGGTAAAGGCAAGGGGATTCCCCGTCATGATTATACATGTATATGACATCATATAAACAATAGCAGATTACGACAGAAAACTCGTTGGGTTTGTTAGATAACCATTCAATTTCATACAATCACA
>NW_018410405.1:0-202 GCF_002113885.1 Mizuhopecten yessoensis
TATGCACAACGAAAACAAAATCATGACAAAAAAAGTTAAAAAGCAATATTCAATGTTGGTGACAACTTACTGCTATATAGCTCAAGAAATGCCACCAGAAAAGGAGGAAAACTTGATACTACATCGGCAGGGCCATACACAATTGAAGCAGTGCATTACATGGGAACGTATAAGGTGTCAAATAAGAAAACACTGGTAAATG
>NW_018410406.1:0-202 GCF_002113885.1 Mizuhopecten yessoensis
AATACGGATGTACTCCTCAGGTAGTGGACTGACTGCTTTGCCACAAATGTTGCTGTTGGAACTAGTGGTTCTAATTTTCAAACAAAGTTAAAAATCGATCGACTACAACAGAAAAGCATTTCGTAGATTAGATCAATCGCAAATTAAAACACTGAAGATCGTTGCCTTTGACATGAAGTGTGGAACCAGTGCCGTTGTTGTC
>NW_018410407.1:0-202 GCF_002113885.1 Mizuhopecten yessoensis
AGCTGTGATTGACTGTTGGTAGATATTGTAACGTCTCTGGTAGAAACTGTGATTGACTGTTGGTAGCTATTGTAATGTCTCTGGTAGAAGCTGTGATTGAATGTTGGTAGATATTGTAACGTCTCAGGTAGAAGGTGTGATTGACTGTTGGTATCTTTTGTATTGTCTCTGGTAGAAGCTGTGATTGACTGTTGGTAGATAT
>NW_018410408.1:0-202 GCF_002113885.1 Mizuhopecten yessoensis
AAAACATATGTCTCCCCTTATTAGCCAATAGACAAACTTCGGTATCAAAAAAAAAACAAAGGGCCATATCTCTTTAAAAAGCGGGGTACGAGATCCGAATTTAGAATGCGACACTCCTATATATAGCTACTTCCCAAGATACATTAAAAGTTTGGTTAATGTAGGTGAAATAACATGGAAGTTATGCCGTGGACAAACTTCG
>NW_018410409.1:0-202 GCF_002113885.1 Mizuhopecten yessoensis
AACAGGTAAACATCAACAATCCATTCTCAGACAGGTAAATATCAACAATCCATTCTCAGACAGGTAAACATCCACATTCCACTCTCAGACAGGTACACCTCAACAATCCATTCTAAGACAGGTAAACGTCAACAATCCATTCTCACACAGGTAAACGTCAACAATCCATTCTCAGACAAGTAAATGTCAGCAATCCATTCTT
>NW_018410410.1:0-202 GCF_002113885.1 Mizuhopecten yessoensis
CATCGATATCCATGTTTGATTTCTCTTTAAGATCTATCATTACTTCTTATTTTCTTTACAGTCTTACCCGCAGTATTGCTCTCATTTTGGTGAAGATGAATGTTAACTCTTTTTAGAGACTGATACTCACTTGTCCTTGCTGCCTTCTCATCCTCACAAGATACACATTGTTGATGGGAAAGAAGGAAGTGGAAGATGAATT
>NW_018410411.1:0-202 GCF_002113885.1 Mizuhopecten yessoensis
TTGAGAAATTATAATTTATCCCAATTCATTTATCGAGTAATACGTAGAATCTCAAAACGTATATTTTTTTTAACCAGGTGTATTATCTTCTTTAATTTTGAATTCCACGACTTGCTTATTGAGATTCCAGCTTTCATAATAATGCAAATATTGCTAAGTTTATATTTCGCATTAATGAACATTAAGATATTAAATCTTGTTG
>NW_018410412.1:0-202 GCF_002113885.1 Mizuhopecten yessoensis
GATACATTATGTGTGGTACATAAAACAACCTTTAGTGGTGATACACTATGTGTGGTACATAAAACAACCTTTAGTGGTGATACAGTATGTGTGGTACATAAAACAACCTTTAGTGGTGATATATTATGTTTGGTACATAAAAAACCCTCTAGTGGTTATACATTATGTGTGGTAGACAGAACACCCTCTAGTGGTGATATAT
>NW_018410413.1:0-202 GCF_002113885.1 Mizuhopecten yessoensis
TTTGATAGTTACAACCACGGAATTAGATTATCCAAGTCCGTGTTACAACATAGGGTTCCGTGAGATGCGGTTGGCCGAACATGTTCGATTTTACTCTCATAATTGGCCTTGTTGTTTTGTTATCACCGTCCGGTTCTAGTTTTGAAGACGTGACATGTTTCTGAGATTTCCATGGTAGCTGCTGTCGACGAAAAAGAAAACG
>NW_018410414.1:0-202 GCF_002113885.1 Mizuhopecten yessoensis
AACATCGGCAATATTATAGGTGTATTGACAGACGAGGCTAGTATACGTACCTGTGGGCGAACTGACCAGTACAACTAGTTACAACAGATGTCTTCCGAATAGGATAATGACTGGCCGCTCACAGCAATTATAAAGTTATAAACGATTTAATTCATCGAGCAGAATGATCCGCGATGTTAGAATCAGCAAATAGTTAATTTTA
>NW_018410415.1:0-202 GCF_002113885.1 Mizuhopecten yessoensis
ACTAATAGACGAAAGTGAATGGTTTGGTAAACTCTGGAACGACCGTGGATTGGTAAACGGTAATTAGTTACGGACTTACCGGAAATTCAAAAAAGATTCCAAACCGGAGCATTATGTTCAACAATACATGCCTAGGCCTTACCGGAGCGTTCTAACAAAATTGCGATGATCGAGACTAGTCGTTTTAACAGTCCCTCGACCC
>NW_018410416.1:0-202 GCF_002113885.1 Mizuhopecten yessoensis
AATACAATGTAATACATGTATATAGGCCTTCATGTATTTCATATTGCAACCAAAAACTACAATGGAGCGGTAAAGTAAAATTATGCCGTCAAACAACACCACAAGCTTTACCAGATAACAGGGTTACAGTATTGGTAAGAATAGATTGCAGGACATTATTAACCCTTTCACCACTGTGGACCATAATGGACTCATCCAGATC
>NW_018410417.1:0-202 GCF_002113885.1 Mizuhopecten yessoensis
TCTGTACCTCTGTACATCTGTACCTCTGTACATCTGTACTGCTGTACATCTGTACCTCTGTACATCTGTTCCTCTGTACATGTGTACCTCTGTTCATCATTATATCTGTACCTCTGTACCTCTGTACCTCTCTACCGCTGTATATCCGTACATCTGAACCACTGTACATCTGTACCACTGTACATCTGTACCACTGTACATC
>NW_018410418.1:0-202 GCF_002113885.1 Mizuhopecten yessoensis
GATCGGTATAACGGATGACAGACACTTACGTCACAGACGACATAAGCAGATCGGTATAACGAATGACAGACACTTACCTCACAGACGATATAAACAGATCGGTATAACGGATGACAGACACTTACGTCACAGACTACATTAACAGATCGGTATAAGAGACGACAGACACTTACGTCACAGACGACATAAACAGATCGGTATA
>NW_018410419.1:0-202 GCF_002113885.1 Mizuhopecten yessoensis
GTTGGTACCATTTCATTTCACGTATAAAATTAGTTCAAAGGCAAAATTACATATTTTCCAGACCACAACATATTTTTTTTCAATATACTGGTATTAACATATGGAAAATTCTTGTACCTTCCTATGTTTTAATGCTGCAAGGAGATTGTGTTCCTAGTTCTGAATAATACTTCTGTAGTCTCAAATTGACACACGGGGACTG
>NW_018410420.1:0-202 GCF_002113885.1 Mizuhopecten yessoensis
ATCGTGGCTATATAATGGTGACCCGTAGTTGTATCGGAGTAGTGTTGGCATATAGCGTAGTGTAATCATAGAGACACCTTGATATATCGTAGTAATACCATGACAACGCCACATATGTTTTTCAGGCCATATTTGGAGAGATAGTCACATTTAACATGGTATATAAAAGCGGGAAAAACCGGGGTATACCGTGGCCAATACC
>NW_018410421.1:0-202 GCF_002113885.1 Mizuhopecten yessoensis
TCACTCTCTAGATTACAGAAATACTCAAAATTAGAATACTCAACTTTACTTGTGTTCACTGTTTGGCCCTGCAGGCCCTCTGACGGTTGGACCTAGCGCCTGTCTGTCCCGGAAGTATTGGTTACTGATGGTGTTGGGGCACTCTCTGACGAAGTTTCATAGGAGTGAGCGATCCGTGACATGAAGGTCCGTTTTGCGTTTG
>NW_018410422.1:0-202 GCF_002113885.1 Mizuhopecten yessoensis
AACTTTAAGTAATACAGATTGATGAAGACTATAGATAAGTTGTATAAGCGCTATCAGGATCTCATTGTAATTATTATATCAACTTTTGCGATTTGAAGATCAGTGTTCATTAATGTTATTATAATGCTAAATAAGGTGTCTTGTGATTTTGGCAATCCCCGCCATTTTCGACATTGAGGACGTGACATTTCCTTGATTAGGT
>NW_018410423.1:0-202 GCF_002113885.1 Mizuhopecten yessoensis
TATTAGTGTAGCCGAATGTGTAACGTAGTTTACTTTTGACCAGAAAAAGTGAATGGTGCAAGTTCAAATTCACGTTCAGATTAACTTTTGTTTAACATTTAGCCATGCAATCTTTTTCCTTAATTATGTAATGGAACATTTTATTGATATTTCAATAACATACATATTGATTCATCTTCTATGGAATCATGTCATCAAATTC
>NW_018410424.1:0-202 GCF_002113885.1 Mizuhopecten yessoensis
ATAGGGTTAGGCGTTCAACACGTATTGACTCCTCTGTTTTCTTAGATAGGGTTAGGAGTCCAACACGTGTTAACACCTATGTTTTACTATATAGAGTTAGGCATCCAACACGTATTGACTCCTCTGTTTTATTAGATAGGGCTAGGAGTCCAACACCTATTGACACCTATGTTTTATTATATAGGGTAAGGCGTCCAACACG
>NW_018410425.1:0-202 GCF_002113885.1 Mizuhopecten yessoensis
TCGCCACTTGGCGGTAATTAGGTCAGAGATCAGCTGGCGGAGGCGACCATTATTGAAAGTTTTGAGTCGGCTGACACAAGTTTTCATTGTTTACCGAAGGTAAATGAACATCCATAAAAGGTAGAATTACTCAAGAAACCTGACGTGAATTAAGACAAATTAGACTGATATGCAGAAGATGGAGTAGACAAGTGTGATGCTG
>NW_018410426.1:0-202 GCF_002113885.1 Mizuhopecten yessoensis
TAAGTTTATGATATATTCTAGGCAAGATAATGTCTTTGTTTAATCTTTACATGTATACGTGCTTTGTTAACATTAAAACATGGGAAACATTGGAACTCTCACTAAATACGCCTTTGTTAAATGCAGCTGCTAACTAAATTAGCTTTAACTGCGTCAATTGCGAACAACTGGAAACCTTATGTTGACGAATTTTGAATGACGT
>NW_018410427.1:0-202 GCF_002113885.1 Mizuhopecten yessoensis
ATATCGTTTTAAAATAAACTGTAGCAGCACTGGGTGACACAAATAAATAATTGTCAGTATGCACTACTGTCCGTTATAAGTCGATTTTCAAAGGACGCAATCCATAAAATACGTGAGGTTGCGATGCAATTCGCAGTGTTATAGTCGTTCAATTTGAATGTTGAAAAATATGAATAAAAAGAAAAGAGACACAGCAGAAGGT
>NW_018410428.1:0-202 GCF_002113885.1 Mizuhopecten yessoensis
AAAAAAAAAATCAAACGACAAATTTATCTGTTTAAAAAATCTAAATATTTGAAAAAATATTTCAACATATTATTTCGTCAACATAATTTGCTTTACTGATATGTAAAGAGTCCCTTGTAAAAGAGAATATAGAAAATTGCAATTCATGTGTTAAGAGCCGAGATAAAACAACGACATTCAAACGGTTACTTTTGAAACAGGA
>NW_018410429.1:0-202 GCF_002113885.1 Mizuhopecten yessoensis
ACTCTTATGATGGAAATTAGGGGTAAAACAATTTCATATTCAAGCAACATTAAAAAAAAAAACTAACGAGAGGGAAAACTTTAATCAATGAAATTAGGAATTTAGAAAAAACAGGACTTAACAACACATTTTAAAATGAGTAAGATGATAAAAAAACGAATTGGAAGAAATAAGAAAGCACAAAATTACAGGAAATATGATA
>NW_018410430.1:0-202 GCF_002113885.1 Mizuhopecten yessoensis
GTACACATGTTAGGTTACTGTACACACGTTAAGTTACTGTACACACGTTAAGTTACTGTACACACATTTGGTTACTGTACACACATTTGGTTACCGTACACACGTTAGGTTACTGTACACACATTTGGTTACTGTACACACGTTAGGTTACTGTACTCACGTTAAGTTACTGTACACACGTTAGGTTACTGTACACACGTTA
>NW_018410431.1:0-202 GCF_002113885.1 Mizuhopecten yessoensis
ATTCACAATGACTTTGTCTCAGGTGACCTAAACAAAAGTCTAAAACAGATTTTAATTGACAATGACAACTTTGAAAAGCCTACTTCAATATGACCAATAAATTTATTTGAAGTCCTTGGTACGAGAGCCGTGGTCGAAAAATGCCCCTGTCTCCATAAATTTGACTTTCATTGGGCTTTTATTTATCTTACATTGCTCTTAC
>NW_018410432.1:0-202 GCF_002113885.1 Mizuhopecten yessoensis
GTAAAACAAGGTGCGTCATTATGACATACACCAGGTAGACGATATAGGCAATGACTGGTTCCCTAGCTTCATTTAAAACCTGTATATCTGCAACACCAAACATCAACCTAATATTAGCCATTATTGTTCGAAAAAAACCTTGAAGTAGCTCAGTTGATTCCTTATCATCATACGCAATCGATACCCCACTGCCTTGAAACAA
>NW_018410433.1:0-202 GCF_002113885.1 Mizuhopecten yessoensis
ATAACAGTTTGTATGACTATAACAATGTGTGTGACTATAACAGTGGGTGTGACTATAACATTGTGTTTGACTATAACAGTGTGTTTTATTTTAACATTGTGTGTGACTATAACATTGTGTCTGACTATAACAATGTGTATGACTAAAACAGTGTGTGTGACTATAACAGTGTGTATGACTATAACAGTGGGTGTGACTATAA
>NW_018410434.1:0-202 GCF_002113885.1 Mizuhopecten yessoensis
TAGTGGTTACCATTGTAGTATTGTGATGGTGGTTACCATTGTAGTGTTGTGATGGTGGTTACCATGGTAGTATTGTGATAGTGGTTAGCATTGAAGTATTGTGATAGTGGTTACCATTGTAGTATTGTTATAGTGGTAACCATGGTAGTATTGTGAAAGTGGTTACAATGGTAGTATTGTGATAGTGGTTACCATGGTAGTA
>NW_018410435.1:0-202 GCF_002113885.1 Mizuhopecten yessoensis
CAATCGCTACAGACGCATGTACGTTTTGGGATGACTGTTGTTTTTGGTATTCATTTAAAAGATAGTGTAAGACACTCACAGTTGATTGCCCCTTGGAAGCTTTGTGATAGATACAGTATACCAAAAATGAGTCGCATCACACAGCTTTATCGTCAGAAAAAAAACAAGGGATTGAAACAAGCAGCATATGTAAGCTGTCGAA
>NW_018410436.1:0-202 GCF_002113885.1 Mizuhopecten yessoensis
GAAAATATCAATAGTCTACTGTTTACCAGAGACCGGGGACATTGGCAATATCAATAGTCTACTGTTTACCAGAGACCAGGGACATGGGAAATATAAATAGCCTATTGTTTACCAGAGACCGGGGACATGGGAAATACCAATAGTCTACTGTTAACCAGAGACCGGGCACATGGGAAATATCAATAGCCTACCGTCTACCAGA
>NW_018410437.1:0-202 GCF_002113885.1 Mizuhopecten yessoensis
AAGGTGTTGTGTTCACGGGTAGGTCAGCATCCTCAAGTTCACCTACAGCGTTGAACCACACATCGTCCACACTATCAAGGGGCACCAGGGGTAACACTGCAGCCAAGCGCACAAGTCGATCGATGCTGTCGTTCTCTCTGTAAAGTTGTTGGAAGTCAGGTCTACTGGGCCTTCCTCCATATGCATTGCGTGAAGTGGAAAA
>NW_018410438.1:0-202 GCF_002113885.1 Mizuhopecten yessoensis
GCATACCTGAAAGGGAGATAACCTCTAAAATCAAAGGATGTCACAAAAATATCAAGGAAATTAACAGCTAAAAAAATGAGATAATACTCAAGGGGATAAAATCCACAATAAAGGAAGCCAACAAAAATGTAAGCAACATGATCTGAAAAGTAAACATTTAATTGATTGATCATCTGCGAACAGGAGCCTTACCATACGTGCT
>NW_018410439.1:0-202 GCF_002113885.1 Mizuhopecten yessoensis
GTCCAGGGTAATGTTTTGATAGTGTTATTAATAAGACAGGTGATAGAAGATATTCTCTGTGTAAGATAGAGCTGTCCAGGGTAAGAAAGGCTGTGTAGGAAATTTCTATCCCCTTTGCATGTTTCATTTTAAAATCGGCGGTGAAAAAAAATGGCTGCGAGACTGTCACCTTAGATTATAACAGTTCAAGTTTGTTATCTCT
>NW_018410440.1:0-202 GCF_002113885.1 Mizuhopecten yessoensis
ATGGCTGTAGGCAACTTGGGATGTTAAATCTTTACCATATCCTAATCACAGACAGATAGGCGGTACCTGGGGTGCGTCTCTGAGAGCACGTCATGGCAATAAATATGTTTTAAAAAGTCGCCACGATATTTATTTGAAACGCATGAAAGTACAGAGGGTTAATGTGTGTATACCATAGGCCAGTGTGACGTCTACCTCATGA
>NW_018410441.1:0-202 GCF_002113885.1 Mizuhopecten yessoensis
ATAATTCTTGGCCTTATGGTTATTCAGGGAGACTTGTTTAAAGATTTGGAAAAAAATTATCACCTGTGACCTTGACTATAAGTCAAGGCTAAATATATACATGCTTGGCCCATCCCGGCATGTCTTAGATCCTGGTGCATGCATCTTTATTTTGTGTTTAACGTCCTGTTTATAGCTGAGTTCATGCACCGACATGCAGGGA
>NW_018410442.1:0-202 GCF_002113885.1 Mizuhopecten yessoensis
CCTCGGTATGTAGCATCCACAAACACACACCAACACACACACACACATACTAACACAAACTCATCCCTTGAATACACATTTACATGGTTACATGCAAATCCTGTCCATACTATTTTAATTTACACATCTTTACCCAGAAATCGTAACTTTAGGTGCTTAGCACCTTGAGCCTTCAGTATTATCATCATTGCACCTTTTTTAT
>NW_018410443.1:0-202 GCF_002113885.1 Mizuhopecten yessoensis
GCTTTTCGCTAATAATGACGTAAACATAGCCTAAACCCTGCTTCTGTTGAGAAAAGTAGTAGTCGGGGAGGGGTTTGCACGTTTATAATTGACATAACTATAAGTCAGTCCACGTATTTAATCTTTTCAAGCCAATGTACATATAGTACTTATAGAACTTTACGACTGCTACCTTCATCACTGTTTTCCCGACATATTGCAG
>NW_018410444.1:0-202 GCF_002113885.1 Mizuhopecten yessoensis
AATAGGAGAAACCCGCGAAATCCCAAAAGAGAAGATTATAAATAAGAGAAACCCGTGATATCCCAAAAGAGAAGATAATAAATAACAGAAACCCTTAAAATCCTGAAAAATAAGATGATAAATAACAGAAATCCGTGAAATCCTAAAAGGTCAGATTATAAATAACAGAAACCGGTGAAATCCCAAAAGGTAAGATGATAAA
>NW_018410445.1:0-202 GCF_002113885.1 Mizuhopecten yessoensis
AGTCAGTAATTTGATGACGCAGAACGGTATTTTCGTTTTTGTGTACATATTTTCAATATTTGAAAATGTTTACTTAAGCGTATTTTATTAAGCTCACCTATATTTTATTCATCCATGTAGGCCTATGTTTATTTGCATTCTATGTTTTTTTGTTTAAATATACCTATATTCATCGTACCTCAATCACTGGCAAAACGTTAAC
>NW_018410446.1:0-202 GCF_002113885.1 Mizuhopecten yessoensis
TTCTATCAGCCATAAAACAAAGGAGGAATGTTCTAACTATGTACAAACTCAGATAGACTCCTATGCTAGTTTTGTGAGTTAATTTCCATCAGTAAAACTTGTTTTCTTGGAAATTCCGCCATATTCTATACAGGTGTGGAATAAATTTAAGGGACATATACTAACCCAGAGATTTTTATAGAACAAGATCTCAAGCTTCAGG
>NW_018410447.1:0-202 GCF_002113885.1 Mizuhopecten yessoensis
TTCATCTAAACCAGTAACATATTCTAATTAATACAGGTGGTAGGCTTTTACCTTTACGAACAAGGAGAACAACCTTCAACATAACCTGTAAGGTGAATAGGTTTTTGTGTCTTTTTATGCTTTTGCCGTTATATTTTTTATTACAAATTGTGGAGAGGGCGTATTTAATGTTGAAATAATTTGCGGCACGACTATTTACCCT
>NW_018410448.1:0-202 GCF_002113885.1 Mizuhopecten yessoensis
TCTGTATGTGATACTAACATCTGTTACCTTTCGTATCTTAAATCAATACTAATTTACTTTCTGCAGGTTTTCTACTTGTTTGTTCACTTTCTGCACGACAGATCAGTATTCCTTCTGCAGATTCTATCTCTATCTGTAACCTTCGAAGTATTTTATGAAAAAGGATTTACATTCTGCATGATTAGAACAACAATACTGAGAT
>NW_018410449.1:0-202 GCF_002113885.1 Mizuhopecten yessoensis
TTGACATATACATTGTAGTGTTGTTATTGATATACACTATATGATCGATGTTGACATATACATTGTAGTGTTGTTATTGATATACATAGTGTGAAAGTTGTTGACCTATACATTGCAGTGTTGTTATTGATATACACTGTATGATAAATGTTGACAGATACATTGCAGTGTTGTTATTGATATACACTGTATGATAGATGTT
>NW_018410450.1:0-202 GCF_002113885.1 Mizuhopecten yessoensis
AGGCCCTCCTAACTTATTTTATCCATTTGGTGTTCCTTTTGAATTTTTGCGTTGTCGTAGCTTGTTATTGTGAAACACGATACGTTCACAAACCTAAAAATGCATTAATATCTACCTTTGTTTTGTTTTGTAGATTTCTGTGGCCCTTCTTCATGATTATAAGAATCTGGTGCATGTTATGATTTTCCTAGAAGAAACTATA
>NW_018410451.1:0-202 GCF_002113885.1 Mizuhopecten yessoensis
CAATTTATTTGATAAATTGGTATTTTACCAGTTTGTAACTTGCAAGGATTGATGTTTGCTGATTTTGACGTGAACTTTTATTTCTGGTGGCGGTGCCAAGTACCGCGATAGAATCGGGAAACAAAAGATAGCCTATATCTGCCGTCCTTGCCATGTGGCGGTTGAGAGGTTGCCACCAGGAATAATAGGTATGCACTTTATA
>NW_018410452.1:0-202 GCF_002113885.1 Mizuhopecten yessoensis
ATGTCAAGGTCTTTTTGACCTCTGAATATTTCTGTGACTCTTTCAATAGTAAGGTCATTGTCACCTACATCTGCCATGGTTTCAGGTGAACATGCTGGAGACTGATATGAAGTTGGTTATGGACATCATGAAACAGAACTTAGCGGAAGGTGCCCCGTCAGCTAAACCAGGTATGTCAACAAAAGATTTCAGACTTTTTGAT
>NW_018410453.1:0-202 GCF_002113885.1 Mizuhopecten yessoensis
ACTGTACATGGTTATACCAGTAAAACGATGTACACGGTTATACCAGTTACACACTGTGCAGGGCCACCCCAGTCACACAATGTATACGGTTATACCAGTCACACACTGTACACGGTTATACCAGTAACACACTGTAAAGTGTTATACCTGTCACACACTGTTCACGGTTATACCAGTCACACACTGTGCAAGGTTATACCAG
>NW_018410454.1:0-202 GCF_002113885.1 Mizuhopecten yessoensis
CAGTGTTACCTCTAGTGTTACATCTAGTACTGTATCCAGTGTTACCTCCATTGTTACCTCTAGTGTTACCTCTAGTGCTACCACTAGTGTTACCTCTAGTGTTACCTTTAGTGTTACCTCCCTTAATACCTCTATTGTTACCTCCAGTGTTACCTTTAGTGTTACCTCTAGTGTTACCTCCAGTGTTACCTTTAGTGTTACC
>NW_018410455.1:0-202 GCF_002113885.1 Mizuhopecten yessoensis
CAGTTTATGTTAATTCAGTAGGAAGCTGTGTTTACCTAGATATCATTTTATGTTAATTCAGTAGGAAGCTGTGTTAATCTAGATATCAGTTGATGTTAATTCTATAGGAAGCTGTGTTTACCTAGATATCAGTTTATGTTGATTCTGTAGGAAGCTTTGTTTACCTAGATATCAGTTTATGTTAATTCTCTATCAAGCTGTG
>NW_018410456.1:0-202 GCF_002113885.1 Mizuhopecten yessoensis
CTGCCCACACAGTTCCAACTAAATATTGGACTTCAAGAAAAATGTCATTTACATGAGGTATACAATTATATACAACAACAAATATACTGATTCACTCCATAAACTATTAGTATGCCACTTAAATCAATACACTCCTTATACAATTAAATCAATGTGGCATTCCATCACAATAATAATACACCAAAATTTGCACAATTTATAA
>NW_018410457.1:0-202 GCF_002113885.1 Mizuhopecten yessoensis
TTAACTTGTCATGTTCCGTTAAGTACACAGGGACACTGAGTTATCACAATACGTTAAATGAATATAGCTCATATCAATCTTAGTGTATTCATTACACAACGTATCAGCCAAGTATGTTTGAAATATTGATGGATTTAATTTCCGTTCAACTTATTTGTGAAGTATATATGATCATAAACTTAACTACTTCCGTATTTTGAAA
>NW_018410458.1:0-202 GCF_002113885.1 Mizuhopecten yessoensis
ACACACATTGTTTTATGAGTGGGTACACACATTGTTTTATAAGTGGGTACACACATTGTTTTATGATTGGGTTCACACATTGTTTTATAAGTGGGTATACACATTGTCTTATGAGTGTGTACACACATTGTTTTATGATTGAGGTTTCACACATTGTTTTTATAAGTGGGAACACACATTGTTTTATGAGTGGGTTCACACA
>NW_018410459.1:0-202 GCF_002113885.1 Mizuhopecten yessoensis
TATAGGAAGATATGATTTACTCCCAAGACCATTGATAATATTAATTGGTACCCGGTAGGCCATAATATGCCAGAAGGAGTGAATTTATCTTTACTGGTCTGCGCTGTCGTCGCCATCTAAGTCGTATATGTTTGTATATCAATGAATATATATTGTATATACAGTATAATCTTTTAATTTAATCCAACTTAGTAATCAGGGG
>NW_018410460.1:0-202 GCF_002113885.1 Mizuhopecten yessoensis
CCTACCCAACCTCACTTCTGTGTATCCCACCCCACCCCACCTCACTTATGTGTACCCCACCCTACCCAACCTCACTTCTGTGTATCCCACCCCACCCCACCTCACCTATGTGCAAACGCACACCCCAGCCACCCACACCCTACCCCACCCCACTTCTGTGTACCCCACCCCACCCTACTTCTGTGTACCCCATACACCCCAC
>NW_018410461.1:0-202 GCF_002113885.1 Mizuhopecten yessoensis
CCCCGGGCACACATCGGGATACAGTAGCATTGTATGTAGAGGCCCGGTGATAATGTTTTGTTGAGGCCCCTGACAGACAATGGGATACAGAAACGGACGTCAGGGGCTCACTTCAGGATACTGTTTAATAGACTTACCGGGAATACAATGGGATACCTTAATGTAGAGGCCCTGGGCATACAATAGGATACCGTAATGTAGA
>NW_018410462.1:0-202 GCF_002113885.1 Mizuhopecten yessoensis
AGCGGTAACATGCAGGAAGCCATTTTAGAACCCTACCTGGACTGTTGGTGGCGTCACAGTCGAGTTCCTTCGTTTGACAAGTATGAAACGTATTCTTTTCTAAACACATCGGATCGCTCCATGGCTCACATAATCCTGTTACAACAAATATATTGAGAGTTTAATCCATTTTGTTCTTAATGACATGGTTAATGTCTATATC
>NW_018410463.1:0-202 GCF_002113885.1 Mizuhopecten yessoensis
AGTACAAAGATATACAATTTATATTACAAAACAATACAATTATCATGTACATGAATCAATGCAAATTTTGAGGATTTCCCAGGAGCTGTCTTATCAGGCGCTAATTACTAGTCCTATGTCACCTGGTTAATACCTTCCCATGTGTGTATGACTGCGTGACCGCCTGCGTGGAAGGCCGGAGTGTTAACCACTCGACCAATCC
>NW_018410464.1:0-202 GCF_002113885.1 Mizuhopecten yessoensis
ACCACCTCTTCTATCCATGCAACTACTACTTCTTTACCTGCAACAGCCAGTACCACTCCTACAACAACCAGTACCACTCCTACAACAACCACTACTATACCAACAACCACCACTACTATACCAACAACCACCACTACTTTACCTACAACAACCACTTCTACACCTACAACAACCACAACTACACCTACAACAACCACAACTA
>NW_018410465.1:0-202 GCF_002113885.1 Mizuhopecten yessoensis
ATATAAACTTCAAGGCCGAGAAGCAAGATTGATGTGTGAATGGCGAGTTTCGAGGACGAATCGAGGAAGATAGATAGCTTTCAATATCAATTTTAACATGTTTAATTCAAAAGAGAAGTCAACAGGATTGGACATCAGGCATTGCCTTCAAGTCCTCTCCTTACAGCTACATCTAGTGGTGACCACACTGTTTACATTTATT
>NW_018410466.1:0-202 GCF_002113885.1 Mizuhopecten yessoensis
GTCCCTTACGTTACAATTATTTACCTACACTCTCTCTAGCGCCCATCCATTGACTTTCCATCTGGCTATTGCTAACTCTCTGTTTCTCTATGATAACATTTTCACCACGTATAAAAATCAAGAAAAACAATCATTGACTTGATATGCCCGGCGTAAAAGGGACATGTCTGTGACAAATATGATGAACTTTCTAACTGATATT
>NW_018410467.1:0-202 GCF_002113885.1 Mizuhopecten yessoensis
AGCAGGCTATGGAATGATGTCCAAAGTGTACATGATTGAGAGTAACTTTGTTCCATAAAAGAACAGTAAATTGACAATTAAATCAGAGACCTAAATTTAGTTCTATGATTAAATCTAGTAATTTAAATTACATCCGTCGTTTTTTGGTATAGTAAAGAAAATAAGTGTCATTGTATCAATTCTATCCCTCTGCAAAAAGTTC
>NW_018410468.1:0-202 GCF_002113885.1 Mizuhopecten yessoensis
ATGGCAGTATGGCATCATGAAATATCTTCACGACCTTGGCGTACGAGGTAACCTCCCAAATTTTATATCTAATTACGCGAATTTCAAATTTCCTGCAAAAACTCAACATAAAGTTGACCGACATAGCTGAATTTAATATATCTAATGTTCCTCCATGGACCATACAAACACATGATTTTTACTTTACATTACGAGGGAAATC
>NW_018410469.1:0-202 GCF_002113885.1 Mizuhopecten yessoensis
GGTAGTAAATGTACTATGTACAAATAGTGGTTCTGTCAGTCAGCTAACAGGACATGTCCCTTTAACTCAGTGGTAGAGCGTTGGCCTCCGTAACCTGGGGTCGTGGGTTCGATTCCAGCTGGGGCACCTCATTTTTCCACTTTCTATTTTTCTTTCCTATTACAACGATTTTTATTTTTTTTCAAATTGAAAAAGGTTACTG
>NW_018410470.1:0-202 GCF_002113885.1 Mizuhopecten yessoensis
TTACCCAGCACGGACCTTCCATGGACAGGCTTCCATCAAAGGCCCAAAAACCAAAACATGCATACAAGGTAAAATAAAACCATTTATCCTCTTTGAGATGAAAGATATTTGAATTTTAGTCGGTTATTCAGCACAATTAAAACAAACATTTTTATATACATGTAGGACCTGTTACCATAGAATGAGAAAATGCAATCACAAT
>NW_018410471.1:0-202 GCF_002113885.1 Mizuhopecten yessoensis
ACATAACACATCACTTACATAATAACAATACACATGCAAAATATGCCCAGCCATACTGACTTACGATACACTTCTTAAAATATATATATACTAAAACATAGAAATTATTTATGATTCTCAATAATAAGAACCATATATCATACTGTACATGATATACAAATTGAATGTATGCTCAGGATCCGATGGTGGGAGAAGAGCGAGA
>NW_018410472.1:0-202 GCF_002113885.1 Mizuhopecten yessoensis
TTTCAGAATTTGTCTCAGACATCTAGTTTGGAAGGTGTTCAATTTTTGTTTGTCTTGTTCTGTTGTTTCCCGGGTGTCACATCCATACATTTGAACTGCTATAACTAAGCTGTTAAATAGCCTGACCTTTGTTTTGAATGAAAGTACTGATGATCTCCATATTTTTCTTAACCTGCTGAATTGGCCTTTCGCTTTCTTGAAC
>NW_018410473.1:0-202 GCF_002113885.1 Mizuhopecten yessoensis
GGGTACATGTGACCACATACGATGTACTACATGATATAGGCCCTGTGTACATGTGACTACATACGATGTACTACATGATATAGGCCATGGGTAAATACGATGTACTACATGATATAGGCCCTTAGTACATACGATGTACTACATGATATAGGCACTTGGTACATGTGACCACATACGATGTACTACATGATATAGGCCCTGG
>NW_018410474.1:0-202 GCF_002113885.1 Mizuhopecten yessoensis
GTAACCATTTTCTTCGTTAAGAACAGGATCGTTAGCAATCATTTGTTTTGTTTTGTTTTTTGTATTGTTTAACTGCCCATCGACAATGAAAGTCATTTAGGTCAACAATACAATAAAAAGAGACATTCACGAAAACAAACACATCAAACCAAAACTTAAAATATGTAAAGGTTAAAGAAATACATCAATATCGAACAAATTG
>NW_018410475.1:0-202 GCF_002113885.1 Mizuhopecten yessoensis
TTGTCACTTTTGAGCATAACATCTCCAGAGGCGAACACAAATGATTGCAGAGTCGAACTGTTTCATAGGAACAGTGAATACGAAGTTTCATCTGATACTTTTTGTTAATGAATGCTAGAAATGCGATGTTCTTGATCCATAAAAATGATCTATTTTTAACTCTGTCGGACCACTTAATTGTTATCTGTTAACCAATATCATC
>NW_018410476.1:0-202 GCF_002113885.1 Mizuhopecten yessoensis
AGTCAAGGGATCACGCAAACATTTATTGGCTTTACAAGGAAAAAAATGCTATATTTACCTTGAAATATTTATTAAAAGGTTTTTTCTTTTCTTTGCAGGCTTCTTGGTTGATATCTCTGCCGTCAAACAGTATCTTCACCTCTGATGCTCCAGCATATTCAGCATTCTGTATCAGCTCCTGTACACAGATAAATAAATAAGT
>NW_018410477.1:0-202 GCF_002113885.1 Mizuhopecten yessoensis
TTTATGCCTATTTGTAGGTAAATCTATTAACTCTTGCTGAAAAAAATCCCAAAATAATCAAAATTAAGCTAATCAATTCATCAATATTTCGAATATTTCATCTTCCATTTAAGATATATAACAGACCATTTGAGACATTTTGTTAAAACACTAGAACATTTATCTCGCTAAACCATTGGTCACATTACAATTCCACAGAACA
>NW_018410478.1:0-202 GCF_002113885.1 Mizuhopecten yessoensis
CCAGACGCCGGCCGGACGCCTCACCACGATATAAGCTCACTTTGCACTTCCGGCATAATAAGAAGCAAATTTTTATTTTATATTCATAAAAATTAAGTTTTGATTTTATTTGTTTTTTAAATCTTAAAAACATAATAAATCATCCCTATTTTGATACAATGTAAATGTTTATCTTTATCTCATTCAACCCTGAAGTCACATT
>NW_018410479.1:0-202 GCF_002113885.1 Mizuhopecten yessoensis
GGACATGATTGGTCACACTGGCTCCCATGGTATCCATTGATGCAAGCTGATTAAACATCATACGTAACTTCAAGTTTCGCGTCATCTCAGGAAATATCTTTATTATTACGAACAATCTAGTTTAAATGAAAGATAATATAATAAATTTAGAAGGTATACAAAGTGGCAAACGTGCATCTGTATAACGGTACCAACAAAGGAG
>NW_018410480.1:0-202 GCF_002113885.1 Mizuhopecten yessoensis
TGATCCTTGTACCACTTCCACAGACTATAATTATAAATACATTGTAATTAAGGATCCCTGTTCAACTGCCACAGCCTAACTATATATAGATTGTCATTAAGGTACCCTGTACCCCTGTTACCGACTGTAACTATATATACATTGTCATTAAGGATCTTTGTACCACTTCCACAGACTATTACTATATATAAATTGTCATTAA
>NW_018410481.1:0-202 GCF_002113885.1 Mizuhopecten yessoensis
GTATTGAGTAAAGTTTAAAAACTGTATTCATCGAAGAAAATATGTGAAAGAATATAACAATTACCTTCATTGTATTTCTGTTACAATTCTATTAGCATTGTTATGTGAATGATATCATACATGCTTGATTACTTTACAAAGTAACCGGTGCAGGTTCGGGGAAAGAAAAAGCGATCTGTTTCCGACTGCATGATCATAAGAA
>NW_018410482.1:0-202 GCF_002113885.1 Mizuhopecten yessoensis
GTTTTTGACTTTGTCGCATTGTGCATTAGGTCCACAACGTCCTCCACATGGTACTGCAAAATTATAGGGGTTCATTTACTACTAAAAAGCTAAATGCCCTTAGAAACTTAATTTTAAGATTAATTTCAAACATCGTATAAGCGATGTTTTAATGTTCCGTTATATGATGTATATCCAAAACAAAAGTTTGACTTTCAGTTTG
>NW_018410483.1:0-202 GCF_002113885.1 Mizuhopecten yessoensis
AGACGGAGGACGGTTTATCCTATTTCCCAAACCAAAAACAAATCTTGACAAATGCAAGAGATGGATTAAAGCGTGCGGCAGACCTCACGAGCAGTTGAACATTGAACGGATAAATAAGCACAAAGCGGTCTGTTCAAAGGTATGTACCGAATTATATACATGTTAACTGTTGAAAGGTACACCGGTCGATCTCTACCAAGTG
>NW_018410484.1:0-202 GCF_002113885.1 Mizuhopecten yessoensis
AAAATACTGAACAACTCAGTCGCAATCGTAACAGGTAAATTACACCTACACTAATATAGTAGGCGTATAACGCTTACGATGGTCACAACTCAAATCTACATCAGTTAATACAACAGATATACTAGCATATTACCAGCGACTGATACTTATCACAATATAAGAATCATGCGTATAATTTACAACCAGTTTCAAATATAAATCT
>NW_018410485.1:0-202 GCF_002113885.1 Mizuhopecten yessoensis
CAGATCAACAATTTTACATAATAATGTTCTCCTGCATAATGTATATATATCATTAGTGAACAAGTTGAAGTACACATTGACACACATTTGATTATTATCTCCTTAAACGGTGATAGCATGCATATTGTTTTTCAAGAGTCGGCTACACAACTATATCAAATATGAGATAAATGACTAGCTTTCTATATCAAATAACTTTATC
>NW_018410486.1:0-202 GCF_002113885.1 Mizuhopecten yessoensis
AAGAGAAGATAACTCTGCAATACGTAAAGACGGAATTCACAAAAGTTTTATCGATAAATGGTATTTATTCTCACTCATTCCACATTATTTGACATAGGTCGCCTATGTTTATTTTGTATTTGACAAGTGCTTTGTTCTAAAGAGGATATTGTTTGATGTGTTAAATTCGTACTTTTTTTAACGGTCTGATTATTTCAATCTA
>NW_018410487.1:0-202 GCF_002113885.1 Mizuhopecten yessoensis
GGTGACAATTTACTGGTGTATATTGTCCTGTATCTTATTGGTGACGATTTACTGGTGTATACTGTCCCGTATCTTATTGGTGACGATTTACTGGTGTATATTGTCCGGTATTTTATTGGTGACGATTTCCAATTGTTTATTGTCCGGTATCTTATTTGTGACGATTTACTGGTGTATATTGTCCGGTATCTTATTGGTGACG
>NW_018410488.1:0-202 GCF_002113885.1 Mizuhopecten yessoensis
ACATTATACTGACAACGGGTGAACCAGTTGTTGCCATTCCCTTAATTGCTGAACGTTAAGCAGGGATTATAAGCGGCGTTAACAACTACCATCGTTAAGGACTGTGGAATGTCCCAGCCTGGGAACAGAACCCCTTGCCTTCCTTAACTGAGGAATTGCTCAACCTTCAAGCCAAAAGTGAGGTGTTGCCAAGCAAGGCGCT
>NW_018410489.1:0-202 GCF_002113885.1 Mizuhopecten yessoensis
CTGCTGGGCTGGTGTGAATAGAATGTATAACCTGTATTGGTAGGGTTTATCTGCTGGGCTGGTGTGAATGGTGTGTTGAACTTTAGGGAGGGATGGGGTGGGCGTTGTTTGAAGTGATTGTTTTCAACACTAAGGCAGGACACTGTTACTACGTATCAGCTGTAATACTAGTGATCTTACCTGTATGGGGAGATACTAGCTG
>NW_018410490.1:0-202 GCF_002113885.1 Mizuhopecten yessoensis
TTTGAAAAGCTATTTCAAACTTAAAGTCAAGTTCTGCTGGGCCGAATGAAGTGAAACTTGGTAGGAATTAATGATCGACTCATGGTCCTGACAAAGTGTTGTTATGTTTCGGGTCGATCAGATATACAATTTGGCTGTCATGGCCGCTATTTTTAAAATAACTATTTCAAACTCAAAAACAAGTTCTAATAGGCCGATCTAA
>NW_018410491.1:0-202 GCF_002113885.1 Mizuhopecten yessoensis
AAGAGAAGATAACTCTGCAATACGCAAAGACGGAATAAGAAACATTTCGGGAATTTCAGCCCTAGTTTGAAATCTGACGTCACGTCATGATTATTCATTATGATGGTAGACTTATTTAAAGGCTACAAAGGAAATGTAACTTTTAATAAAAACGGAATTATTTTGAATATCTTATATAATATATTTCGGTAGATATCTAGTG
>NW_018410492.1:0-202 GCF_002113885.1 Mizuhopecten yessoensis
AGCTATAGAATTGAAAAAGAAATTATTCAAATGGTGAAAATAATGCAAATATGCAGTAATAGATAGTAAAGTTATAGCAATATGGTTTGGTGCGAATTCTAGTATAAAGCAACATGTCAGGATTTTTGTCCCTCCTCATAATAGACTTGATAATGAGAAAAAAACAGCTACATTGTAGTAACAACACGGGCATAGTATGGCA
>NW_018410493.1:0-202 GCF_002113885.1 Mizuhopecten yessoensis
TTGCAGTCTCTGGTTTTGAATTTGCAGTCTCTGACTTTGAATTTGAAGTCTCTGACTTTGAATTTGCAGTCTCTGACTTTGAATTTGCAGTCTCTGACTTTGAGTTTGCAGTCTCTGATTTGAATTTGATTGTTGAATCATTTATAAGAGGTAAAAATAACTTTCATGTTCCATTAGTCTGTTACAACTGGTAAACCGCTGA
>NW_018410494.1:0-202 GCF_002113885.1 Mizuhopecten yessoensis
CCGACTATCAGCAGGCCACTGTTTAGTTTTATACTTCACCATGACTCCTTCATCAAATTCCAAACAAGTTCTAATACATTTTTATAGGTCAGCCAATTTTGAATTCTTGTTTCAATAAAATGTTATTTTTTTTTTAAATTTTGATTGATAAAGAAACTGATCTACTTGCATGTATCCAGTCTTAAACTTTGAGAGAATTATT
>NW_018410495.1:0-202 GCF_002113885.1 Mizuhopecten yessoensis
CTATAATGCAGTAGCTGTGAATAATTAGTTTAATACAGTTCTTTTGCAATTTATACATAATTATTTACATCAAATTTAATTGTACAAAAAGATATGTTACCATGTTTTACAACCCATTGCCTTGCAATCCTACATACATTATATATTTCTTAAATGTATTTGACCTTTCACCTCAATGTGACCTTAACCTTGGACTTACTGA
>NW_018410496.1:0-202 GCF_002113885.1 Mizuhopecten yessoensis
GAACTCGTGAAGCCGATGTCAAGGCCATTAAAGCTATCAGTTTCAGTGTGACCTCATTTAGCGTTAGTTTTGTCAAGGGATGTAACTGCTGTAAAAAATAGAACCTTGGATACATCCCAAGTAGATGTGTATCGTGTGGATTCACATTTAACAGTCCTTTCATAAAACGAGGAATTAACACGGCTTTTTCACACCATGTGCC
>NW_018410497.1:0-202 GCF_002113885.1 Mizuhopecten yessoensis
ATGTTGTCTCGCAACGACATCAATATCATGACCTGTCAAAAAAACGTCACATTTTAATACCTCCTAGAAGACTGACTGATTAAAATAAGCCATTCTGCTGCTGTTTGCAAGTTAATCCATTCGCATATCACAAATAATTTCATCGTTTCCTTTCACAAATCTTTTAGTGATATTTCTATTGATTCGATTCCTCATATTTAGT
>NW_018410498.1:0-202 GCF_002113885.1 Mizuhopecten yessoensis
ATATTTATACTTACAGTAACACATCCGCCTTTCTGCAAGCTTATTTGTTGTTTATTACTGAACACTCTCCCAACATAAGACCAACAGCCACTGCAATGAAATTGTACTATATATAATTTCACAAATCTTTCTCTCATGTAGGAGACTGCCTAATATGATGGCATCATGCACTTTTTAACATTGCTAGTTGCATTGTGGTAGA
>NW_018410499.1:0-202 GCF_002113885.1 Mizuhopecten yessoensis
ATGTTACTCTTTATTTCGATTTGTTGTCAGTTTCAAAACAATTTTCAAATACTTCAGTTACTCTTAGCCTTACAGGATAAAGCGATGTTATCTTTTGTAAAATCTCGAAATCAAACCATACTCTTTATTCCTGTCTCGCCAAAACAGTGATTGTATGTTTCAAATATATGAATATATATACTCATATAACGAAATGAATTGG
>NW_018410500.1:0-202 GCF_002113885.1 Mizuhopecten yessoensis
GTCAAACCGTTGTAAACCTTGCCGTGGTGCATGTACATTTCAGTGTTGCTATGAAGACAGTTCAAAAGGCCAGTGATTTATATTTCAATAGTTCACCTTAATGTCTGCAGCCATTTCTTTTATTCATGCTCAGTTTCGCTTTTTGTATATTGCTTCTCTCCCCCTTTCTATAACACGACGGCTCAGCGTAGAACACTTCACC
>NW_018410501.1:0-202 GCF_002113885.1 Mizuhopecten yessoensis
AGGCTCGCTGAAATTATTTTAGGGATATATATAAGAATAGCAAGGTAGTGCTTCTGGTACGACTATTGGGCCTGTATACTTAAGATCAAGGTCTCGTTGAGGTAAACGGTCAAACTCATTGCCTAGACTTGATAACTTCTGATTAGTTGAAAATAGCTAAATGGTTTGTTTTGATAAATGGAGGATGGCGAGGGAGTGTGCC
>NW_018410502.1:0-202 GCF_002113885.1 Mizuhopecten yessoensis
TTTAATTTACTATGGAGTACATTTACATGGCCCTTCGATTCGCCTACGAAGTTTTTACTATGACTTTAAGATGTGTAATAATATAACAATAAAATAATATAATAATAATAAAATTATTTTGTTCAAGTGTCACATATTGATCAACATATAAGACAGGTAAAATGTACATAAAATTAGATCAATATCCAGCCAAAGTTAATCG
>NW_018410503.1:0-202 GCF_002113885.1 Mizuhopecten yessoensis
ATATCAGTTTATAGTGATGATGTCGTTGTAAGGTCGTAGTTCTTATCTTAAAATATTAGTTTAGAGTGGTGATGTCTTTGTTAGATTGTGGTTCTTAGCTTAGAATATCAGTTTAAAGTGATGATGTCGTTGTAAGGTCTTAGTTCTTAGCTTAAAACATCAGTTAAGAGTGGTGATGTCTTTGTTAGGTTGTGGTTCCTAG
>NW_018410504.1:0-202 GCF_002113885.1 Mizuhopecten yessoensis
CTTCGTTCCGAAACATTCGACCGCGTCACTTCTTGAACAGTGTGTCAAAGAGCGTATGTTTGAAATGCTTCTCACATTGCTTAAGTTAGAATTTAAAAGCTATGAAAGGAAGACAAATAGTGTCAGTCACTGTGGATTTTCTTAATTAACTCATATACCGGTGTAGATTCACTGGAAACATTTTATCATAGCAATCCGGCTA
>NW_018410505.1:0-202 GCF_002113885.1 Mizuhopecten yessoensis
CTGAAGTATCTTTAATGTTTATTTTCACCTAGTCTCTGGAAAAAATGTTTGTTTTTTAAAATAAATCTTACCAGTTATCGAAAATCTTTAGTTATCGTTAAATTCATAACATTATATCTAAATACAACTAAATACTAGAAGATCTCCTATGTCGTTTGACATCCTTATGATGTAAATAGTAATAGATCATGATTCGTAATAA
>NW_018410506.1:0-202 GCF_002113885.1 Mizuhopecten yessoensis
ATAATTCCTTTATAAAAACGTTTTCAAAGCTTACTTTCTCTTGCAAATGGATTATGCAATGTATATTTCCAACGCACTTCATCTTGTATATTTGTTGTAAGGGACAAAGTTTCATACCATCAACAGTATTCGATTCTACAAAGGAAGTAATAGTTCCTACTAAGGAAATAATAGTTCCTACTAGGAACTTATCGTCTTTTCC
>NW_018410507.1:0-202 GCF_002113885.1 Mizuhopecten yessoensis
CAATGACGTGTTCGTTTTTCAGTCATTGCAATATCATTTATTATTCATTTATTACAGATTATTTAGTCCTTAATGACTGGCTATAACTTCAATGGGATATCTGTTCCCACGTTGTTGGGGTTTATTTTGAACGATTATATGGTTTTCTAGTACCATGCATATGGGTATCTGCTATTTGGTGTAGAATAAGAGTGGATAGATA
>NW_018410508.1:0-202 GCF_002113885.1 Mizuhopecten yessoensis
TCAAAATAGTAGCCAGTCCAAACGCATTTCCATGGTTTCTGTGCTTATTCTGGAAGTTGGAATGAGAGAAAAATACTCTTTCCAGATTGTAAATTCCGCTTCGAGACTATCAAATATGGCAAAACCCTCGGTAAAGCCTCGGGTTTTACCAACTTTGAACACCCCTCGGTGGAATTTCCCTATCCTACACCCCTGGGCATGG
>NW_018410509.1:0-202 GCF_002113885.1 Mizuhopecten yessoensis
ACACCCGGGTGTCCGGTGGTATTGCTGAAGGAATTCTTAAACAAATCTGACAAAAATGCAACTAAACTGTTCAACACATGCTCTAAGAAGGCAATCGCATCACCCGAAAAACAGACAACGTGGTACACTAATAAATCCATTGGAAAATCAACCTTTATAACTTTCTCCCAGACATCTGCAAACAGGCTGGCTGCAGCCGTCG
>NW_018410510.1:0-202 GCF_002113885.1 Mizuhopecten yessoensis
AATGATCTTGTGCTTTAACAAAAGCATTGAAACGGACCGTGAAAAGACTCAAGTTACATATTTATCTTAATATAGTTTTATGTTAAATTGACTATGTAATTTCCTTTTTCCTTGGAAATATTGAGGTAGCTTTCTCATATTTTACCCAGTGGTGTGCATCCATACCACAGAAAAAGATAATTGAAATACTAGCTTCCCATAT
>NW_018410511.1:0-202 GCF_002113885.1 Mizuhopecten yessoensis
GTCGTGGAACGCGTAAAGCAGACATCTTTCGTAATGGTATTATTTAATGAGTCTTTTCAAAATGCCTGAATAGTATAAACTTGTGATTACAGTCAACATATTGAAATATACACTTCAAAGAACTGTTTACTTGTATCATAACGCTCTCAGGATAACCGTTTAAACATCGTCGATTTACCTTAACAACTAAGCGAAGTTGCTA
>NW_018410512.1:0-202 GCF_002113885.1 Mizuhopecten yessoensis
ATGATTTAACTGACAGATTTGTGCATTGCTTCAACTCAATTATATCAAGGACTTGATGTTTACCTTGATATTTAACCAAAAGAAAATATCTAGAATTACAAAAATTAAAACTGTTTTGAAACTTTCATAAATGTTTTATAGTTAAATTTCAATCCATAAAAATATAACATTCTGGTATTTCCAATTCCACGAAACTGGTTTT
>NW_018410513.1:0-202 GCF_002113885.1 Mizuhopecten yessoensis
TGCGACCAACGAATATACTTATCTGTATGCAAACCGAGACAAAACGTATTTATTATTAAACACATTGTACAGCGATGTCACGTGGGGTGACCGCCTTCTGCTTGCAGTTATTGACCACGCGGGAACTTCTAAGATAACAAACGTTCGCCACCTCGCATTTTCTGGTGTGGTCTTCGCGAAGCAGATTTCCGATATTTACGGC
>NW_018410514.1:0-202 GCF_002113885.1 Mizuhopecten yessoensis
GTGAGTTTGTGTCATATTTATTGTTTGTGTCATTACTTCTTCGTATAAATAATAATTTCAACGGGCTGTCTGTATCATAAGTATGAATTACTTAAAATGTTTTGTTCATGTTATAAACACAACGCACTTTTCAAGAGCAATATTTATTAATGAAAAGTTCAACGCAATTGAAATTGATTAAACCCTATTTTCGTTCCCCTTA
>NW_018410515.1:0-202 GCF_002113885.1 Mizuhopecten yessoensis
CATAACCAATATTGGAATTTCAACAAATAATATATGAAAAAAAAATTAGCAGTTTGAATTACTAAACAGTGTTGTCATTGTTTCTCATCATTCACTACATGCAGCTTAATACGTGCCTCCCTGGTGAATATAAAATGATTAGCATTTGCTATATAACTACTAGTGGTGAAATAACACTCCAGTATTTCCGAGTAGATCTTTC
>NW_018410516.1:0-202 GCF_002113885.1 Mizuhopecten yessoensis
ATATATAGTGGTGGAAAAGATTCAGTCTGTAAGTCTTTGTCATTTCTATTTTATGTATATTAAAAAAATAACAAATTCACCAATTTCTTAAATTATACAATAGAAAGACCCCACAGTAATAGTTCTCGATCAATACCAAAATCTTATCCCAAATTAATGTTGTGTCTTTCAATCAGGGTAAATGGCAGATGCTGAGATTACC
>NW_018410517.1:0-202 GCF_002113885.1 Mizuhopecten yessoensis
TACCAACAGTTTACTCCCGCCATAACTCAACTGTTACAAAAGTCCAGAATATTCATCAAGCTGAAAATTACAGTAATGACGCCATCTCCTGTCCTCATTTATTATGCCAAATATTGAAATGATTGACTGATGGAGTAATTTTTGCTGTATTTTGGTCTTTCTGTATCTGTTGGAGTATTTATTATCCCCTGTCGGCTGTGAA
>NW_018410518.1:0-202 GCF_002113885.1 Mizuhopecten yessoensis
TACCTACATAATGATAGACCCATTACTGTACTGGATTATAAGGGGCCATGAAATCCAGTTGACTTAATTTACAATCCTGATACTGGTATGTGATACAGCAGAGAGCAGAGTTCGTGGTAGACAAAAACATGAGACTTCCTGGGTCTACCCAATAAAAAACCCATTAATTAACATTTTACAATTAATTTAAAATTGGAATGAA
>NW_018410519.1:0-202 GCF_002113885.1 Mizuhopecten yessoensis
TGACTTATGACTGATCTGTACAAAAACATGTATATAATTATAATATAATACACAAGAGCGGTACAAAGAATTTACTTCAGAACATAATTTGCCAAATTGACTCTACACAATAATTATGACATAGATGTATTTTCAGTTTTAAATAAAAATGTTGTTACAAACGGGTTTCATAAACAGGCGTTAGGAAAGTCCCTACCAGCAA
>NW_018410520.1:0-202 GCF_002113885.1 Mizuhopecten yessoensis
CATTTAAAGGCAACGATTTTTCTGTTCAGATTCAAATGAAGCGACTGTAGAATAAGTGATTGTTATGGTAAATGTTTGGTACACACACTTAAGAATTTACATAAAAAAACAGGAGAAAACGCCGGAATTGCGTCAAGTATACCATTCAAAATGGCGCGCAGTCTCGTTGTCATTAGAATATGGCGCTAATTATTACGCTTCT
>NW_018410521.1:0-202 GCF_002113885.1 Mizuhopecten yessoensis
AAAGGTCTTAATTCTTTCAACACATCAACCAGAATAAACACACTAGTCTTCAGAATCTGACATACTATTTATTTCCGAATTTCATTTCTTTTCTCCTACAGCTGACCAGTCCGTGATATCAGTATTACCATTGAAGTTGCCGTATGTCGACCAGAAAGGCAGCAAGGTCACCTTCCTACAGATGCAGAACAAAACGGACCAG
>NW_018410522.1:0-202 GCF_002113885.1 Mizuhopecten yessoensis
CACTACAAATCATGTAGTTATTTATGTAAATAGCTAAATCGCGGAGAACATTATCACAGTAAGGAAGCGCAGAAAATATGGCTTTGGACATGCGACCACCTGTCCCAATTCTGTGCCGCCGAACAGACAAACTGAACCCTTTGTTATAACAACTATGAAATTGCTATAAATGAAACTAAACTACCATATTTTAGCCTTGCTC
>NW_018410523.1:0-202 GCF_002113885.1 Mizuhopecten yessoensis
ATACTTTATCTAACTTCACAGAACATTCTACATTTTTTTCATAATCGACACATCGCTCTAAAAGTATATTATATTACTGCAAATAACACCCTTGATAGTATCTTATATTACTTTATATTTTTTCTTCAAAACAATACCTTACCTTAGTTCACATTTGACTTTCAATAATAACGTATCTCATTAGCACTCCCATGATATTGTA
>NW_018410524.1:0-202 GCF_002113885.1 Mizuhopecten yessoensis
GAGTGGGTATATTGGATCCTTTAACAAGCATGTGTGAAGGCCTTTTGTAAGATTATCTATTTAAATTATGATGCTATGACTGGATGTCAACATTCTCTTTGTGATTTTACAGAACTGGCCATTTAAAGGACGTGACAAAAGCAAAGGCTTTTTGTACGAGGTAAGATGAATCAGTTTTACACAGTTAAACAGACATCACGCA
>NW_018410525.1:0-202 GCF_002113885.1 Mizuhopecten yessoensis
AAGTATTAGGGAATTTGATCAGTTTGGATAATGAACGGATCTAAAATTCTTCACAAAACATGTATCTCGAGATTAATGTTAGCCACAAGGATATTGATGTTAATGTATAAACATTTAAAATTACTCAAACATTTAAGCTTAAGTTCAAATATAGATATAACAAATTATCAGGTCCCTGTGAAAGGGAAACATTTTTCGGTTT
>NW_018410526.1:0-202 GCF_002113885.1 Mizuhopecten yessoensis
GAACCCGCGACCCAGTGGTGGAAGGCTAGTGGTGGCAGATTGTCAAACCACTGTGCCACCGTCGGCCCCTTTCAGCTGTTCAGTATACAACATAAACATTTTACAATGAATAGATTCCAAGACTACTGTGAAGTACTCCAAAAGTGTTGGAGGTTTTCACAGCGAGAAACTTTTAACCGGCGCTCGCGGTCGGCAAAATCAT
>NW_018410527.1:0-202 GCF_002113885.1 Mizuhopecten yessoensis
GATTGGTAAGTCATTTGAACACTGCATCGTGCCTAGATACCACTTTCATTCCTCTATGCAAGAGTCATCACTATCATCTATGTCAATTGGTTGAGCAATATTTGCAGCATCAAGCATGAAGTTTGACCAGTCCTTTCTGCGTGCAAATGCTGTCTTGTCCATATGACTGACGCTACCTATGCACATGTTCCTACCACTCGGG
>NW_018410528.1:0-202 GCF_002113885.1 Mizuhopecten yessoensis
GTGTGAAGGTCACACTTTACAACGGGAGGGTCACATCTACAACTGGAGGTACAATATGCAAGTTGTGAAGGTCACACTCTACACGGGGAGTTATATGTAAGGTGTGAAGATAAGGTATGAAGGTCACCCTTTACAAGGGAAGGTCACATCCTCAACGGGAGGTAAATATAAGGTTTGAAGGTCACACTGTACAACAGAAGGT
>NW_018410529.1:0-203 GCF_002113885.1 Mizuhopecten yessoensis
AGCAATTAAAACACACCAACGATTAGTCTAATGCAGAAAACGGTGGGTAACCACTTAACTTAAGAAGAGAGAAATTAATTCTAAAGTATTGGGCTAGAACACAAACATTAGGAACAGACTTCCCGCCCAACCGAATAGTATTAGACGCCAAGGATGATTATGATGATTGCTTACAGATGATGGTGATTCTGCATCTTGTGACA
>NW_018410530.1:0-203 GCF_002113885.1 Mizuhopecten yessoensis
GTGTCCAGATGGGGTGTTATATCACCTGTGTCCAGACGGGGTGTTATATCACCTGTGTCCAGACAGGGGGGTTCTATCACCTGTGTCCAGACAGGGGTGTTATATCACCTGTGTCCAGACAGGGGTGTTCTATCACCTGTGTCCTGATGGGGGTGTTCTATCATGTGTGTCCAGACGGGGTGTTATATCATGTGTGTCCAGAC
>NW_018410531.1:0-203 GCF_002113885.1 Mizuhopecten yessoensis
AGTGCCACTAAAACAAAAGGTGTTTTTCAGAGTTCTTCCTTGGCCTCCCTATTTTTGATTAATATCAATGATGTTGGGGATGCTCTGAACTTAAATCGTAATAATGACTGGTCTAGGTCAACTTTAACCCCAAGTGAAACAAGCGTGATGTTATTTAAAAAAAATACGATTTGAATAAAATTGAAATCTTATAATGAGGTTTT
>NW_018410532.1:0-203 GCF_002113885.1 Mizuhopecten yessoensis
GGGCCATACAGATACTGACTCTGGGGTTGGTGGATACAATTCTCTGTGCCATACAGATACTGACTCTGGGTGGTGGATACGATTATCTTGGCCATACAGATACTGACTATGGGTTGTGGAAATGATTCTCTTGGCCATACAGATACTGACTCTGGGTTGTGGATACGATTCTCTAGGTCATACAGATACTGACTCTGGGTGGT
>NW_018410533.1:0-203 GCF_002113885.1 Mizuhopecten yessoensis
CATGAAAGTCTTTAACTTTTTGTTTGCCCTCGCAACCATATCGTCGTTCTTTTTTACCTTTCTCAAGTCAACATCATAGTCCGTATGCGTCTCACCTGTTGCTTCTCTCACCACGGGTGCCTTTTTTGTCCGAGATCTGTCTCTCCCACTCGTGAGAATCGAGGAATCGTCATCCCCGAGCCTACTCAGTTCCTCCCTCAAGG
>NW_018410534.1:0-203 GCF_002113885.1 Mizuhopecten yessoensis
GATCTACCGGGTACTACGACGTACAGATACAGATATAGATCAACCAAGTACTACAACGTACAGATACAGATATAGATCTACCGGGTACTACGACATACAGATACAGATATAGATCTACTGGATACTACAACGTACAGATACAGATATAGATCAACCAAGTACTACAATGTACAGATACAGATATAGATCTACCGGGTACTACA
>NW_018410535.1:0-203 GCF_002113885.1 Mizuhopecten yessoensis
GTCGGCAATAAGAAACTCTCAAGGTTGAATAACTGTTGTGTGTATTTGACAGGGGCATGTATATATCATAATGGTCGGCAATATGGAACTCTCAAGGTTGAATAACTGTTGTGTTTATGTCACAGGGGCATGTATATATCATAATTGTCGGTAATAGAAAACTCTCAAGGTTGAATAACTGTTGTGTGTTTATCTTACAGGGG
>NW_018410536.1:0-203 GCF_002113885.1 Mizuhopecten yessoensis
AATAGTCTTTACCTCCTTCTATCAGCCTGTATACAATGACATAGTCTCTACCTCCTTCTATCAGCCTGTATACAATGAAATAGGCTCTACCTCTTTCTATCAGCCTGTATCCAACCTTTTCACTTTCAACTTTTGTCAATTCTCTTTACAAAATTTTTAATGTAAAGAACATGACAACAGTAAATGAAATCGTTTTTGTTTTG
>NW_018410537.1:0-203 GCF_002113885.1 Mizuhopecten yessoensis
GGACATAGCCTACAACTAGAGTTCTGGTTAACTAACACCAGGGACATAGTCTATAACTAGAGTTCTGACTAACTAACACCAGGGACCTAGTCTACAACTAGAGTTCTGGCTAACTAACACCAGGGACATAATCAACAACAAGAGTTCTGGCTAACAAGCAACAGGAATATAGTCTACAGCTAGAGTTATGGCTAATTAACACC
>NW_018410538.1:0-203 GCF_002113885.1 Mizuhopecten yessoensis
AACAGTGATATGGTGTTCAATGTGTATACTGCATACTCAAAGTTGCTGTTAACAAAAAATAAAGATAAATGTACACTGAACATGCGCCTTTATTGCACTATTTTAACACATTTGCAACCATTTCAAATTTTAGGAAAAAAAAAAAAAAAAAAAATTCGCCCCCCCGGCCCAATTTTGAAAAGAATTTGGATGAGAATCTAGCA
>NW_018410539.1:0-203 GCF_002113885.1 Mizuhopecten yessoensis
AATGATGTCTCCCCAGTAAATGGTGCAGGGTAAAGGGATGTATTAATAAAACTGTCAATGATGTCTCCCCAGTAAATGGTCCAGGGTGAAGGGATGTATTAGTACACCTGTCAATGTTGTCTCCCCAGTAAATGGTCCAGGTTGAAGGGATGTATATGTTAGTACACCTGTCAATGATGTCTCCCCAGTAAATTGTCCAGGGT
>NW_018410540.1:0-203 GCF_002113885.1 Mizuhopecten yessoensis
ACTAAGTTTCAAAGGGCCATAACTCTCATAAAGATATTCATATCTTCATATTATCATGACACATCCAAAATTGTAGAAGTTGTCAGGACAAGATTTTTTCTACGGATAAAATTTGTTGCAAGGGAGTATACTAATCAATGTTGGGGGAGGGGGCGGGGGCTTTGCTTCCATGTCTCAGGTTGACCCTAAAGAAGGCTTAGGGG
>NW_018410541.1:0-203 GCF_002113885.1 Mizuhopecten yessoensis
ATTAGGAAACAACTTTCGAACACTTCACTTATGCTCAACAAAAGTTTTTTGATAACCAGCATCCGATTTCCATGTGTATAAACGTACATTTATTTCATTTCGGCTATTACAATGTATATATGTATTATAATAAATAAGATAAATTCCTAAGTTTTCTTAGGGAACAATAAAGTACTGGTAAACGAGATCGAACTTACATCACA
>NW_018410542.1:0-203 GCF_002113885.1 Mizuhopecten yessoensis
CGGACAACATGCATGTATGCAGAAATGCAGCTCCATGCAAAAGGCGGTGGAGGCGATTGAGTGGTACCAATGTATCCATAAATCAGAGGGCAGGAACCGGAAATCCCGTACAGACTCAGCTAAAGTCTACAGGACGGTAGGTTTTAGAGATACCTCTTCGGAGGATTCACAGTCCTCTGAGGATGGTGAGGAGCGAACGGGCC
>NW_018410543.1:0-203 GCF_002113885.1 Mizuhopecten yessoensis
ATACACTGACATTGTAAACACTGAACTATATAAACAGAATACACCAACAATCTTAACTCTGAACTATATAAACAGAATACACCGACAGTCTTAACACTGAACTATATAAACAGAATACACCGACAGTCTTAACACTGAACTATATANGACACCGACAGTCTTACCACTGAACTATATAAACAGAATACACCGACAGTCTTAAC
>NW_018410544.1:0-203 GCF_002113885.1 Mizuhopecten yessoensis
AAGACTTGTATACATATTGAAGAAAGGTCGAATACATTTTACTTTATTTCATGGTTTTTGGGTCGTTGTTTTTGACCTTGTTGATCTATCAAGTCGATTCGCCCCAAATTCAACTCCTGTTTCACAAATACTTAGAGCAAAAAACCCTGCATTATCAAATACAATATCGCTCTTGCCACATGAGGGTGTATGGCAAGATCAAG
>NW_018410545.1:0-203 GCF_002113885.1 Mizuhopecten yessoensis
CATGAATATTCTTTTTTCTATGGTTCCTTCTACATGAATATCCATTTTTTTATGGTTCCTTCTACATGAATATCCTTTTTTCTATGGTTTCCTCTACATGAATATCCTTTTTTTNTTATGGTTTCCTCTACATGAACATCCTTTTTTCTATGGTTCCTTCTACATGAACATCCTTTTTTCTATGGTTTCCTCTACATGAATAT
>NW_018410546.1:0-203 GCF_002113885.1 Mizuhopecten yessoensis
TTACCCCAGAAACACTGACAATGTCAAAGAGGTAGGTTTTAATCCACAATTACACCAGAAACACTGACCAGATGTCAAAGAGGTAGGTCTTAATCCACAATTACCTTAGAAACACTGACCAATGTCAAAGAGGTAGGCCTAATCCACAATTACACCAGAAACACTGTTTTTCATTGATAATGGTATTCTTGTTGTTGTGATGA
>NW_018410547.1:0-203 GCF_002113885.1 Mizuhopecten yessoensis
GCACAGGGACCCGGCTACATTTGGTTTGTTTGGACCTATCCCGCTCTGTAACGAGTAATATTAGATGTTTTAGTGGTTAACATTATCTCTCGAAATAAATGCCACCTGTCTTCAAACCGCACCCGAAACTTGATTTAAGCTTCTCATTTAGTCCTAGTCCGAATTACTCTGACGTTTTATCGACTTTTTTTTTATATCGGTCT
>NW_018410548.1:0-203 GCF_002113885.1 Mizuhopecten yessoensis
CAATAACAAATATTAGATCACAGTAGTTGATTTATATTGATAATTGCATTAGTTAGCATATAACATACACATACAAGACATTTGAATCATCGTATAAAACAGTAAACCCAGTGTAACCTTATTTTATGTCAACGGAATAGTAGGGTGGCGATAAAGTAATTAGGTATATTTGTAATTTTTGAATAAAAATAAATACCAATTCT
>NW_018410549.1:0-203 GCF_002113885.1 Mizuhopecten yessoensis
TTAACTCCACATACCTCATCTCAACTCTTCCTTTCCGACCTTAACCCCATATACCTCATCTCAACTCTTTCTTCCTTAACTAAACTCCTCACACCTCATATCAACTCTCCTTCCTCACCTTAACTTCCCACACCCCATCTCAACTCTTCTTTCTTCAACTTAACTCCCCACACTTCATCTCAAACCTTCCTTCACCACCTTAA
>NW_018410550.1:0-203 GCF_002113885.1 Mizuhopecten yessoensis
GCGGTCACCAAGAACAGGACTTACCTAGTCCCAATGAGTAGAGGCAAGGTCGCCAAGAACAGGACTTACCTAGTCCTAATGAGTAGAGGCTAGGTCACCAAGAACAGGACTTCCCTAGTCCCAATGAGTAGATGCTAGGTCATCAAGAACAGGACTTCCCTAGTCCCAATGAGTAGAGGCTAGGTCACCAAGAACAGAACTTC
>NW_018410551.1:0-203 GCF_002113885.1 Mizuhopecten yessoensis
AAACAGAGCCCATCCAAGTCACACATGTTAACAGAGCCCTTCCATACCACATCCGTAAACAGAGCCCATCCATGTCACACATGTTAACAGAACCCATCCATGCCACACATGTTAACAGAGCCCATCCAAGTCACACCCGTTAACAGAGCCCATCCATGCCACACCCGTAAACAGAGCCCATCCATACCACACCCGTAAACAGA
>NW_018410552.1:0-203 GCF_002113885.1 Mizuhopecten yessoensis
TGAGTGTTTGGTGGTGTTATAGCGTGAGTGTTTGGTGGTGTTATATTGCGAATGTTTGGTGGTGTTATAGTGTGAGTGTTTGGTGGTGGTATAGTGTGAGAGTTTGGTTTCGTTATAGTGTGATTGTTTGGTGGTGTTATAATGTGAAAGTTTGGTGATGTTATAGTGTGAGTGTTTGGTTGTGTTATATTGTGAGTGTTTGG
>NW_018410553.1:0-203 GCF_002113885.1 Mizuhopecten yessoensis
CTGATTAACGGGTTTACTACCTTGTGAGATATATACTAATTAACACGTCTAATACCTTGTGAGATATATACTGATTAACAGGTCTGCTACCTTGTGATATATATACTGATTAACAGGTCTACTACCTTGTATACTGATTAACGGGTCTACTACCTTGAGAGATATATACTGATTAACAGGTCTACTACCTTGTGAGATATATA
>NW_018410554.1:0-203 GCF_002113885.1 Mizuhopecten yessoensis
TGTCTGTCATAAGTCTGTCTGTCAACTTTTTCTTTAAATTTCTTTCTTAAACTGAAAATCACAGGGCCCTTATATTTGGTCAGCAAGTACCTGGGATAAATACTTTAAAGTTTCATCATGTAGATTACCTTGACCTTCTTTCAAAGTCACAGGTGTCCAAAACAGGCATCAGTTTCTTAAAAACTGGTATTGAGTCATGATAT
>NW_018410555.1:0-203 GCF_002113885.1 Mizuhopecten yessoensis
AACTACATTGTTCGATATAATAAACGCTGTCACGAAAACTTGTCGTGATATACTGATTATGCGAAACCGTACACAATGTCATTTTAAACATAAAAATTAAACTAATAACTCAACTAAACGGATCTTTTTGATCCATTAGAGACCTGTGGGGATTATTGTGCCCCAAACACAGCTAGGTCTGTTACAAAATATTATAAATGTAT
>NW_018410556.1:0-203 GCF_002113885.1 Mizuhopecten yessoensis
AGGTACCTATATACAAAATAACAATCCACATTAAATGTACCTATAAACAAAACAACAATCCACATTATAGGTACCTATATACAAAATAACAATCCACATTATAATTACCTATATACTAAATAACAATCCACATTATAAGTACCTATATACAAAATAGCAATCCACATTAGAGGTACCTATATACAAAATAACAATCTACATCA
>NW_018410557.1:0-203 GCF_002113885.1 Mizuhopecten yessoensis
CCCCGCTGCCATGTGAAATTAGTTTAAGTGTTCTATGAAAAGTTATACTTTGCTCTTGATAACCTGAAACATGCACACACACAAGGTACTACACTTTAAGTTGATTTTAATATTATTATGTTTTTTCTGTATGTTATTACCCTCTCCATAACATATTAAATGAAGTTGCTAAGTGTTTAAATTAAATCAGTTGATGATTTTCT
>NW_018410558.1:0-203 GCF_002113885.1 Mizuhopecten yessoensis
TACAGTATCTTAACTATGATAGAGTATTTCCTTGTTAACCATCCTGATTGAGTACAGTATTGTAAATATGGTGGAGTATTTCCTTGTCAACCATCCTTATTGAGTACAGTATCGTAAATATGGTGGAGTATTTCCTTGTCGACCATCCTTATTGAGTGCAGTATTGTAAATATGGTGGAGTATTTCCTTGTCAACCATCCTTA
>NW_018410559.1:0-203 GCF_002113885.1 Mizuhopecten yessoensis
TAGCTTCAATAATAAATTTACCTAACAAATTCAGTTCTTTTACAATGTGTGTATTTAGTAATTCGATAAGTTTGAATACAGATGGTTTTTGCCATTAATGATTTTTAATATATTTCTCCTTAGATCTAGATGACGTGGGCAGGTAAAAAGCAAATGACATTCATCTTCTATCTCTATTAGGTCACAGTTGCTGCAATATCTAT
>NW_018410560.1:0-203 GCF_002113885.1 Mizuhopecten yessoensis
CTTTTGAAACAGACTGCGGCCCGTGTTTACATTGTAGTATCTTGTAAAACAGATTTCGACAGGTGTATATTGAATACAGTATAGTATCTAGTGAAACAGATTTCGGCTTGTGTTTACAGTGTAGTATGTTGTGAAATAGACTTCGACAGGTTTATACTGTGTTGTATCTTGTGAAAAAGACTGCGGCCCGTGTATACATTGTA
>NW_018410561.1:0-203 GCF_002113885.1 Mizuhopecten yessoensis
ATATATTGATGTGTACTACACTGACACCTCTATATATAGACATGTCCTACACTCACACCTCTATATATAGACATGTACTAGACAGACACCTCTATATATAGACATGAACTACACTGACACCTCTATATATCGACATGTACTACACAGACACCTCTATGTATAGACATGTACTACACTGACACCTCTATATATAGACATGTACT
>NW_018410562.1:0-203 GCF_002113885.1 Mizuhopecten yessoensis
ACGGCTACACGGTCCTCTCAGTTAATAACAGGATAGTGAAACGATGGTAAACATGGCGACACGGTCCTCTCAATAAATAACAGGATAGTGAAACGTTGGTAAAAACGGCTACACGGTCATCTCAGTTAATAACAGGATAGTGAAACGATAGTAAAAATGGCTACACGGTCCTCTCAGTAAATAACAAGATAGTGACACGATAG
>NW_018410563.1:0-203 GCF_002113885.1 Mizuhopecten yessoensis
GTCTGTCTGTCTGTCTATGTGTGTGTCTGTTTTGTCTGTCTGTCTATCTGTCTATCTGTCTGTCTCATGTATATATGTATGTGTGTGTATGAGTATATATGTGGGTGTATTTGTATTTGTATTATGTTTTTTTGTGTATATGGTACTATATGTTTATTCTTGTTTGTAATATTATGTTGTATATGGAATTTGTTAGGGTGTGA
>NW_018410564.1:0-203 GCF_002113885.1 Mizuhopecten yessoensis
AGCATTGTTTGTGTCTGTGTCACCTTAATTACATAATGTAATACTTGTTCATTAGCATTGATAATATTTCAGTCAATTATGTATGATATTCACTGTAAGAATATCTAGTATCAATTTGATGAGGAAATATGCAGGTTAAATATTTTTGGAATTATTTAAACCTTGTATAAAACTATTAAAACATTCAGGGTTGACATTTTAAA
>NW_018410565.1:0-203 GCF_002113885.1 Mizuhopecten yessoensis
ATTTGGTCAAAATCCTCTGAGCCATTCAGGAAAAGTAGCATTTTAAAGGAAAACGTTGCCGGACGCTGCACCATGGGATAAGCTCACTTGGCCCTTCGGGCCAGGTGAGCTAAAAATGCAAATCTATTGAGAATGGGGAATGGGGCCTCCATTTTACTGGCTGAGATTCAAGTTTTTAAAAACTTGTTAACACTACAATGTAC
>NW_018410566.1:0-203 GCF_002113885.1 Mizuhopecten yessoensis
AATGCACCAGCAGAGTCAACCACATCGCATATTGTAAGATATATGATTAATCTAAAGACAAATTTACACGAATTTGCACGGTTATCTCTAGTTTGCGATGTCTTAATGAAATACGTGTCTTCTTTAACAAGTCAACATTAACATTGGCTCAAAATACAATAAGCAGACATTCCGTTGAATTATATTTCCAAAGAAGAGGTTTA
>NW_018410567.1:0-203 GCF_002113885.1 Mizuhopecten yessoensis
CACCCTTCCTTCCCCAGGGTGTAAACGTGAGACCCTAGGGTCATATACCTTAAGACAAAGACCCTTCCATCTATGAAGAGTATTTGATTCTACCATATCTGGGTCTTGAGAATTAGATTTTTGAAATTTTAGTCAATTTGACCCTTTTTGGCCCCAAACATCAGCCCCGGGGGTCAGTCAGGGCTGATATGTGCATACTATCA
>NW_018410568.1:0-203 GCF_002113885.1 Mizuhopecten yessoensis
TAGGGCGTAAAAATTGTACCTGCTGCCCACATTGCATGATCGTAAGAGACGACTAGATTTGGGATCTTATCTTTTCTCTTCTTTCTTAACAACTTTCTTCTTCTTAACGTCTCCCTTGATAATGCCTCACATTTTGCCTTTAGTTGAGTGTTCGCCCATGGGATGAAGGCTTTGAGTTCTGTCCCCTGGTCGAGACATACCAA
>NW_018410569.1:0-203 GCF_002113885.1 Mizuhopecten yessoensis
AAAATGTGTACCGATTTACCATCCTTCTCACGTATGGTTTGTGTATCATAGCTCCCAAATACTTACACAGTTGTAATATCAACCGTCATAAATATATTCAGATTATTAAAAAAAAAAAAAAACATAATATTTTGCCTGCTGTGTAGAAGATGTTACTCGAACCTTAACATAATTATGGTCTTTCTTTACTGTACTGCTACAGT
>NW_018410570.1:0-203 GCF_002113885.1 Mizuhopecten yessoensis
TACTATAATAGTGTCTCAGTGATATTATAATAGTGTTTCAGTGATGATATATTATTGTCTCAGTGATATTATAAAATTGTCTCAGTAAACTATTGTCTCAGTGATATTATAATATTGTCTCAGTAAACTATTGTCTCAGTGATNCGTCTCAGTAAATCATTGTCTCAGTAAATTATTGTCTCAGTGATATTATAATAAATTGT
>NW_018410571.1:0-203 GCF_002113885.1 Mizuhopecten yessoensis
AAAAGAAAATTACCATAACAAATAGCAAAAAGAAAATAACCATAAAATAACCATAACAATAGCAAAAAGAAAATTACCATAACAAATAGCAAAAAGAAAATTACCATAAAATTGCCATAACAAATAGTAAAAAGAACATTACCATAACAAATAGCAAAAAGAAAATAACCATAAAATTGCCATAACAAATAGTAAAAAGAAAA
>NW_018410572.1:0-203 GCF_002113885.1 Mizuhopecten yessoensis
TGGAATTTCATTGAGAAGCAGCGGTTTTGCAGCAAGAATTGTCCACGTTGGTTGTTTATTTGTTATTAATGATTAATGATTATATGTATTACTTTTGTTGACAATAATTGTAACAATGTCATTAAACGTTACGATAAGCCCCTTTTTGTAAACATATATTTTGCTTGTCAGGACTAATGTACACAGGATTGGAACGGTTTCGC
>NW_018410573.1:0-203 GCF_002113885.1 Mizuhopecten yessoensis
CAGACCTAGTGATATGAGTCACAGCACACATAAACATTTCAGACAGTTTGTAACGAACATGTGCTCCGTCGCAAGATCACGCACTTCAAACGCTATCAGTTTCACGCGTCTCGCATCCACGGTTCCAGATTTCTGACGACATGTCGAATAACGAGGCCGTTATAGAATCTACCGACTGTTGTCAGGTTCCAATACAATCAACA
>NW_018410574.1:0-203 GCF_002113885.1 Mizuhopecten yessoensis
TCAGACTTGTTTAGGCCATAGCCCTCATCCAAATTGTATTTTTTTGACAAGTAGAGATAAAAAAAACAATTCAAGTAAGTTTTAAAATTTAATAATCTAACAATTATTTACATTGAAATTAAAAAAAAACCACAAATAAACACATATTTTCAAAAGCTGTCATCTTAACTATTTTTTCTTATCACAGTTTTTTTTAGCACAGT
>NW_018410575.1:0-203 GCF_002113885.1 Mizuhopecten yessoensis
TTTAGTCCTTCATGCGACAGATGTACATACATTATGTATTTTTTTCCTTGTCAGAATCAGACATCTCTTCTGGAAGTTCTGGTGCTTCAGCCTCATCTGGTACTTCAGATGCCAACAGTTCAGCAGAAACAGGTAGATGCATGACCACAACAGTTTGAACAAGGGCAGCGACACTCTTGTTAATAGACGAGTACAAATCCAGA
>NW_018410576.1:0-203 GCF_002113885.1 Mizuhopecten yessoensis
GTGTAAGAGGACCGGTCGTTCTGAGCTCCCCAAGGAGGGTTGGGGGGAATCTGAAATGGTTTTTGGGATTGCTAATTACTGTTTCCCCTTGAATTGGCCCTCATCCACACAAAGGGATAGGATACGGAAGGATGGGAGAATACGTATGACCTTTGGGCTACATCCCAAGGTCGTGAAGTTTGAATCCCAACGACAGTGCGAGA
>NW_018410577.1:0-203 GCF_002113885.1 Mizuhopecten yessoensis
ACTACACAAAATATCCCGAACCATAGGTATTTTCCCTACACAAATCATAGTAAACTTAACCCCCTACTGGGGTGGGGATGACCCGGGGGAGGGGGATTAACTTCACAATATGATTAAAGCATAAAGTGTTCATAAGATGCCGATTTCTTTTCTAATACAGAAGCTAAAATGATTTACTGAAATTTATTTCATACAAGTCAAAT
>NW_018410578.1:0-203 GCF_002113885.1 Mizuhopecten yessoensis
GGCATAAGCTCACTTGGCACTTTGTGCCAGGTGAGCTAAAAATTAATACCACTGAAAAACAACATTTTAATTACTGCATAAAAAATAAAAAATATCTGATAAAAATAATATTTCGTTTCAAGTGTTTCATGCAAGTCTGCATGGTCTGTACATATACCTACATGGGATGGAAATAGAATGCCGTGTGGGAAGGCTTTAGGGAG
>NW_018410579.1:0-203 GCF_002113885.1 Mizuhopecten yessoensis
TATTATATGGTACTACTTTGTATATGGAGATGTACTTTATTATATCAGTCTGTATTATATTCTATGGAATGTTATTTATTATATGGTACTACATTGTATTTGGAGATGTACTTTACTATTATATTAGTCTGGATTATATTGATGTACTGTATGCTAACGAATGTTATCTATTATATTGTACTACATTTTATATGGAGATGTAC
>NW_018410580.1:0-203 GCF_002113885.1 Mizuhopecten yessoensis
AGGCCCTGTCTGTCCCCAGGACTCTAAATTATAGTATACTTACTATGGCCCTGTCTGTCCTCGGGACTGTATATTATAGTATACTTACTAAGGCCCTGTCTGTCCCCGGGACCGTACACTTTAGTATACCTACTAAGACCCTGTCTGTCCCCGGGATTGTATGGTATACTTACTAAGACCCTGTCTGTCCCTGGGACTGTATA
>NW_018410581.1:0-203 GCF_002113885.1 Mizuhopecten yessoensis
TTCTAGTCTATGACCGGACTAGGCTCAATGTGTTACTAGTCTATGACCGGACTAGGCTCAATGTGTTACTAGTCTATGTCGTGACTAGGCTCATTGTGTTACTAGTCTATGTCGTGACTTGGTTCATTGTGTTACTAGTCTATGTCGTGACTAGGTTAATTGTGTTACTAGTCTATGTCGTGACTAGGTTCATTGTGTTACTA
>NW_018410582.1:0-203 GCF_002113885.1 Mizuhopecten yessoensis
ATATAACAGCTCTGCAAAACGAAGTTACATTAGCTGCGACCTCCTAATAAGCCAGGGTGAGCTCAGCCTTGAGGTCGCGACCTTCCTGTAGCTGTTGACTCTCCAGGTTACGCAGCTGTTTGGTGTGTTTCTCTGACAGGCAGTACTTAGGAACAAGAGCCAGCATCTGTCCCTCAATACGTGTCTTGTGACCTCTGAACTCT
>NW_018410583.1:0-203 GCF_002113885.1 Mizuhopecten yessoensis
CCTAAATCTGTCTCAGTGATCAACTACACCTCATGTCTAAACCTAAATCTGTCTCAGTGATTCACTACACCACATGTCTAAACCTAAATCTGTCTCAGTGATCCACTACACCACATGTCTAAACCNTGTCTCACTGATCCACTACATCAAAAGTCTTATCCTAAATCTGTCATAGTGATCCACTACACCACATGTCTAAACCT
>NW_018410584.1:0-203 GCF_002113885.1 Mizuhopecten yessoensis
GCTATATTTCTCCTATTTGGCCCCACCCTTCAGGCCCCTGGGGGGCCAGACCCACCATTTATAAAAAAAATTGGTTCCTCTTCACCCAAGGATGCTCCACACCAAATTTTGTAAAAATCCGCTTAGTGGTTCATGACTAGTAGTGTAAAGGTGATAGTCGACGGACGCTGCGGTATATATGGCATAAGCTCACCTTGGTCCTT
>NW_018410585.1:0-203 GCF_002113885.1 Mizuhopecten yessoensis
CATAAGTTGTACTAGTGTGTACTTACATGATACTAACTTGTATTGATGTGTACGATCATGGAACTAAGTTGTACTGGTGTGTACGATCATGGAACTAAGATGTACTGGTGTGTACGATCATGGAACTAAGACGTACTGGTGTGTACGTGTATGTACCAACGTTTTACTGGTGTTTGCGTATATGTACCTTAGCTGTACTGGTG
>NW_018410586.1:0-203 GCF_002113885.1 Mizuhopecten yessoensis
ACACATATTACAGTATCTCACAACTACAATAGGATAGTACAGTGTTAACACATACTACAGTAAATCAGAACTTTAACAGGATAGTACAGTTAACAACATACTTCAGTACCTCAGAACTACAAAAGGATAGTACAGTTTAACACATACTAGAGTACCCCACAACAACAATATGATAGTACAGGTAAACAAATATTACAATACCT
>NW_018410587.1:0-203 GCF_002113885.1 Mizuhopecten yessoensis
GGCTAAAGCATAGCTCATTGTATAATAACATGTCAGGTACATATGTAACCAGAGGCTAAAGCATATCCCATTGTATATCTACATGTCAGGTACATATGTAACCAGAGGCTAAAGCATGGCCCATTGTATATCTACATGTACAATGTACATATGTAACTAGAGGCTAAAGCATAGCTCATTGTATATCTACATGTCAGGTACAT
>NW_018410588.1:0-203 GCF_002113885.1 Mizuhopecten yessoensis
TATATCAACGTCTAACAGTGAACGGTTTACCAAACATGTACACTTGATACCCCATCATAACCTTACATTTATCAACGTCTAACAGTGAAAGGTTTACCAAACATGTACACTTAATACCCCCTTCATAACCTTACATATATCAACGTTTAACAGTGAAAGTTTACCAAACATGTACACTTAATACCCCCATCATAACGTTACAT
>NW_018410589.1:0-203 GCF_002113885.1 Mizuhopecten yessoensis
TTCAAGGTCACTGGGGTCAAATATGTTTAAAACCTTTAAACGACGACTTCTGAATAACGAAGAGGCCTAGGTTGATGATATTTGGCCAGTAACATGCTGAGATGAAGGGCTACCAAGCTTGTTCTAATGAATGACCTTGATTTATATTCAAGGTCACTGGGGTCAAATATGATTAAAACCTTTAAACGACTTCTTCTGAATAA
>NW_018410590.1:0-203 GCF_002113885.1 Mizuhopecten yessoensis
TCTAACGATCAACAAAACCACATTCACAAAGGCGCCTACTACTGGACCTTATGAGGGGGGGGGGGCATACAAATATTACAGCTTGTTCTAACGATCAACAAACCACATTCACAATGGCGCCTACTACTGGGCCTAATGGTGAGTGGGGGGACATACACATATATCAGCTTGTTCTAACGATCAACAAAACCACATTCACAAAG
>NW_018410591.1:0-203 GCF_002113885.1 Mizuhopecten yessoensis
GCTTGTTGAAAATTTATCAAGATTTCAAACGTCTTGTTAGGGGTCTTGGTGCAAAATATATCAGAAGAAGACTCCTGAAGCCTGTCAGTATCACAAACGCAGTATACTTGGCTATATATATGTGCGTGTGTACATGTAAACAAACCGGTAACACAATTGAAGTTGATGTATGGCCTCTACCAGGAGGATACACGGCTCGTGCT
>NW_018410592.1:0-203 GCF_002113885.1 Mizuhopecten yessoensis
ATACAAGTTGTTTAACACTGATCTATAATGAATATAAGTGAATTTTCTTTAAAAATTATAAAGGACATATAACATATAAAGGACATAAAACATTACCTAAATTTTATTACAAGATTTAGCACTAATTACATATCAAAACTATTCAACTTAACACATACAATCGCAATGATAAAATCAATTAAATATGTCTGATTATTCACTCT
>NW_018410593.1:0-203 GCF_002113885.1 Mizuhopecten yessoensis
CCCCACGAGTCATCACACAACGACATAGTCTATCAGTGAATCAAAATATAAAGGTAAAGAATTATTTTGTTGACGTACGCTTCCAGTCGGCATTAACTTAAGACTTAAATTTTAATCACCCTAAAACTATAGTAAAATATCCGAAATTGTACAAAAAAAGAAAGAAATATATGTACATTATGTTTAACTATTGATCTGTTCTG
>NW_018410594.1:0-203 GCF_002113885.1 Mizuhopecten yessoensis
ATTATCTCAGGACAAATATACCACATTATCTCAGGACAATATACCACATTATCTCAGGACAAATATACCACATTATATCAGGACAAATATACCACATTATCTCAGGACAAATATACCATATCATCTCAGGATGTAAAAACCACATTAACTCAGGATGGAGTACCATATTATCTCAGGATGTAGTACCATATTATCTCAGGATG
>NW_018410595.1:0-203 GCF_002113885.1 Mizuhopecten yessoensis
CAACCAGGTTTGATACCAGTCATTCCCTTCTTATTCCAGTTATTCCACCGGGTTTGATACCAGTCTGTATCCTTTTATTCAAGTTACACAGCCGGGTTTGATACCAGTCATTCTCCACCTATTCCAGTTATACAACCGGGTTTAATACTAGTCATTCTCCTCTTATTCCAGTTACACAACCAGGTTTGATACCAGTCATTCCC
>NW_018410596.1:0-203 GCF_002113885.1 Mizuhopecten yessoensis
ATCACATTAACATTGTCTCCTTAAGGAGACAATGTTAATGTGATGTATGCCTTATAAGGAGACAATATTAATTTGATGAATGCCTTATAAGGAGACAATATTAATGTGATGAAGGCCTATAAGGAGATAATGTCCATGTCCTTATAAGGAAACAACATCAATGTGATGAATGCCTTATAATATAAGGCATTGATCACATTGAT
>NW_018410597.1:0-203 GCF_002113885.1 Mizuhopecten yessoensis
CTGCAATTTGTGTTAGAGTTAAGGCTACATGTTACCTTACATTGTACCTGTGATTTGTGTTTAGAGTTAAGGCTATATGTTACCTTACATTGTACCTGTGGTTTGTGTTAGAGTTAAGGTTATATGTTACCTTACATTGTACATGTGCTGTTTGTTACAGTTTAGGTTATATGCTACCTGACTCATTATACCTGCAATTTGTG
>NW_018410598.1:0-203 GCF_002113885.1 Mizuhopecten yessoensis
AACTATCTTGACATCTATAAAGGTTGACGTAATGCTCTTTCGAAGTTTGTCTATCATGTGAGCTTTTCTGAGAGATGTAATTACTAATTGTACCCTTATATTGCATGACTCGAGGTTTTCAGTGACCAAAAACGTATCACCTGGCTGGCGACGAGGATCATACGTCAATTTATAGGCTTTTTCTGATGTTGGGATATTTTTTC
>NW_018410599.1:0-203 GCF_002113885.1 Mizuhopecten yessoensis
AAGATCATACTACACTACTGATATAGCTGGGAAAAGGTAAAATCACACTACTGATATAACTGTGAAAATGTCATGCTAAACTACTGATATAGCTGTGAAAAGGTGATACGACACTGCTTATATAGCTGTGTAAATATCATACTAAACTACTGATATAGCAGTGCAAAGATCATACTAACCTACTGATATAACTGTGAAAAGAT
>NW_018410600.1:0-203 GCF_002113885.1 Mizuhopecten yessoensis
AATGGTTTCGTTAAAGGATGCAAACCCGTTTGTGTAATGGTGTCCTTAAAATATAAACACACCCACTTGCGTAATGGAGTCGTTACAGGGTAACACCCGTCTATGTAATGATATCGTACAGGATACACAACCATATGTGTAATGTTTTCGTTAATGGATACAAACCGGTCTGTGTAATGGTTTCGTTAATGGATACAAACCGG
>NW_018410601.1:0-203 GCF_002113885.1 Mizuhopecten yessoensis
AATGAGACAAAATACATCATACGATTTCTGCAGTAATTTCAAACTTTATAACACATAAAATCAATTACCGTTTAGATCCAAAATTGAATTATTGAAACTAAAAGCAGAAGTGGTGTACATGTATGTGTTGACAATTAAGTATAGGAAAGTATCAAAGCTGTGACCTCCTCAGTGGGTTAGCTTTAGTGACATTTGACATCCAT
>NW_018410602.1:0-203 GCF_002113885.1 Mizuhopecten yessoensis
TGTCGACATTATATATAGGAACATGTTATCTTAACTTAAAACAGTCTAAGTTAACATCAAATTTCCAAATTATTTGAAGTGAGAAATAGGCATTTTATCCCCTCAAAAATAGTTGAATATTTCATGCAGCGGGAAATGTCAGTGTATAGGTTTATCTCATCAAGCATTTACAAACGGTAGTATATTTTTACTTTAATACAAAA
>NW_018410603.1:0-203 GCF_002113885.1 Mizuhopecten yessoensis
ATGAAAAACAGCATGTATCGAGAAAGGAGGAGCGGGAGGTCAACACTTTGACAGAAAAACATCTATAACCCTAGGCATATCTTGACGATGCCCTTATTTAGAACAAGGACGTTAGTGACCATTATCGACCTCCAATACTGAAGGTTTTTGTTAGTGTTAGGATAACACTCCTTTTGTTATGGAGTATATTTATTTCTAATCGT
>NW_018410604.1:0-203 GCF_002113885.1 Mizuhopecten yessoensis
GATTTACAAATGATTTTGCCAGTAAAGCAATGATAAAACGGATGTGTTTGTGAGATAAATTTGAAGTTAAACATTCATACAACTTCATCATCTTATTGAAAATTACATATCCCCCCATTCTGTTCTATTGTGTGAAAGAAAAATATTGATCTGTTAAGATAATAAGATACGAGTTTAACCTTACTTCCCCTTAATCAAGAGGA
>NW_018410605.1:0-203 GCF_002113885.1 Mizuhopecten yessoensis
TTGTTAATCAACTGAATTTATAAAAGGCATAAAACTATGTTTACCCATTTCAAGATATTCGTCAAACAGTCAAACAAGGTTGGGTATGTCGGCCAGACGAAAGTCCTGTTCCCACCTAGAGTACACTTTCTCCTCGTTGGGGTCCTTAGTCACTGACTGAGACTTAAACCATACCATCAGTTTTCTGTGTAGGAGATGAAAAC
>NW_018410606.1:0-203 GCF_002113885.1 Mizuhopecten yessoensis
GATAAAACTGATATCTTTTACACTGTGACAAATATCAAAAGGGATATTTTCACAGTGTGAAAATATTACTTTTTGGTATTGACCAATCAAAATAGTATCTTCTATTCCCTGCATTATAAGGCAATATTTTTTGTTGTGAAGATTTAAATGAAGCGTAGGTAGAATAAGTGGTTGATATGGTAAATGTTTGGTACACACACTTA
>NW_018410607.1:0-203 GCF_002113885.1 Mizuhopecten yessoensis
TCCAATTTTGCATAAATAAGAATTGGTTGTTAAAATATAATGATTCTGATTCATTTTTATCTGCTGTGATGTCGATGTGGTGTGTCATTGTATTGTGTGTTGGCACTGGGATGTGTCATTGTATTGTGTGTTGGCACTGGGATGTGTTATTGTATTGGGTGGAAACACCCAATACAACAACACATCACAGTGGAAACACCCAA
>NW_018410608.1:0-203 GCF_002113885.1 Mizuhopecten yessoensis
CAGGTTAACGTTAGGGTGTGTTTCGGTAGAACATGGTCAGGTTAAAGTTATGGTTTAATTACGTAGAACATGTTCAGGTTAACGTTAGGGTGTGTCGGTAGAATATGATCAGGTTAATGTTAGGGTGTGTTTCGGTAGAACATGGTCAGGTAAACATCAGGGTGTGTCGGTAGAACATGGTCAGGTTAACGTTAGGGTTTATT
>NW_018410609.1:0-203 GCF_002113885.1 Mizuhopecten yessoensis
CTGTTACCAGGTAGTAGACCCAACCCTAACCTCACTGTTACAAGGAAGGTATCCCAAACCTCACTGTTACCAGGTAGGTATCCCCAATCACTAACTCACTTTAACCAGCGAGTAATCCAAATCCATACCTTTCTGTTACCAGGGAGTATCCCCTATCGATACTTCACTGTTACCAGGGAGGCATCCCCAACCCTAACCTCACT
>NW_018410610.1:0-203 GCF_002113885.1 Mizuhopecten yessoensis
TACACTTTAAAGGGTGCATAAAATACTATCCATGTTGTGGTATTAGGTGTTCTATATCAGCTGTATTTACTATTGATTTCTTTTCAATCTGTTATTTAATGAAGAACTAAGTGCAAATAAACAGAACGGGTTGTTTTTTCTTCGAAAAGTGTCATGGAGACTGTTACGCGCGTGGGTCCGATATGCATGCATAGCCGACGTGC
>NW_018410611.1:0-203 GCF_002113885.1 Mizuhopecten yessoensis
TAGCACTGTAAAACCCTTTGCTGATTGTCGATACACATGATCCTGTGTCCAACAAGGCCGTAACAGCGATATCTTCCACTAACAAGTTGGTTTCATTGGCATCGCCAATCAAATCCTGTTGAGTCGAGTTATTGGGACTAGACTGTTGGTACAGGCCTACGGAGTGTCCCTTGTCGTAGACCTTCCTCGAAAATCCTGGGGAC
>NW_018410612.1:0-203 GCF_002113885.1 Mizuhopecten yessoensis
GTAGGTAAATGTCTAGATTGGTCCATCGTTTAGTCCTTACTGGTAATTAAATGTCTAGCTTGGTCCATCGTTTAGTCCTTACTGGTAGGATAGTGATGGAACTATGAACCTGTCGCATAAACCAACCTTCTTCACCAAACTTAGAATTAATTTCCAGACACGTTTATCTTACTCAAACATTGTCCGTTTACACCGTGAAGAAG
>NW_018410613.1:0-203 GCF_002113885.1 Mizuhopecten yessoensis
GTTGGTGGTGGGACTGAGGTCCTGGCCTGATTAACAGGTGAATGTGTGTGGTGGGACTAAGGTCCTGACCTGATTAACAGATGAATGTTGGTGGTGGGACTGAGGTCCTGGCCTGATGTACAAGTAAATGTTGATGGTGGGACTGAGGTCCTGGCCTTATGTACAGGTAAATGTTGGTGGTGGGACTGAGGTCCTGGCCTGAT
>NW_018410614.1:0-203 GCF_002113885.1 Mizuhopecten yessoensis
ATCCCACATCTGGAGTGTATTTTGATTTGTTAGCTGAATAAACATGTTATTGATACGAACAAGTTTACCTATGTAGAAATATATAATCTGGTGGATTACAAGTCGAGTTTACTTACCATAACGAAGTGTAGTTACGTGTACATGTGAGGCATTGAATTTAGGGTTGAAATAACATTTCAAACAGGTTTCATTTAGGAATGCAT
>NW_018410615.1:0-203 GCF_002113885.1 Mizuhopecten yessoensis
TTATCCCCCCCGCTCCTCAGCCCCCTGATGAGTCAGCCCCATTATTTATAATTTTTATCACAACCATCTAGGTCTGCTTCCAGTCGGTTAAATTTCAATCAGTGGTTTAGAAAAAGAAGTTGTTTGAATGAAATTGTTGATGGACGGACAGAAGACGTCATATTACGACATAAGCTCACCTTAAATTGTTCATAAATTGGACC
>NW_018410616.1:0-203 GCF_002113885.1 Mizuhopecten yessoensis
AAATGCACAATGAAATACAAGTCAGTATTCCCAAATTAGCCACTATGTGTTAAAGTAAATTATGTATATGCTAATATATTGTTTTATAAGAAATTGACTTCTGGATGTCGTGTGAGAAATAAAAAATATAGTGCTGTAAAATCCTCTGTGGTTTGGAATATGTAATTTAATAATCATGGAACATTACGGTACGTTGCACACAT
>NW_018410617.1:0-203 GCF_002113885.1 Mizuhopecten yessoensis
ATCAAGAGTTTACACATTGTGTACATATTGACAAAAAGTTGTGACGTTTGTCTTAAGGGGGAGAAGTGTAAAAGTTCAGTAAATTTTTAAACTTTAAATAATTGTATTTGAAGACTGTCTGCTTACCAGGCCTAGTCTTCCATCATGATCAATATACTGGAAGTTGATATAATGTTCAGAACTCTATAGCAACAGCGGAAATG
>NW_018410618.1:0-203 GCF_002113885.1 Mizuhopecten yessoensis
CGATGCTATGAACGTTTGTCTGCTCTGATGTATTTATTCATGAGATTGACGTCGGACTCGCACGAACACCTCAGCTAGGTTTCGTTGGCTGATGAATAATTCCCCCTTCATTTCGGTATGAACCGTTTGTTTGTTTGTTTGAGGAACACGCCTAAAATTACGATGGCCCATATCAGCCGTCAAATTACTATTACTACTTTAAA
>NW_018410619.1:0-203 GCF_002113885.1 Mizuhopecten yessoensis
CAGATAATTGTGTCTACAATGGGCTGAATCGTTATATAAAATATCAGGTAATTGTGTCTACAATGGGCTGAATCATTATATCAAATATCAGATAATTGTGTCTACAATGGGCTGAATCATTATTTATAATATCGGTTAATTGTGTCTACAATGGGCTTAATCATTATATAAAATATCAGATAATTGTGTCTACAATGGGCTGA
>NW_018410620.1:0-203 GCF_002113885.1 Mizuhopecten yessoensis
GGTATGAATTCTCTGTCACCCCTAGGATATGATTTCTCTGTCGCCAAAAGGGTATGATTTATCTTTCATCCCCTAAAGTATGATTTCTCTGTCGCCAATAGTGTATGATTTCTCTGTCATATCTAGGATACGACTTCTCTGTCACTCCCTAAGGTATAAATTCTCTGTCGCCAATAGGGTATGAATTCTCTGTCACCCCTAGG
>NW_018410621.1:0-203 GCF_002113885.1 Mizuhopecten yessoensis
GTTTAACACACTATAAGGGTACTTTGACACACTTTAACGGTACTTAAACACACACTATTAGGGTACTTTGACACACAATAAGGTACTTTGAAACATTATAAGGGTACTTTTACACACTATGATGGTACTTTAACATACAATAAGGTACTTTGATACATTATAAGGGTACTTTAACACACTATAAGGGTACTTTGACACACTAT
>NW_018410622.1:0-203 GCF_002113885.1 Mizuhopecten yessoensis
AACAGATAAGCGTTTTAAATACGCGTGTCAGTCACGGTTCGCCTTTATACGGGTTTGGGTTTATCTGTTAAACTAATCGTATATCAATAAAAATAATATCATAGCGTTACTGATAAACAATTATCCTGCTATTGTATTTTTTTTTAAATTGGTTTTGGGTGCCGTTATTTATCACTATAGTTGCACGTCAGCCATGTTTAATC
>NW_018410623.1:0-203 GCF_002113885.1 Mizuhopecten yessoensis
ATATACAGATTGATAGTACTCAGATATAGCAAAACATAGATTGATAGTCCTCAGATATAACAATACACAGATTGAAAGTACTAAGATATAACAATACACAGATTGATAGTTCTCAGATATAACAATACACAGATTGATAATACTGATATATAACAATACACCGATTGATAGTACTCAGATATAACAATACACAGATTGATAGT
>NW_018410624.1:0-203 GCF_002113885.1 Mizuhopecten yessoensis
AAATTAGATGAAACAACCATTGTATGAAATGTCTGGTCAATGATTATGTTTATTTCTGGTTTATCGTCCTTGCATCTAGAAGCAAGTGGAAGTGCAAACAACACACACATTCATTAAAAAATATGGCTCTTCACGTGATGTCCCTTTAACAGCTAAGTTCGTTTCAGGATGTGCTTCCATGTATGTTGTGTATGTGTGCCGGA
>NW_018410625.1:0-203 GCF_002113885.1 Mizuhopecten yessoensis
AATGCATTTGTGGCTATTTGCAATGCTAATGTAATTTTAAACGCCCATTTATAATTATTTATATAAGACGCTGCCCATTTTATTTTTTTTATTTTTTTTTATTATTTGGTTCGATTTCTTATATTGTCGATGGCACTGGGGCCTACGTACGAAAACCTACAATACACGAAAGAGAGAAGTTTTACCACATCATTCAGACATAA
>NW_018410626.1:0-203 GCF_002113885.1 Mizuhopecten yessoensis
GCTGTGAATTATCCCACTGATAGTAACGTCTGGTCGTTGAGATGTAGATTAACCCACTAATGGTAACGTCTAGCCGTTGAGTTGTGCATTGTCGCACTGATGGTTACATTTGGTCGTTGAGTTGTGCATTGTCGCACTGATGGTAACGTCTGGTCGTGAAGCTGTGGATTGTCCCACTGATGGTAACGTCTGGTCGTTGAGCT
>NW_018410627.1:0-203 GCF_002113885.1 Mizuhopecten yessoensis
GATTTCGTTTTTTCCAAAATGTAAAAATAGTAGATCCATGAACTCTTTAAAATACTGAAAATCGGAAGCCGCCACAAAATATGTCTTCGTAAAGAATGCAGGTAAAAGACAAAAGATTTGTAAGTACAGGTACACATATCCGAATCTATAGAGCTCACTGAGTCCCATCTTGTTAGTACAGGTACACATCTCCCTACCTATAG
>NW_018410628.1:0-203 GCF_002113885.1 Mizuhopecten yessoensis
GTTGATTATGTCACAATTTCAATACTTTGACTTCAAATAAAACAGGCTTAAACCTATGTCTGAATGATGTGGTTCAATACAAAAGATTTGCTACCAAACAGCTGAAAATTCAAAAGTAGGTATTTACAATACAGTCTACAGTGAAACTTGTGTTATCTGATACCCTGTCATACCCAGCAAATTGGCTGGTCAGAATAGACAGG
>NW_018410629.1:0-203 GCF_002113885.1 Mizuhopecten yessoensis
TCGGGGACCGGCGAGACATAAGTTGGCAACTGATTGTTCAGAGCTGTGGCAAACACATCTAGCCTGACAAACCGCCCGGAACACCGAGTGTTTCAGCTGCCACTCTGTCCAGCTGCCTACGTCTGGAGAGGGTATCGGCCAAGATGTTCAAACTGCCAGGAAGATGCTTGACCTTGATTGTCAATTGCATCTCCTGACAGAGC
>NW_018410630.1:0-203 GCF_002113885.1 Mizuhopecten yessoensis
TTTTTTTATCTTTTGTTACCCCTCTCTTCTTTTCGCCGAATCAAGAAACAAGTTACAGCAGTGATAACGAAACCAAAAAATAACTGTATGCATATATGTATTTATATTAGAGCATATATAAGGCAACCAGGTTTATTCAAATGAATGACTTTTACTTATATTTGAGGTCACTGGGGTCAAATATGTTTAAAACTTTTATACAA
>NW_018410631.1:0-203 GCF_002113885.1 Mizuhopecten yessoensis
GTATGGGTGACCACAGGTGTAGCGTACAGTGTAATGGTGGCACAGGGTAACATTGCAGAGTATAGGTGGCCACAGGTGTAGCATACAGTGTAATGGTGGCACTGTGTAACATTTTGGGATATGGGTGGCCACAGGTGTAGAGTACAGTGTAATGGTGGCACAGGGTAATATTGTGGAGTATGGGTGACCACAGGTGTAGCGTA
>NW_018410632.1:0-203 GCF_002113885.1 Mizuhopecten yessoensis
ATATTCTACCAGGTACACATCTAATTATTGAAGCAAGTACAGGTGTATAGCATTGCATTCTATCAAATGTTTTAAGATATTTTGTTTTTGTCTCTTTGATATCCACTCTAATGAAATCACTAATTGATTTACATTAATTTTTCACTTGATTTAAACAGTACTAGATGCATTAAAAGCTATTCTGGGCCAACGTTTCTTTAATG
>NW_018410633.1:0-203 GCF_002113885.1 Mizuhopecten yessoensis
GTTACATAAACCATACAAGTCTATTGGATGTCATAGATTCAATTAGAACAGACAATTAGAAAGAAGCAGAAAAATTGATCGAGCTCTACAGTGAAAGGGTTAGGTTAGAGCTGAAATGAATGACAATTTGAATGATAATCTTCGACATGATAACAATGACACTAGATATGCAATAAGATAGGGGGGGGGGGGGGGGGTTTTTT
>NW_018410634.1:0-203 GCF_002113885.1 Mizuhopecten yessoensis
TACAGGATCAGTCTCATGCATCTGTCCTATACAATATATAACCACGGAATTATCTAAGTTTGTGATATAATAAAACGATTACGGTAATTAATTAATGTTACAATAAACACACGTGCTGTCTCCGACCTCGTGCTATGCTGATAGAAAGGACTATGTATGGTTTGGGCCTTTTTTGGCTCCCAAATCCATCAAAATTAAAAATC
>NW_018410635.1:0-203 GCF_002113885.1 Mizuhopecten yessoensis
ATGGGTATTGTCATTATAACGATTCGTTATGCCTGGAACATCTAAAGGTATTCTCCTTGTAACGGTTTTATCTGCCCGGATGAGCTATGGGTATTTTCAATATAGCGATTAGTTCTATCATGAACAGCTATTGGTATTCTTTAGTAACAGTTTGTTCTGCCTGGATAAGCTATGGGTATTGTCATTATAACGATTCGTTATAC
>NW_018410636.1:0-203 GCF_002113885.1 Mizuhopecten yessoensis
AAATACATTTACATTTGGTGCGGAGACAACATTTTCAGGCAGATTCCTCAGAATTATTGGCATCCCAAATGGTTAAATTTTAACACACTGTAATATGGTTACTTAGATCTTTTTTCCAGTCCATGCCAATACATCCCTTGGAGATGTTTTGTCTAATACGCCTTGAGTAGATTTTGAACTCCTTCGACTTTCCGAAACTTTCT
>NW_018410637.1:0-203 GCF_002113885.1 Mizuhopecten yessoensis
TACCCCGTATCCCGTACTGTCACAGCACCATATAATCGACACGATATGCATTTTAATACAAATATAAAAATAAGTTAAACAATACATGATTTTAGACCGGTATACCTCCCAATTAGTTAAGTAAGTTTTTACCTGAGTACTGATACTGAAAATATATATCTCCTAACGAAAATTTACGTAGTTGATAATGACATGACCTAAAG
>NW_018410638.1:0-203 GCF_002113885.1 Mizuhopecten yessoensis
CATTAGACAGGTGTGTATACACTGTAAACATTAGACAGGTGTGTCTACACCGTAAACATTAGACAGGTGTTTTCACACTGTAAACATAAGACAGGTGTGAATACACTGTAAACATTAGACAGGTGTGTATACAATGTAAACATTAGATAGGTGTGTATACACTGTAAACATTAGACAGGTGTGAATACACTGTAAACATTAGA
>NW_018410639.1:0-203 GCF_002113885.1 Mizuhopecten yessoensis
TTTACCTGTATAACACGTTATCATGGTTTATCTGTACTATACATACATGTAACAACTGTTTACCTGTACTACACACATTTCACCTGTTTATATGTATAACACGTAACAACTGTTTGCTTGTATTACACGTTACAATCGTTTACCTGTATTACACGTAGCATCTGTTTATCTGTACTATACGTAACAACTGTTTATCTGTACTA
>NW_018410640.1:0-203 GCF_002113885.1 Mizuhopecten yessoensis
AAAGACTGAGCAATTTCTACTTAATGCAACAAATACATTGGTGATGATCATGATATCAAGTAATGCAATCACACACTTTCTCTCCCTTTCAAAGTACATGATTTCTAAAACAGGAACATGGACCATCACAACTTCAAATCGTCTCTAAAATAAGATAATTGCCATATAAAAACTATGTCACTGTCACATGGCTGTGTTCAAAG
>NW_018410641.1:0-203 GCF_002113885.1 Mizuhopecten yessoensis
TGTTGGCAGTACGCCAAACCCAATCCACCAAATATATCCAGGTATGATGGTACATATAATAGATTATGGAAATATTTAAGCGGGGACGCATCCCTATCAAAAAAGGCGACAACTTTGCTATTGATAAATACATCAAGGTTTTATCTCGGATACTTGACCATTAAAGATCAGATAGTATCTACACTGTTATCAGGTAGCGCTGA
>NW_018410642.1:0-203 GCF_002113885.1 Mizuhopecten yessoensis
TCTACATACAGCCAAATGAAATATATTATAGCTCCTTTATGATAAAAAGAAAATATTTTACCCTGGATGTGGTTTATCATGTTGATATAAAATGATGAGAATGAGGATTTGAAATTGAAGCAGAATATATCGTCTATTCAGGAAAGAAAGAGGTTACCATTGTGAATCAGCGATCTGAACCCAGCCGACTTATAGAGTTAAAC
>NW_018410643.1:0-203 GCF_002113885.1 Mizuhopecten yessoensis
CCCTTCCTCATAGGATCCTTTCTGCTGTATCTCCCTAGGTACCCCTCCTTATATGACCATGGCTGTTGTGTCTTCCTAGACACACCTTCTCTTAGGACCCTTTCTGTTGTGTCTCCCTAGGTACCTGTCCTAGGAGCCTTCATCATATGACATTTTCGTGTTTGTCTCCTTGGGTACCCCGTCCTTATATGACCATGGCTGTT
>NW_018410644.1:0-203 GCF_002113885.1 Mizuhopecten yessoensis
GCAGATGGTAAGCTATTCCACAACGTGGCCGAAACACTCCCAAAGCACCAAATTCCATAGATAACAGTACGATATTTTGGGACACACAACAATGATTCTGTCTCAGACCGCAGTGATCGTGACGGCTGGTACTGGGGAGCTGTTCCATTCATTAACTTGTATGTGTACACCAATTTTTGTACTGCGACCTGTATCGTACAGGT
>NW_018410645.1:0-203 GCF_002113885.1 Mizuhopecten yessoensis
AAGCGGAAATGTTTACACCGTTTTTAATGGTGACGTGTTGGAAATACATACAGCTACTTGTTGAAATCAACAGGCCGTCACATGTTGGTGGTGCTGATGTGACATTTAATGAATAAATATATAGGTGCGGCTCCTAAACAAAAGTCACTGATATATGGACTTGTGACCCAAGGCGACTCATTAGACATCACAAGTACCACGTG
>NW_018410646.1:0-203 GCF_002113885.1 Mizuhopecten yessoensis
AGTACTTTCTGATAAATAGCGCTAACAAACTTTAACTCTCAAATTAAAGATGGTTGACTGTCGACCATCTTGGTTTGGTGATCAGTTCGCAAATTCGATATGCATAACTAAGGATCATGGGGTGAACCTTCATGTGAAATTTGATAATCATCGTTCAGGTATGTTCTGAAATAAAACGCGCTAACAAACATTAACTCTCAAAT
>NW_018410647.1:0-203 GCF_002113885.1 Mizuhopecten yessoensis
CCTCCCTGAAAGGTGTGTCTTCTTACGTCACTATTACTCATGCTTTGTTTCCGACTTCGTCTGTCACCATTCCAACCCATGTTGTCAAAAGCACCGTTCGCGTTGCCGTAGCAACTCCAATCATCATAGTATATATCGTTGCTGTTTCGGTAACCATACCAACTACCGTTGTAGCCGCCTTGTCCATAGCGATCCAAAGGAGT
>NW_018410648.1:0-203 GCF_002113885.1 Mizuhopecten yessoensis
AAGTTTTAAATAAATTAAAGTAATGATTACTACTGTACATACATGTCTGTAGCCACCATCCTTTGTCATGGTTTAGTAATGGATAATATCTACCGAATCTGGTTCCACAGCGCTTGTTGATGAATCCGATGATTGCTTTGAATACACAGTTGTAAAGCTTGTGTTATATAAACCATTCATAAACACAATGGGATCTATAACTT
>NW_018410649.1:0-203 GCF_002113885.1 Mizuhopecten yessoensis
TGTGATGCGTCATTGTCATACTGTGGAACAATATTATCATACTGTGATATGTCATTGTCATACTGTGATACGTCATTTTCATACTGTGATACGTCATTGTCATACTGTGAAACGTCATGGTCAATCTGTGATACGTCATTGCCATACTGTAATACGTCATTGTCAATATGTGATACGTCATTGTCATACTGTGATACGTCATT
>NW_018410650.1:0-203 GCF_002113885.1 Mizuhopecten yessoensis
GTGATAAAGCGGTATATAAGAACCTCGAATTATTATTATTAGCTCACCTGCCCAAACAACCTCTTCTGAATAACCAAGAGGCCTAGGGTAATGATGGTTGGCCATTTTCATGCTGCGATGAAGGGCTACTGAGTTTGTTCAAATGACTGACCTTGACTTATATCAGGGACAGTATATAGAGGGGATTGGCAACTCTGCCCCAG
>NW_018410651.1:0-203 GCF_002113885.1 Mizuhopecten yessoensis
GGCCTGACCTCAACCAATTTTCTTAACCTGGTCAGTCAAGCGAGAAATGTAGATCAGAAGAAGCATCCGAAGCATCGCATTTGATAAGCATCCATAGATACATAAGCCATGCAAGTGTAGTTGATGCGGGATAATAAATAACTTGGAAACTGAGCTTAACCATTTTTCTTAACATTAGTACAGACAGACGGTCGGTCGGTCGG
>NW_018410652.1:0-203 GCF_002113885.1 Mizuhopecten yessoensis
GTCCTATGGTTAAGCGATTGACCCTGGTGGTATTGTTGTTCGTCCCATAGTTAAGCGATTGACCCAGGTGGTATTGTTGTTCGTCCTATGGTTAAAAGATTGACCCTTGATATGTTGTGGTTGACCCAGGTGGTATTGTTGTTCGTCCTAAGGTTAAACGATTGACCCTGGTGGTATTGTTGTTCGTCCTATGGTTAAACGAT
>NW_018410653.1:0-203 GCF_002113885.1 Mizuhopecten yessoensis
GAACTTATATTTTTCAATAATTTTTCTCCATGCCCTAAATACATCTTGCCTGAGTTTTTTAAAACAACAAATGAAACACTTTAATTCTTTGAAAAATAATTTTTAACAAAAATGTACAACAGGAAAAAATGTTTTGAAAAACTATCCCCCAAAAAGTTGAAAGAAAACTTTTCAAACTGATCATATACATGAACAAGTTGATA
>NW_018410654.1:0-203 GCF_002113885.1 Mizuhopecten yessoensis
GTATTAGGCGTATTCTTTGGAAGTGCATGAACTTATTGTGCGCGTTTTCAAATGTTTGCTCTAAATATGACAGCTAGTCAACGGGGAAAAAGAAAATGTCGCAAAAAAATATTGTTTCACTATTATTTTCTATCAAGATTTTTGCGGCTATACCATTAAGTCAATGTGATCCGACTGAAATACCCAATGTTTTACTTCTTGTA
>NW_018410655.1:0-203 GCF_002113885.1 Mizuhopecten yessoensis
ATACCCCTAATATAATTATTATTTCTAAGTCTAATTGCAAGTATTCCTGAACACAAAATAAAAATGTATGGAGCTATCGGATTAATGTTTTCTTGCTATCCCCACATTCATTGTCCGTTCCAAATGTCCAGTTTGACCACTCGAATTGCTCGGGAAAGCCTAGTCTCGTTCAACCAGACTCTTGTTGCCTGCGCAAGCTACGC
>NW_018410656.1:0-203 GCF_002113885.1 Mizuhopecten yessoensis
TAAAATGCATGTTTGCTGTCGTTTATCATGTTACAGCTGCCCAGCGATAAATATTACTGAACTTTGGCAGACAACATTTTACTTTTAAAATGCACCTATTTAAACTTTAACCAAGGTTACAGCGATCTATGTATACATGTAATTAAACTGGATTGTACTCTTTCTGGAATTGATGCACGTACATTAAAAGTTAAAAGCTAAGT
>NW_018410657.1:0-203 GCF_002113885.1 Mizuhopecten yessoensis
CCTACAGGAAGGATGGTCAAGCCACTGTGACAGTTTTTTTATGGGTGTTTGTTTCATTATATCTGAAGTAGTTGTACACATTTTCATGGGTGCCTGGTTCATACATCTTCACAAGTAACACACATTTTTGTGTGAGCGACTGGTACAAACTAGTTATAACATTTCCACAGTACTTATAATCATGATTAGACTGTACCCAGTGT
>NW_018410658.1:0-203 GCF_002113885.1 Mizuhopecten yessoensis
CATCAACCCTCCTCTATAATAAGGTTTGGACCAAGGTACGCCAATCCTAAGTTCCCATAAACCCTACCCTTACATCAACCCTTCTTTATAGCAAGGTTTTGTACCAAGGTACGCCAGTCCTCAACAAACCCTATCCTTTCATCAACCCTCCTTTATAACAAGGTTTTGTACCAAGGTACGCCAGTCCTCAGTTCCCATAAACC
>NW_018410659.1:0-203 GCF_002113885.1 Mizuhopecten yessoensis
TGTTGTTTTATGTGATAGAATAATTACTAAGTAAGGACAATCTCACAATGGTAGATCAATTCAAAACCTCAGTTTGCATCTTTCTGTTTACTCAATTTTGTCATTAATATAATAAAAAAAACTTGATTTACCTACTTATTAACAAATCGCTACAAAAAATTGATTTGAATCCACCAACACTTCAAAATCTGCCAAATTATTTC
>NW_018410660.1:0-203 GCF_002113885.1 Mizuhopecten yessoensis
TGTCAATGCAACGACATTTCATTTCAGTAGAGATACCTTTATACAGTTGATTCAAAGCAAGAACATCCTGAGCTTTGGTATCTAGGTTCGAATATGCTCGTTGAGCCATTTGCCTCAGGTCATCACCCAATGCAGCTATGGACTCCCCGGGTGCACGTTTCCTCATCTCCAGTCTTGAGAGCCACCTGTTCTGCTGTCTGGTA
>NW_018410661.1:0-203 GCF_002113885.1 Mizuhopecten yessoensis
TGTGTGTGTGTGTGTGTGTGTGCAGTGGTACGTTTAACCTTTAAACAAACTCTCCTTATCTCAATATGTTTGCCTTACCTGTTCGCTTGTTGTCCTCTTCCAGACGTCCTACTCTTGCTTCAAGAGTATTTGTCATTTCTAGCAATGTGGACCTCACCCGCTCCAACACAGCTTGTTCAAGAAAAACATATTTCTTTTCTTCT
>NW_018410662.1:0-203 GCF_002113885.1 Mizuhopecten yessoensis
ATCATTACAGCGAACATAAGCAAACAACATTCTATGTATAGTTATCAAATATAAAGGGGGAAATGAAAACAAACTGGGAAAATATGAATTTTACCGACAAAGGGCAAAGTTTGACATGGCAAACATTTCCTGGTATACAGTATATAGTGTACTCGTCACCTGGCTGGCGGAGTCTGGGGTACAAAAGGTATGTCACTGTGACC
>NW_018410663.1:0-203 GCF_002113885.1 Mizuhopecten yessoensis
CATCACCTATTTTGTATCGTTGTTTACTTACGTCGATATCAGACCTATTGACAGCACTTATTATTGTATCGTTGTTTCCTTACGTCGATGTCGCCCCCATCGACAGTACTTATTTTGTATCGTTGTTTATTTACGTCGATGTCAGACACATTGGCAGAACTTATTTTGTATCGTTGTTTACTTAAGTCGATGTCAGACCCATT
>NW_018410664.1:0-203 GCF_002113885.1 Mizuhopecten yessoensis
AAACACAATTTCTAAATTTAAGAAAGTAAAGACAGAAAGATAAGCTTATAAATCTAATTAGAATATAGAAACATACGTAAATCAAGTTTATGTGTTTCAACACGAAACCGTATATATTGTTAATGCATTCCTCAATTGATACCAACGCACAACGTTTGTCCATCCTGCGCACAAATGTGCACAAGCAATTATCGTCCAACTTT
>NW_018410665.1:0-203 GCF_002113885.1 Mizuhopecten yessoensis
CCACAGGACCTTGTGATGATAAATGTAAGAAGAACTCCTACTGCGATCCCCATGACAATAGATGCTACTGTAATAAGGGATTAGTTGGAAATCCATATAAGGAAGGATGCGATGGTATTCAGACTTTTCTTCTTTATTCTTTTTAAAATTATTGTTATTATGTTACAAACATAAATAGCGAAAATAATTGTCTGCATTTTTTT
>NW_018410666.1:0-203 GCF_002113885.1 Mizuhopecten yessoensis
TGTAAATATACAGGGTACGTAATTCAAGGTTCTGCTATGTTCATATTCGTATACGTCACAGAGTAATATTGTTAATATAAAGGGTACGTTATTCAAGGTTCTGCTATGTTCATACTCGTTTACGTGACAGAGTAATGTTGTAAATATAAAGGGTACGCAATTCAAGGTTCTGCTATGTTCATACTTGTTTACGTCACAGAGTA
>NW_018410667.1:0-203 GCF_002113885.1 Mizuhopecten yessoensis
ACAACCGCATCTCCGACACCAAACCAAATAAACCAAGGCAAGCAAACGCATCTCCGACACCAAACCAAATACAATAGCCTACCTGTAGTTATTAATCAGCTAAGTGATGATTTCAAATATTTTTAGACTGGCTAACTAATAGGCTTAAGGTGTAGAGAAACGGCATGGAAAACTAAACACCGACTATAAGGTGTCCTATCACT
>NW_018410668.1:0-203 GCF_002113885.1 Mizuhopecten yessoensis
AAGTTTAATACAGGAAATGTTTGACTTCTCAGAGGTGTACATCCTCAAAGACATTTACATAATTTGTTTATTGAAAATGGTGCCAATTATGTTGCGTGTTATGTAATAAAATGTATTGTGTTATTGTGGTGATCGATGATGATTTCATGTTGTTTATTGATCGTTCCTCTGTGCTATCTTTTAATTCTTTGTTGTCATGTTCC
>NW_018410669.1:0-203 GCF_002113885.1 Mizuhopecten yessoensis
GGATTTTAATTTACAACATGAACAATAATACATATATTGTTGTAGTGTAGGCAATATTCCAGATATCTGAAATTGCATATTAACATAAAAAGGAAATCTCACAGAATATTTGTTGTACATAGTACACAGGTATAGATAATGAGTTTCTACCGTGGCTTTTTTCAGGGGGAAACAATCTGATAATGGATAAAATTTGATCTTAT
>NW_018410670.1:0-203 GCF_002113885.1 Mizuhopecten yessoensis
ACGACACCCGCCGTACAAATCTAGGTCTAATTCAGGTAATGGTACGTTCTCAAAGAGATAATCGGGGTAGAAACCACGACCTAACATCCAACTTCTAGGACTAAGGTAGATTAGTGTTACATCAACTAAATAAGTATGCACTTCATCTTAATAGATCACATGATGTAGAATTATCTTAAGACATCATCCACAAACTCAATAAG
>NW_018410671.1:0-203 GCF_002113885.1 Mizuhopecten yessoensis
TTAGTTTAAACATATTTTATTGCCAAGCAAATGGATTGGGCACACATTACAAGCATATTTTTACAATAGTACAAGATGGCAGACTTAATTAATATACATATAAACACTATTTCATATATCATTATAAGAGAGAGACAGAGCGAGAGAAAGAGAAACAGAGACAGAGACAGATAGAGAGAGAGAGAGGGGGGGGGGGGGGGTTT
>NW_018410672.1:0-203 GCF_002113885.1 Mizuhopecten yessoensis
GTATACCTATATTATGTATTTGTTCCCTTAGAGGAGAAATTCTTTAAACTTTAAACAGCAAAGTCAATGTTCTATATCTTGTACTGTCGTATATATACTGTCTAACCAATGTTCTAGAGAAAGCCTGAGAGGTTGGGCCAGTCCATACCGACTAACACTTCCTCTAGTCATAGGTATAACTAGAGAAAGCCTGAGAGGTTGGG
>NW_018410673.1:0-203 GCF_002113885.1 Mizuhopecten yessoensis
TCAAAATCTCACATCGTATGTGTATACAAGTTTTTACTGTGTTATGTATGTTTTTTTCAATACCCCACCTGTAGCAATGGTATCGTATTGGACGGTAGCGGGGAAAGTAACAATGGTGTCTTAACCTGCCAGTTGAGCGAGTCGGGATCGCAAATAGGTAAAGTTTTCGTTGCTTCTCTCCTTATATATTGCATTTGAATGGA
>NW_018410674.1:0-203 GCF_002113885.1 Mizuhopecten yessoensis
TCACTTAGGACTCAGCGGTGATGCTAGGGATCATAAGGATTGAAAGCCAAATGGGTCTACACTTTGTAGAAGCAGAATGTTAGGTGCATCAAACATTAGTAATATAAATCTCAGCCAAAAAGGTTAGTGCTGGTAAAATAAGTCCTGGTAAGCAGGTAAGCTATACGTTAAAAATCACTACTTTGTGCCTTATATTTCATTCA
>NW_018410675.1:0-203 GCF_002113885.1 Mizuhopecten yessoensis
GAAAAAGATCACATGCCTAAATGTTAAAAAGTAAACTGCGTTACACATTCGGCTACACCGGACATACACTTATATGGAAATACAATCTGTTTTAACCCAAGAAACACCTGTAGCAGTTTTGAGGAACTTGATCAACCATGATTTTTATAATTTTGAACACTTTCCCAAACAGCCAAAAGAGGACCACTTTCCCGTCAGACAAT
>NW_018410676.1:0-203 GCF_002113885.1 Mizuhopecten yessoensis
TGGCCTTGGTAGTGTTATATAGTGGCAATGCAGATCAAATGTAAATATGTATATATCACATCTATGTTAAAGGTACAGCGCCTGATTGTCCTATAACCACCACCTCCACCACCAATGCCGTTACCACCACTCCGACAGCACCACCATTCGAGACGCTGTCCACCACAACAGAGATTTTCAGAAATGTCACATCTGATGTATCT
>NW_018410677.1:0-203 GCF_002113885.1 Mizuhopecten yessoensis
GGAGGATACAGTTTTACATGCTTTTTACATAACGACTGGACTTAGAATATAGATACATGTATCACTCTAATTTGCATACTGTGACGTATTCGCTTTTTTTGGTCTAGATCTGACGTGATGTAACTTATCGAGATATTGCAAAGGGTGGGGCAGATACAGCTCGCCTATAGGGTACCATTCTCATAGCCACACGTTTTATGAAC
>NW_018410678.1:0-203 GCF_002113885.1 Mizuhopecten yessoensis
GTGTTTTTTAAAGACAGGTTTCACTTCAGCTTAAAATGTTTATGTGGCATTCTAGATATCTGAGACTTACTATTGATGTTCGAAAGGTAATCAACATGAGCAGACAAGCTTAACAGTTGACAATAAATATCATTTAACTGGCATTGCCTTGTTTGTTGCAGTTGTGTTACGTGAGACGGGGACTTCACCAATGAAGCAAGCTG
>NW_018410679.1:0-203 GCF_002113885.1 Mizuhopecten yessoensis
ATATTTTATTTGGTTTTAATTTCATTTCACTTGTGGCACTAATCGATTGTTCAGAACGTCTTTATATTAGGAAAACTTGACATGCCCGATATAAGACAGGTCCAAATTCCTCTGATGTTCTAATATGGTGTTACGTGTGTAACAACATAACACTTGTCTATGTTTAGATGGGTAGATTAGTTGCGGAATTCAGCAGGGACCCC
>NW_018410680.1:0-203 GCF_002113885.1 Mizuhopecten yessoensis
GTAAGAAACATATCTACCTTCAACCTAAGAAACATCCACATAAAGCAGTCCAGGTTTCGTTAGAAACACTCGCCTCCTTCTACAACAGCTACCGTATCGTTAGAACATACTTAACAGTAAGTAGGGCAGTAAACATGAGTCACTAACAGTTATACTGACCATCTTTATTGCAGAATTTTCCTTTGATTAGCATATCACATGAG
>NW_018410681.1:0-203 GCF_002113885.1 Mizuhopecten yessoensis
TAGTGATAATCATTACAAAATTGTATTAGTGATAATCATTACAAACTTGTCATAGTGATAATTATTACAGAATTGTGTTAGTATCATTATTACAGAATTGTCTTAGTGATAATTGTTACAAAATTGTCTTAGTGATAATTATTACAGAATTGTCTTATTGATAATTATTACAGAATTGTCTTAGTGATAATTATTACAGAATT
>NW_018410682.1:0-203 GCF_002113885.1 Mizuhopecten yessoensis
ATGTTGTCTCGCAACGACATCAATATCATGACCTGTCAAAAAAACAGCACATTTTAATACCTCCTAGAAGTCTGACTGATTAAAATAAGCCATTCTGCTGCTGTTTGCAAGTTAACCCATTCGCATATCACAAATAGTTTCATCGTTTCCTTTCAACGAATCTTTTAGTGATATTTCTATTGATTCGATTCCTCATATTTAGT
>NW_018410683.1:0-203 GCF_002113885.1 Mizuhopecten yessoensis
ATTGTATACATAGACAGTATAACATTGTATACATAGACAGTATAATATTGCATACATAGTCAGTATAACATTGTATACATATCCAGTATAACATTGTATACATAGACAGTATAATATTGTATACATAGTCAGTATAACATTGTATACATAACCAGTAAAACATTGTATACATAACCAGTATAACATTGTATACATAGCCAGTT
>NW_018410684.1:0-203 GCF_002113885.1 Mizuhopecten yessoensis
ATTATCCTGTACTAAGCCATTTTATTGTCCTGTACTAAGCCACTTAATTGTCCTGTACTAAGCCACTTTATTGTCCTGTACTCAGTCACTTAATTGTCCTGTACTTAGCCACTTTATTGTCCTGTACTAAGCCACTTAATTGTCCCGTACTAAGCCATTGTATTGTCCTGTACTAAGCCACTTTATTGTCCTGTACTAAGCCA
>NW_018410685.1:0-203 GCF_002113885.1 Mizuhopecten yessoensis
GCATGGATAGATAGACTCACTAGCGTTGTTCGTAGGTCCTGGATTTAAGTTATTGTCGTTTGCAACAATAATTAGGAGCATGGCTATATATGGTAGCACATCTCGTTTACCAGGAGTGTTTTGGATATGGAAACGTTGTTGGGTATATGCTAGCTTCATTGCACGTGTGTATTTTACATTAAATGAGAATATAACACACTCTC
>NW_018410686.1:0-203 GCF_002113885.1 Mizuhopecten yessoensis
CGAAATATTTGGTGCAATTAAGAAATTAAATGCAAATAAGGCATGCTGTCCTGACAATATTTTAAATGAATATTTTATTATAATGAATTGTAAGCCGGTGTTGATGCCTCGTTTTGTAACTTTATCTAACAATTATACTTAAAGCTAGTTATTTCCCGGAAGTATGGTCAAAGGGTAATAGTGTGCCTGTCTTTAAGAAGGGA
>NW_018410687.1:0-203 GCF_002113885.1 Mizuhopecten yessoensis
ACTTGATCCAACACTGCATCAAACCAGGGGAGACGATCAACCTCAGGACCACCTGTATTGAGAGAAAAAGAAAAATGACATTTTATTTGAGGACTTTTTTGAAATCAAAGACCAAATTCCAAATATGTAAAATATGTAACAAAATAAAATAAAAGTTCCATATATATGACTACCTAAAGAGGGAACCTCCACGTGGTGGTAGT
>NW_018410688.1:0-203 GCF_002113885.1 Mizuhopecten yessoensis
GGGGCCCTGATTAAGATACAAAACCGAAACCAAAGAGAACTTTAACTGCGTTGTTGTTCCCGCCTACAACATATTATTATAATTTAACAATTAATGGAGGGCTAATTGTTAAAGTTATCCGATATACGTTAGAATAATGACATCAGGAAAAGGTCAATTAATGACTACAAGAGAAAACACTTTTAGCATCCTATTAATCATAC
>NW_018410689.1:0-203 GCF_002113885.1 Mizuhopecten yessoensis
CCGTTATTGGTCTACTATGAACTGCGTTTTAGAAGCGTGTTTAACAAAACGGTTTGTGTGGGTTTGCGTTGGTTTCCGTTGCGTTTTCGGTGCGTTTGCGTTCCGTTTGCGTTAAGTTTCTGTTGCGTTTCCGTTGCGTTTGCGTTTCGTTTGCGTTAAGTTTCCGTTGCGTTTCCGTTGCGTTTGCGTTCCGTTTCCGTTGC
>NW_018410690.1:0-203 GCF_002113885.1 Mizuhopecten yessoensis
ATTTATTAAACTCGTTTGTTACTTTTATTCTCCCAGTGCCCCTGCGTCAGCTATCAATGCAAACAGTAACTCTGTCAGCAATTTTGTTTACAAACGCAGAAGTTGTAGTGCGTAGTAATATGACCTGTTTCTCACGGTGACAAGACTCATTTGCATGTTTATTGTACGCGTGCTATATCGTTTTTATTGAACGGCAATATTGC
>NW_018410691.1:0-203 GCF_002113885.1 Mizuhopecten yessoensis
TTTTGTGGCATTGGTTGTGTTACACTGCATAGAAATGCGACAAAAGAACATGGAGTTCGCATTACGCATACAATATTGATATTTACATTTTTTTATAGGTTTTTCTTTATATCTGATATTCTTATAAAGTTAAGCCCGAAAAACGTTTCCTATATCCATTAAGCCGCAACAAACCGGCATTCTAAACGTATTGTTTTGTCAGT
>NW_018410692.1:0-203 GCF_002113885.1 Mizuhopecten yessoensis
TCCTTAGGACACGTCAGATTACATACCTAAATCCTTAGGACACGTAAGATTGCATACCTAAATTTTTTGGACACGTCAGATAGCATTTATAATACGAAAACAAAAACAAAACAGCAACATTAAGACAAAACTGAGTATATTAGTACTTATAAGTAAATATCTAGGGCAGACCTAATTTTATATATAATTACGTTAGTGAATAA
>NW_018410693.1:0-203 GCF_002113885.1 Mizuhopecten yessoensis
AACTTCAGTCTAATTATTGCTGATGTGACCATGACCATGACACTTTACCTGGTACATGTAGTACCAATCTTTAATCTATTTATTGCTGACATGACTATGACACTTGACCTGGTACATGTAGTACCAAACTTCAGACTAATTATTGATGATGTGACCATGACACTTGACCTGGTAGTACCAATCTTTAATCTATTTATTGCTGA
>NW_018410694.1:0-203 GCF_002113885.1 Mizuhopecten yessoensis
TACTATAAAAGGTCCTTGTGTGTATCGGTACAAGTTTATCAGTCGGTGTTAAGCTGCCCATATCCTGTACAATGTGCTGTCACAGTACGTCCCGTCCTTATTACACATGTACAAACACATACGTGCCTTTCACTATGTAACACTGGTACGTACACACTTCCATCCTGTGATCACCACTGAACCATAATCTTCATCCTCCCATC
>NW_018410695.1:0-203 GCF_002113885.1 Mizuhopecten yessoensis
TTATATACACACATGTATTACACAAACATACATTATACACTCACATACATTCTTCACTGAGAAATATGTTATTCCAGCCACCTCTAGTAGGGTACTACATGTATGTTACAGTTTAGGAAACTCCAAAAAACTCTTCAGGATGAGGCTCAATGTAACGAGGAACCTGTACAGCAGTAGGGTCGTGGACGTGTGGAACTCTCTAC
>NW_018410696.1:0-203 GCF_002113885.1 Mizuhopecten yessoensis
AGAAGTTTCATTTCACTAAGTGGTTGTCATGTAACCCTAATGTTATAGTCACTAAGTATGTCGGTATAGAAAGGTTACACTTCACTAAGTGGTTGTAATATAACGTAATGTCGGATAAGGAGGTGATCGATAGGGAGAGATTACACTATAATATATGGTGTCATATAACACTTAAGTTAGAATCAATAAAGGTTGGTATAGCA
>NW_018410697.1:0-203 GCF_002113885.1 Mizuhopecten yessoensis
CATTTCATTCAAACCAATTGTAACACCGTTACCATAACAGCCTCTTACACTACCACCAACCAAGTGTTGACAGACTTACCAGAACATCCTCTAACAATATCACCGCCCCAGTGATGACTATGTTACACGATGGCTAACCATAACAGCCTCTAACACTACCACCATATCGGTGGTGACAGGCTTACCATACCATCCTCTAACAC
>NW_018410698.1:0-203 GCF_002113885.1 Mizuhopecten yessoensis
GGTATAGAATAAATATGAAACTGGTGTGCCCTAGGTATAACTACCCACCTGTATAGGTGTTCCTCTACATATAAGTGAGGGTCACGTGTATGCGTAATAACCACCCGACCAAGCCGACTGTAAGTTCAAATACTAAACCTCCATAACACTCACTACTTCCCAAAACTACACACTACATTATGACCAGCCCCCTACCCAAAACT
>NW_018410699.1:0-203 GCF_002113885.1 Mizuhopecten yessoensis
GGTAGGTGTAATTTTGAAAGGTGTCGGTTTCAAGTAAAATCAGCACTTAACATAGAATATTTTCGAGCTATGTTGACCGAGTACAAGGATCAGGAATTGTGTGATTTGATAGAATTTGGTTTTCCTTTGGGATTTCACGAGGATATCAATGCTCCGGTAGGTATTCGGCCACATGATACTGAAAGCGCATGTACAGAGCATTT
>NW_018410700.1:0-203 GCF_002113885.1 Mizuhopecten yessoensis
CTTGTTAAAATGGTGGGGTTGGACCCCCTGGGCGGAGAGGGGCGGGCCCCAATAGATGCAATGGAGGTAAACATTTAAAACCCTGCTTTTACCGTAGTGATAATGGGGCTTTTATCCTAATACAGTCCGGAGCATCCTTGAGCAAAAAGGACTTGATATTGTATAAACGGTGGGTGTGGCCCCTTTGGGTGCTGAGGGCGGGG
>NW_018410701.1:0-203 GCF_002113885.1 Mizuhopecten yessoensis
GATCGAGTATTTTGACTGAGTCAGTTGGATGTGTCTTTTACTGTTCTTTATCCAATAGTATGTTTGAGCTGTTGCTGTAATCGGGTTACTTAGACGTTCCGTTAAGTATATATTTACTCCTTCAATGGTGTTATGTGAGTAAATAGAGTCCTGATGAGTATGTTGGTATTTATGGCTAGGATTTAGTTTTATCTGATGTACCA
>NW_018410702.1:0-203 GCF_002113885.1 Mizuhopecten yessoensis
GTATTAGTAGCCTTTAGCTTACAGTTCTAGTTAAGTGTGCCATCAATAGCAAATTGTGTTATAGGACTATAATGGTAGCTAAAACATTCATTGCTTATCAAATGAAGCAAAATTAATCAGAGTTACACAAGGTGTCAACTGACAAAATATCAATCTCAGCAAAACAAAGGTCAAGGTCAACATTTACATCTCTTAACTGATTA
>NW_018410703.1:0-203 GCF_002113885.1 Mizuhopecten yessoensis
TTATGTAAAGACTAATTTTATGATTTTTTTCTGAGGAATAAGGACCTTAAGAAGGTGAAAAGTATGTAATAAACAGAATAATACATGTCTTTTTCCATATCACACCCAGTATCAGCCCTCGACCATGCAATATCAGCCCTCGGGCTGATATTGCAGTTTTGGGTTGATACTGGGTGTGATATGGAAAAAGACATGTATTATTC
>NW_018410704.1:0-203 GCF_002113885.1 Mizuhopecten yessoensis
ATAGTTACAGTAAGTTGTATGAGGGATGGAACTGAAATGATTACAATAAGCTGTATGAGGAATGTGACTGAAATTAGTACAATAAGCTGTATGAGGGATGGAACTGAAATTAGTACAATAAGCTGAATGTGCGATAAAACTGAAATAATAACAGTAACCTGTATGAAGGATGGAACTGAAATAATTACAATAAGCTGTGTGAG
>NW_018410705.1:0-203 GCF_002113885.1 Mizuhopecten yessoensis
TTGATTGTGTCATGGGCAGCATTACATTCGTTGCATTTAAAGCAATTAAGTGGACCTGAACACCGGTGTTAAATGTGGGTGACTGTGTGTGATGGCGCAGGTTATGTATGTGTCACAGGAATTATTTGAGGACTGGTGTTCGGTTGAACTATGGATGCCAGTGTTTCTCACATAAAGTGTGCTTTTGGCTGGTAGAACATCCT
>NW_018410706.1:0-203 GCF_002113885.1 Mizuhopecten yessoensis
CAGATAAAGGAAGCCATCTGGATACGCCGCAGTGGGCCAGTTCTATGACCAAGTATTAAACAAAGCGTCGAGTAATTTCGGTACATATATAACAACTATTGTACATACGGTTACAGCGTAGCCGAATCAACATCGATTTGTGGACAACTTACGCCTCGCTGGTCATTTATCTGATGAAGGTGACAGAATACATACCGTACTAG
>NW_018410707.1:0-203 GCF_002113885.1 Mizuhopecten yessoensis
ATGTGTACTATGTCCGTACGTACGTTTATTGATCAGTACTGTATAGTTATGTATATTATGTCCGAATGTACTTTTATTGATCGGTATTGTATGGTTATGTGTACTACATGTATGTACGTACGTACGTTTATTGATTGGTATTGTATAGTTAATTGCAATATGTCCGTACGTACGTTTATTGATCAGTATTGTATAGTTATGTG
>NW_018410708.1:0-203 GCF_002113885.1 Mizuhopecten yessoensis
GGGGGTGGGGACATCATCCTCTGTGTATATGTAGGGGTGGGAACAATATCCTCTGTGTATGTGAGGGTGGGGACACTATCCTCTGTGTATGTGAGGGGGGGGGACACTATCCTCTGTGTATGTGGGGGTGGAGACACTATCCTCTGTGTATGTGGGGTTGGGGACACTATCCTCTGTGTATATGTGGGGGTGGGGACATCATC
>NW_018410709.1:0-203 GCF_002113885.1 Mizuhopecten yessoensis
AAGTTTCATTAGGCCACCATGACAGCTATCTTCAAATCAAATAGGTTTTCTCTTTTTACTCAATATTCCACTGAAGTTAAACCTCGATATAATGCCCCCCACCCCCAAACATATGCCACCTCGTTTGCATTCGTCTCGTTATGCCCAACAATTGTATGTATAGTTTTGTGGTGGGGATCTTAACCATTTCGAAGTTATGACCC
>NW_018410710.1:0-203 GCF_002113885.1 Mizuhopecten yessoensis
CCTGTACACTTAGGCCTGGTTCATATCAGACAGTGTGTAATTATCGGAGGAGATAAATAGAGGTTCCCAAAGATTGGTTTTTATTCTTATTTCAGTGATATTTCCTTCTGTGACATTTCCTGGAATTGTGTTTAGTGTTACCCTGACATTTCCTAAGGTTGTGTTTAGTGTTACCCTGACATTTCCTGGTATTGTGTTTAGTG
>NW_018410711.1:0-203 GCF_002113885.1 Mizuhopecten yessoensis
AAAGTTGTAGGGACTAATGCTAGGAATATTTTTGTTCAGTTTAAAGGCTATGGAGTCAGAGGCTCCCAAAGACTTTAAAATTTGTGATTTTCATGAAAACTGTTGAAATTTTGGATAGGCATACGCATTTGAAAGTTGTAGTGACTTATGCTTGAAATATGTTAACACAATATCAAGATCATGGGATTAAAAGTGAAAGAAAA
>NW_018410712.1:0-203 GCF_002113885.1 Mizuhopecten yessoensis
TTTCACTTTTTTTTTTATAAAATACACGATTCAAAGTAGTTTTCTAATCGTCTGCAAATCTTACGGAATAGGACATCAATAGGCCTATCAGCAGAGTGTGTACGCTTTGTTAAAGGCAGTCACTCAAACAGGTCCGGCGAGGACTGCAAACAGCCAAATTCAAGAGACATGAAAAACACAAAACAATTGTGATTTCAGCAATT
>NW_018410713.1:0-203 GCF_002113885.1 Mizuhopecten yessoensis
TCAAGTAGGTCAAGGCTGTTTCTTTGATGGCACTTTTCATTATTATGATGAAGTTGTGAAAATATTTTTACACATTTGATCCATGTAACCTTTAAAGTAGGTCAAGGTCATTTACTGGAGCAAACATTTTTCTATTCTATCCTAGGTATACTACTGTATAGTAGGTCAAGGTAATTTATTTTAGGAAAGTTTATAGCACCACA
>NW_018410714.1:0-203 GCF_002113885.1 Mizuhopecten yessoensis
ACGGTACTCTTAACAACCAACCAATGCAACAATTTCATACAGGGCTTCACGGTATTCTTAACAACCAACCAATGCAACAATGTCATACAGGGCCAAACGGTAGTCTTAACAACAAACCAATGCAACAATGTCATACAGGTCCACACGGTACTCTTAAGAACCAACCAATGCAACAATTTCATACAGGGCCACACGGTAGTCTT
>NW_018410715.1:0-203 GCF_002113885.1 Mizuhopecten yessoensis
AGTTAGTTAAATCAATGACGTAAACAAGTTCTTTAAATCAATGACATAAACAAGTTACTTAAATCAATGACGTTAACAAGTTAGTTAAAACAATGACGTCGACAAAATATTTAAATCAACGACGTAAACAAGTACATGTACTTTAAATCAATGACGTTAACAAGTTAGTTAAATCAATGAAGTGAACAAGTTAGTTAAAACAA
>NW_018410716.1:0-203 GCF_002113885.1 Mizuhopecten yessoensis
GCAGCAAAATATCGTCCTCATGTTTGATGTCAGTGGGTGTCACATCAGGAAACCGAATGGTAAGCCATGGTATAATAGTATCTGCTATTTGAATCTTTGGTATGCAACATTAATTTTTAGTAAGGCAGTAGGAATGGACTGTACACTCATATCGATTTGTTTTGTTTTTGTGTATAGCTGAATTTATACACTGTACATTTAAA
>NW_018410717.1:0-203 GCF_002113885.1 Mizuhopecten yessoensis
TAAGTGTAATGACATGTGTCTAGGTAGCTGTAATGTCACGTGTCTCGGTAGTGTAATGGCACGTGTATAAGTAGGTGTAATGACATGTATCTAGGTAGGTGTAGTGTCACGTGGCTAGGTAGTGTAATGGCACGTGTATAAGTAGGTGTAATGACATATGTCTAGGTAGCTGTAATGTCACGTGTCTAGGTAGTGTAATGGCA
>NW_018410718.1:0-203 GCF_002113885.1 Mizuhopecten yessoensis
GATTTACAAACAGAACGTAATCAATAACTTTGTTTTATTTCAAATGTTGCTGTTAAACGCCGACAAACTTATTCACATAAACACATGGAATTCAGTTTGGCTTCCATAGACACTTTATTCTTATAGAAATTACTGAGGACGGTTACATTATGCACAACTTGTCCATGTTATAAGCACCAGTCTAGATTTGTGATTAAAAAAAA
>NW_018410719.1:0-203 GCF_002113885.1 Mizuhopecten yessoensis
TTGTGTTGTTGTAAGTGTTATCAGGGACAAATTAGCTGTGCACAAAATTGTTGTTGTCAGGGTTACCTTGGACAATTCACCTGTATACAACTGCTTGTTGTTTTCAGGGTTATTAGGGACACATTAACTGTATACAAAAGCTTATTTTTGCCAGGGTAATCAGGGACACATTGGCTGTATACAACAGCTTGTTGTAATCAGGG
>NW_018410720.1:0-203 GCF_002113885.1 Mizuhopecten yessoensis
TGACGCTCCCTTTCATGCTTCAGTTTGAGCGATACTTATTAGGAACTTCATGATTTCCTCGAAGTGAGGACTACGTTCGTCTACAATAGTACCCATTGGTTGGCTATTTACATATATCAATACGTGTTGACTTGCTTACATTTTTTTGAAAGTGCACACGTGTTACTTTGTGCAATGGAAATTTTAATTGAGTTGTAAAAGTC
>NW_018410721.1:0-203 GCF_002113885.1 Mizuhopecten yessoensis
GCAGTATAATTAAAACTCATATAAATAATATTTATTAAATAAATATCAAACGAGATATTTTCAAAATTCCAACTGTGTCGGATGCATAACATTTTAAAGAATGAAAACACCACATGAGTCCTATGGGACAATCGTACTTTCGCAGAAGTACCACACATATCCAGACATTAGCTCATCAATCCTGGTCGCCGTCATCATAAGTA
>NW_018410722.1:0-203 GCF_002113885.1 Mizuhopecten yessoensis
TTGTGTCGCCTGCAATGTGAGGCGACATATAGGTATTACTTTGTCGGTGGGGTCGTTTGCGTCGTCCGAAACAAGGTTTCCGTGCGATCACTTAGGAGTTTCCTTGGGTTGATTGAACCCAAACTTGGTACACATATTGCATACCAATATAGCTCTGGCAAGTTTGCATTTCAGAAGTTTACGTGCATTTTTGGTGGAGTTAT
>NW_018410723.1:0-203 GCF_002113885.1 Mizuhopecten yessoensis
CCACCATCCAATTTGAAGATTCTATACCTTTCAGTTCTTCAGAAGAAGTCGTTCAAAGTGTTTGACACATTTGACCCCTGTGACCTTGTAAGTAGGTCTAGGTCATTTTCGTTCTTAAATTTTGTTTGGCTCCTACCAACGAAGCTTTCAGTCAAACATCATGGCCCTATGCTTGTTCGTTCTTCAGAAGAAGTTGTTCAAAG
>NW_018410724.1:0-203 GCF_002113885.1 Mizuhopecten yessoensis
ATGTTGTGTAAAAGTTTAAAGTGTGTTGTTGTACATTGTATATATGTGTATTTTACAGGGCCATATTGTAAACTAGGCGAAAGTCTAAATATGTTACCCTGTCTAAATATAAGAATTTATTATTATTATTATTACATGCACTGTGAAATGATTGGTGCAAATAACTGACAAACCTGCATCTTTGCTAATCATGTTCATGAATG
>NW_018410725.1:0-203 GCF_002113885.1 Mizuhopecten yessoensis
ACATAGACTCTTCTGTCATCCATTGGTTGATGTTATACTGTACATTTACATATACTGTACTGTCAACCATTGGTTGATGTTATACTCTACATATACTCTACTGTCAGCCATTGGTGGATATTATACTATACATATACTCTACTATCAGTCATTGGTCCATGTTACACTATAGATAGACTCTACTGTCAACCATTGGTAGATGT
>NW_018410726.1:0-203 GCF_002113885.1 Mizuhopecten yessoensis
ACAGATATTATATACTATGTATATGTTGTCTAGTATTTGTTTTCTGCCCTGTTAGCTTCCGTCAACAGATACTATATACTATGTATATGCTGTCTAGTATTTGTTTTCTATCCTGTTAGCTTCCGTCAACAGATATTATATACTATGTATGTGTTGTCTAGTATTTGTTTTCTGCCCTGTAAGCTTCAATCAACAGATACTAT
>NW_018410727.1:0-203 GCF_002113885.1 Mizuhopecten yessoensis
TATATAATGTCTCTATGCTGATAGATGTTGTCCGTACATATATGTTAACGATATATAATGTCTGTATGCTGATAGATGTTGTCCGTACATACATGTATGACGATATATAATGTCTCTATGCTGATAAATGTTGTCCGTACATATATGTATGACGATAAATAATGTCTCTATGCTGATAGATGTTGTCCGTACATATATGTATG
>NW_018410728.1:0-203 GCF_002113885.1 Mizuhopecten yessoensis
TGTGATAGCGACGATAGACATATCGTTCAAGATGTGTTACCTTCAATTTTATTTCCTTTTAATCATTAAAGAAAACCGATCAAAATATTCTAACAGGTTGCTTTGTCAGTGGCTCACGCACAGTTTATTTTGAAAATGGCATTAGTCAGTGTTCATGTATCGTTTATAAATACAGTATAACCTGTCTAAACCGGATGTCACCG
>NW_018410729.1:0-203 GCF_002113885.1 Mizuhopecten yessoensis
ATAATCCCTCACCGAAAGTTACAAAATTCGGTAAATAAGGTCTACTGACTTGGCTGTACATTTTTGCTAAAACGTCAAGAGAAGAGAGGAGTTCTACCACAAAACCAGGGAGCCTGCATTAGGATAAGCCTTTTCACGCAAGTACAACGCAAGTTCTGACTCCTCTTTGTGATTTTTTTCCGATGAACATTTGATAAGAAAAT
>NW_018410730.1:0-203 GCF_002113885.1 Mizuhopecten yessoensis
TATTTCGGTTAGATAATTGCTCTATTATTGGCGCTGTCACTCATAGGAACATTGCCATGCGTGGTGGAGGTGGATGGGACCGACACTTATTTATGTACGCTTATTACCTGCGGTAACATCTGCATAGGTACCTTTTATATTATGTTCGATATTTTGAACAAGTGTATTTTGCACAAATGACACTCTTCGTTCCAATGCATTTA
>NW_018410731.1:0-203 GCF_002113885.1 Mizuhopecten yessoensis
TAACCAAAAGGCCCAGGGTACTGATATTGTGCCTGTAGCATACTTAAATTAAGGACTACCAAGTTGAGATGATGGCATGGCACGGCGTCCGGCGTCCGGCGTCTGGCGTCTACTTTTTACTTTATAGAATTTTTTCTGAATAACCAAGAGGCCCATGTTGATGATATTTGGCTAGTAGCATGCTGGGATGAAGGGCTACAAAG
>NW_018410732.1:0-203 GCF_002113885.1 Mizuhopecten yessoensis
CTATTACGCAAACACCACAATAAGACAAATATCCATTTGCCGTACGTATATACTAGCCTGTGTGCCCTTAGAGAAATACAAAGAAAGAGGTAATTGTCTTTTCCAAAATAATACACATTTCGTTTCTTGAATTGGAAACAAAAAAATCTTCATTAATCTATGCTAATGCCCGAAATAACCTACAAGTCTAACAACTTGGTAAC
>NW_018410733.1:0-203 GCF_002113885.1 Mizuhopecten yessoensis
GTGATGTCTGTTATTGCGTCCTCAGCTATCGTGATGTCTTTTATCATGTCATCAGCAATCGTGGTGTCAGTTGTCGTTTCTGCAGCTAACGTGATGTCTGATATCGTGTCTTCATCTATTGTGATGTCTGTTATCCTGTCCTAAGCTATCGTGATGTCTGTTATCGTGTCCTATCTATCATGATGTCTGCTATCTCGTCCTCA
>NW_018410734.1:0-203 GCF_002113885.1 Mizuhopecten yessoensis
ACTGTAAGACAGTGGGAATCGCTCGCTAATCTTGTGTAAATCTGTCATTATTACTGTAAGACTGGGAATCGTTTAGTATGTGAAGGAACATTTATTTGAACTCTGAACACTGATGCAGTATTGTATAGCCTGAAGAATTAAGTTTGAATGTCATTCGTTGTTATCGTGTGGGACGATGACAGGTTTGACCCCATGTTATCGTG
>NW_018410735.1:0-203 GCF_002113885.1 Mizuhopecten yessoensis
TTTGGAATCAACTCCCTACAATTGTGGTAGATTCCCCAACCTTAATTACTTTTAAATCTAGACTCAATAAGCATTGGGTCAATCACCCAATCAAGTTTTTACCATCATGCTACTAATATGTAATATAAGTTGCGTCCTTTTCAGTTTGCGCAACCTGTACTATGAAGAAGCGTCAACAGAAGCAATGTATTATGCTTACGAAG
>NW_018410736.1:0-203 GCF_002113885.1 Mizuhopecten yessoensis
ACATTGTATACAGATTCATTAATCAAAACCAGTGAAATGAGAGGCCGCAATGGCGGAGTGGTAAAGGCGTCTGACTGTCTATGATCACTTACTTTTCACCACTGGGTTACAGGTTTGAGGCCTACGTAGGGCAGTCGCCAGGTACTGGCTGCAGGTCTGTGTTTTTCTCCAGATTCTCCGGTTTTCCTCCACCACCAAAGCCT
>NW_018410737.1:0-203 GCF_002113885.1 Mizuhopecten yessoensis
AATAGTAATGCGCGGATTTTAATTCAGGAATATCAACACGGTTATTGTCATATTTTGTAAGAATAAAAATGGTTCTAAATATATTTTGTTTTATAATTGACGTAATGATGATGTTGATAAGATAAAATTTAAGCATGTCATGCATTTTCTTAAACTAATTTGTTCTGACGTGCATTTTGGAAAATAAAAAGGTTGATTTTTTT
>NW_018410738.1:0-203 GCF_002113885.1 Mizuhopecten yessoensis
TTGAATTAACGCAAGAACAAAAAAGTGTTATAGAAAAGGTGATGGTTACAGAAAAAGAGGATAAGCATGATGGGAAGGTGAAGGACTATGTCACAATCTACGACTTTGGTGGGGAGAAGGTGTTCTATAACACTCATCACTGTTTTATGTCAAGCAATATGGTCTTCGTCCTGGTGTTCGACGTGGCTATGTGTCTTGATCCA
>NW_018410739.1:0-203 GCF_002113885.1 Mizuhopecten yessoensis
TGATAACAATGCTTCAATTCTAACTTCGGTAAGGTAACAATGCTTTAATTCTAACATCGATATGGTAACAATGCTTCAATTCTAACTTTGGTATTGTAACAATGCTTCATTTCTAACTTCGTTGTGGTAACAATGCTTCAATTCTAACTTCGGTATTCTAACAATGCTTCATTTCTAACTTCGTTGTGGTAATAATGCTTCAA
>NW_018410740.1:0-203 GCF_002113885.1 Mizuhopecten yessoensis
TTGCTGGTCGACCTTACTGTAACATTATATTGCTGGTCGACCTTAGCGTAACATTATATTGCTGGTCGACCTAACTGTAACATCATATTGGTGGTCGACCTTACTGTAACATTATATTGCTGGTTGACCTTACTGTAACATTATATTGCTGGTCGATTTTACTGTAACATTCTATATTGCTGGTCGACCTTACTGTAACATTA
>NW_018410741.1:0-203 GCF_002113885.1 Mizuhopecten yessoensis
TTTCACAACACTGAATAATGGAAAGTGAAACAGAAATTCATGCATCACTTTGCCTATCCATAGTAACAAAGATACAGTAAACAATTTATTTTCGTTATCATATATGTATGTGGTACCTCGCACTGTTCGGGTTATGGGTGCCTGCTTTTGTCATTTATATTGAGTTTCATTTGTTGGCATTTGATAAGGTGTATATATATATA
>NW_018410742.1:0-203 GCF_002113885.1 Mizuhopecten yessoensis
ACACAATGCAGGTCGGGAACGGATCAGAATACACCTGCTGTCACTTACAGTAGGTCGGGAATGAGAAAATAATACACCTGCTTTCACGCAATGCAGGTCGGGAACGGAACAGAATACAACTGCTGTCACTCACTCCAGGTCGGAGAATGAGAAAAGAATACACCTGCTCTCACACAATGCAGGTCGGGAACGGATCAGAATAC
>NW_018410743.1:0-203 GCF_002113885.1 Mizuhopecten yessoensis
ACATTATTTGACGCTTGTTTTACTTTAACAGACTTAATCATTATAAATTTTGTAACAACTCTGACTTGGTGATTTATAGGCTATTATACACGTTTATCATTTGCCTGTTACACGTAAAACAAGGTTTTTGTTTGATTTTGTTTTTATTTGGTTTATCGCTTTATAGATAGCTAAGGTCATTTAAAGGCGCGCCACCGTGTGTA
>NW_018410744.1:0-203 GCF_002113885.1 Mizuhopecten yessoensis
ATCATAGACTGTTACATTGTTGACATATACAATGTAGCTGAATCAAAGACTGTTACATTGTGGATATATACAATGTAGCTGAATCATACACAGTTACATTGTGGATATATACATGTACAATGTAGCAGCTGAATCAAAGACTGTTACATTGTGGACAAATACAATGTAGCTGAATCATAGACTGTTACATTGTGGACATATAC
>NW_018410745.1:0-203 GCF_002113885.1 Mizuhopecten yessoensis
AAAAATGAAGAATTATAAAACATATTTTTAGATGGTATGCTTAAATAAAAAGTTAACTTGTTTAAATTGGTTTATTAATATAAGGTTAGAGTAAAATCAATACGTCAACCTCTAGAGATAGTCCAAAGTTACATTACCTTGTAGATAAGTATTACACTTCTGTCATAATTTCCGTTTCAGACGTCCACCTATGATATGTCCAT
>NW_018410746.1:0-203 GCF_002113885.1 Mizuhopecten yessoensis
GCTAATCAACCCTATAAATATTTTATTTATCATAAAATATCTACATCATGTTACAAAAAGCGTTTTTTATTGAAATTGTATCCAAATACAAGCTAAAACCAAACAGCTAGGACACATAGATTCAAACAAAAAGATTGAAAAATTGAACCAAATACACACGAAGTCTTTATAATTCATTTATTTTACATTTTACAATAATTTTG
>NW_018410747.1:0-203 GCF_002113885.1 Mizuhopecten yessoensis
ATGCTTTTATTATACTTTCGCAGTATGCAGATGATACATACTTGATGGTTCAGAGCAGTCTCTTGGAGCATCATTGAATGAACTAAGTACCTTGCAAAAATATCAGGATTAAGGATGAATATTGATAAAACACAAATAATTTGGATAGGCAGTAAAAAATATAGCCAGGAAACATTTTTACCTGAATTACAGTTACAATGGGG
>NW_018410748.1:0-203 GCF_002113885.1 Mizuhopecten yessoensis
CTTTACCAACGTTTCTATGGTATATTTGCTTACAGGTGCCAGCTGCTGCTTTTCGTAATTTCAGGAATCCATTTAAGAAAATATCAATTTCTAGCCCCCCCACCCCCCCACCCCCAGCGTTTTTTTAGTAAATGAACTAAGTATAATAATATTTAGTGGAGTTTATTTATAGGTTAATCAGCCATCAAATCTAGGTAGTAGTC
>NW_018410749.1:0-203 GCF_002113885.1 Mizuhopecten yessoensis
AACTGCTGTCAGATTTGGGATGAAATCATCCGCCCGGTTGCAACTCCATTCGTGCTACAACATCCATCACCTAATTTTCCATGATCATGTACAGTCCAGTTTGTCTCCAATCGAACATCTGTGAGACGAACCTGACAGGATGGTAAGGGGGCGTCGGAATGCCCCACTACTCTCGAGCATTTAAGGACTGCCTTATGTGAAGA
>NW_018410750.1:0-203 GCF_002113885.1 Mizuhopecten yessoensis
ATGGTACTGTCGTCTCTTGTTCACTGTAATGAATGGTACAAAATACAATAAGTCGTTGTTTATTTATTTATTTCATAGTATTATACAATAGTCATTCTGTATATCACACGTGGTACTTTATATAAATTAGGCGGTATATTACATGAAGTGCTATTTATAAAGTATGTGGTTTACTACATATAGGTCAAAGTTATTTACATGGG
>NW_018410751.1:0-203 GCF_002113885.1 Mizuhopecten yessoensis
TTTTTTCATTGGCTATTAACAGAACAAAAAGCAAATAATACTGAGAGGTTGACAAAACCAGGACTCAAACTCAAATAAGAAAAAAAGCCAAATGTGGACAAATTAATTATTTACGTGAAGGCCTTTTAAAATGTTCAAGGACAATACAACCTAGTAATCCAGAAGGGTAAGGAAAAAGTGACCCGGTAATCCGGAAGGGTAAG
>NW_018410752.1:0-203 GCF_002113885.1 Mizuhopecten yessoensis
TTTGGCCTTTAATGGGTTGAACACAATTGACATATGTTAACCTTTAGAATGTGTTAATGTCAATCACTTGGATAAATTTGATAGATATCTAATCAAGTATAATTAAGGCCAAATATTCAGAAGAGTTTTTTTATTAATTAATTCACCTAACCCCAGTGACCTTGAAAGCAGACCAAAGTTGTAATAATTTGAAATATTTGACA
>NW_018410753.1:0-203 GCF_002113885.1 Mizuhopecten yessoensis
GAGGAATTCCGACCTCAAATAAAGATAGATGTTGCCATGCGAAACAACCACTAAAATCATAGTAAAATCCCCTGGTAATACATTCTTGCAAATTTATAAATAAGAAAACAAAGGTTAAGTATATACAGGTAATGTAAAACATGTTACGCGGACGTTTAACTATGATTTTTGTACTTTCCCATAGCAACAATCATCTTCTTGTG
>NW_018410754.1:0-203 GCF_002113885.1 Mizuhopecten yessoensis
TGATGTTTAAACACTTGTGTTTATCTCTTCGGGCCAGGTGAGCTAAAAAACACTGATTTTATTTTACGAATATAAGAAATGGGTTTACTGATATGTTTCATCTCTTTCCTAATAGACATTGCGATACTGATTTAGATTGGTGAACATTTAGTTTAAGTTACTTACACTGTACTGTAACGATAACACTTGTAGTTGTAGTTGAC
>NW_018410755.1:0-203 GCF_002113885.1 Mizuhopecten yessoensis
TCACAGATCTGTCTGTGACTATAGCCTGATCAACATTACAATCTTTCTAATATCACAGATCTGTCTGTGACTATAGCCTGATTATCATTACAATCTTCTAATATCACAGATCTGTCTGTGACAACAGCCTGATCGACATTACAATCTTCTAATATCACAGATCTGTTTGTGACTATAGCCTGATCGACATTACAATCTTCTAA
>NW_018410756.1:0-203 GCF_002113885.1 Mizuhopecten yessoensis
GTTTCCACATATTAAAGTTATACAAACTGGATTCTAAAGAGTTAACTATTTTTGTGACGTTACATCATAGGAACTTTTAAAAGTATGAAAACTAAATTTTACATTATCAACTCACAATTAAAAACAACCTAATCCTAAACCTACTTTTTGTCAACATTTAAAAAAGAAAAAGAAAAAAACCCTACTTTATGATAAGCTTAACT
>NW_018410757.1:0-203 GCF_002113885.1 Mizuhopecten yessoensis
GGATACTAATCTTCAAGAGACCAAACTTTACTAAAAATAATATACTTTGCTCTAGGATACTACACTTGAATCATGGATACTAAACTGGGACAATATACTTGGCTCTGAGTAATACATCAACTTCCTGAATAATATACTAAATTCTGAAATGCTATACTTTTTTCTGCATACTACATTGTATATCTGACTCCTGCATAACAAAA
>NW_018410758.1:0-203 GCF_002113885.1 Mizuhopecten yessoensis
TGCTAAAAAAGACACTCGAGAAACGGAGCCCTGTTCACTATACCATACGAATGATTAAAATATTCACTGCCCTCGAATTTCGACAATATTGAGTTAATGATATTTTATGTTGCTATTAAAATTGAGAATTTTCAATTAAGTTATTGAATCAATTATGGGAAACAGTGCAATTAAAATAAATAAATGGATAAATTAAAATTGCC
>NW_018410759.1:0-203 GCF_002113885.1 Mizuhopecten yessoensis
CGATTGCTAAATATACTGTGGAAAGCGCTATCAGAGGGAACAAATACGTGAAAAGTAATGTAAGAAGCACTCTCTGAGGAAACAAATACGTCAAAATAATGTGAGAAGCACTACAAGAGGGAATATATACGCCAATATAATGTTGTTGAAAGCAATAATTGAAGGATCGATTGCTAAATATACTGTGGAAAGCGCTATCAGAG
>NW_018410760.1:0-203 GCF_002113885.1 Mizuhopecten yessoensis
TCAGAAATGAAAATATCAAAATTAGTTCATTTTACATCAAATCATAAAGAGCATGTTCTTATGAAGGTATCAAAGATGACGAAGATATTTGCCACTTATACATATTTTTCCCCAAAAAACATTGCACTGAAAATTTTTCACATCCGTAATCCAGACATATACAGACTTAATTTGTGACACATCCATAGCATGTATGTTTGGCT
>NW_018410761.1:0-203 GCF_002113885.1 Mizuhopecten yessoensis
TGATCTGACCAGCTCGAGCCTTCTGTCAAATGGTTCCTAACAGATCAACCTCCCCTTGATCTGACCAGCTCGGGCCTTCTGTCAATTAACGGTTCCTAACAGATCAACCTGCCCTTGATCTGACCAGATCGTGCCTTCTGTCAACTAACAGTTCCTAACAGATCAACCTGCCCTTGATCTGACCAGCTCGAGCCTTCTGTCAA
>NW_018410762.1:0-203 GCF_002113885.1 Mizuhopecten yessoensis
AACAGAGGTAGGTGATATAACAGAGGGAGGTAATATAACAGAGGTTGGTAATATAACAGAGGTTGGTGATATAACAGAGGTTGGTGATATAACAGAGGTAGGTAATATAACAGAGGGAGGTAATATAACAGAGGTAGGTCATATAACAGAGGGAGGTTATATAACAGAGGTTGGTGATATAACAGAGGTTGGTGATAATAGAG
>NW_018410763.1:0-203 GCF_002113885.1 Mizuhopecten yessoensis
CTCATATAGTCATATATATTTTGAAAACGATTTTGCTAGGCTTTATTTACAGTTTTCATAAAAATTGTAATTTTGTTTTGTTATTAAAGCAATCAAATTACTTAAATGAACATTTTGTTAAAGAACTTATTTCTTATCTGACCTTTCAATCATTGCAATAATTAAAATTTGTGTGGACCTTTTTACACCTTAAGATTAAACGT
>NW_018410764.1:0-203 GCF_002113885.1 Mizuhopecten yessoensis
CACCTGCGTCGATGTACTTTGCTGGACATTGCCACTGGTGGGAGTATTTAGACTGTTGTGCCCGACCTCTGCCATGTAATGCTTCAAGAGACTCTTAGACAAGTAATAATAATGGCTATTCCTGTATATTCATATCTCCATTCATTCGATGCACATAGGTACATACACTGGTAGTTAGATCTAATTAACCCTGTACATAATAA
>NW_018410765.1:0-203 GCF_002113885.1 Mizuhopecten yessoensis
TTTTAAACATATTTGACCCCTGTGATCTTGAAAATAGGCGAAGGCAATTTATTTTAACAAACTTGGTAGCCCTTCATCCCAGATTGCTGCTGGCCAAAAAGCAGCATATCCTAGCCCTCTTGGTTGTTCCGAAGAAGTTGTTTAAATGTTTCAAACATATTTGACTACTGTGACCTTGAATATCTATCAAGGTCAGTCGCTTG
>NW_018410766.1:0-203 GCF_002113885.1 Mizuhopecten yessoensis
ACTACCGTCCCTACAGTATTGCCATCGTTCTTCATATGTTATCAGATACATTTATCGCGGATCTTGAGACTGTCACTTGATGCTAACAAATTTGTTCAGCCTTAGATTTAGATATTTAATATTCATAGCTCAGATACTCAAATATCATAGCTTACACCACACTGTTCTCAAAAGTAAAGAATGTCTGATTCACAGATTCTGTT
>NW_018410767.1:0-203 GCF_002113885.1 Mizuhopecten yessoensis
ATACATACATGTACTTAGTGTATACCTATGTATAACATATTATAAAGTTTAAATCGTTCCCACCATCTTGCGCCTTTATAAAATAAGACTATTTTATTTGTCTTAATTTGTATTTGTCTAAGGCTGAATATGTAAAGTCTATGGGCCTCAGAGGTTCAATGGTTTGGCCTTTAGGAGGTAAGACTATTTAATTTGTCTCAATT
>NW_018410768.1:0-203 GCF_002113885.1 Mizuhopecten yessoensis
AAGGTTACACCATGGGACAACCCATAGAGCAATGGTAGCTGTATGTACATGGTTGGACTGAGGGACAAGCCATAGATCAATGGTGGCTGTGTGAACAAGGTTGGACCGTGTGACAACCCATAGATCAATGGTGGCTGTATGAACAAGGTTGGACCATTGGATAACCCCTAAATTACTGGAAGCTGGCCATGGATTAACAAGGT
>NW_018410769.1:0-203 GCF_002113885.1 Mizuhopecten yessoensis
ATATATCATAGAATTAGGAAGTGAGGTGACCCTCGTTATCGGGATGGAGGTTAATGTTATCATAGAGTTTGTAAGTGAGATGACAGTTATTGTTATTTTGTAGATACATGCTATATATATTTTGGTAGTGAGGTGATTATCATTGATATGTTGTAGGGACATGCTATATATATTTGGGTAGTGAGGTGATTAGTATGGTCATA
>NW_018410770.1:0-203 GCF_002113885.1 Mizuhopecten yessoensis
ACACATAGTGTATATGTGTTAACTGTTATGTACCGTGTATGTGTGTTTACTGTTATACACAGTGTATATATGTGCAAACTCATACACACAGTATATATGTGTTAACTGTTAAACACATGGTGTTTATTTGTTAACTGTTATACACACAGTGTATATTCGTTAACTGTTATACACACGGTGTATATGTGTTAACTGTTATACAC
>NW_018410771.1:0-203 GCF_002113885.1 Mizuhopecten yessoensis
TGACCTTGAGAAAAAGACTCAGAACCAGTCGAGTATCCTGCACCAAGGACTCCCTCAGTGAATGAAGCATGAGGAAGTCGTCGAAGTAAATATGGATGTTGATACTCCGCTTTTGCAGGAAACCTTCCACAACCTGCAGTAGCTTGGTAAAAAAAAAAACATTGGGGCTGTGGTAAGGCCAAAAAGGCATAGCCCGGAACTGG
>NW_018410772.1:0-203 GCF_002113885.1 Mizuhopecten yessoensis
ACCCTAGTTCCGTTTAAGATAAACGGAACTAGGAACCAGACCCTAATTCCGTTTAACATAAACGGAACTGGGAACCAGACCACAGTTCCGTTAACATAAACGGAACTGGGAACCAGACACTAGTTCTGTTTAAGATAAACGGAACTAGGAACTAGACACTAGTTCCGTTTAACATAAACGGAACTAGGAACCAGACCCTAGTT
>NW_018410773.1:0-203 GCF_002113885.1 Mizuhopecten yessoensis
ATCCTGATTGTCTGATTAATACGTGTATCGTGTGTGTCCTGTTAATTACATGTATCGTGAGAGTCTGTTTGATACGTGTATCGTGAGAGTCTGTTTAATAGGTATATTCTGAGAGTCTATTTTATAAGTGTATCTTAAGAGTCTATTTTATACGTGTATCGTGAGAGTTTGTTTAATATGTATATCCTGATTGTCTGATTAAT
>NW_018410774.1:0-203 GCF_002113885.1 Mizuhopecten yessoensis
GTATTCCGTCGCTGTTGTCACTGCTTCACAACGTCTGTGGTCTTTGAAGACACACATGCTACAACCGAGAAGTTTGTGATCCTCACAGTACCAAACCATATTCTCGTCGTGTTGGTTACAGTGAGGAACAGACGAGTTTTGTTTTGGTCTATTGCTGCCGTGCCTGGTAATATCTAATATATCACATCCAATATGTACGATAT
>NW_018410775.1:0-203 GCF_002113885.1 Mizuhopecten yessoensis
TATGTGAATTAAAGTAAACATGAATGTTTATGACGATGACAATTACTATTGCAGTACAATTAACTGTTATGTAAGAGAGAGTAGAAACTTACGTCATGAAAACGTTAGATAAGCTTCCCTTCATTTACAGCAAGTTTAGGAACACTTTTACAATCGGGTTTTTTTTCAAATTCAAAGTACCATATTTTTTTTTCTCCTTCCCC
>NW_018410776.1:0-203 GCF_002113885.1 Mizuhopecten yessoensis
CGAAGACACCCAGCAGGACGCCCCACCTGGTCACATTATACTGACTTCCATCCAAGTGGTCAGAAAACCAGTTTCATACATGAAGAGTGTCACAAACGTATCTGTAAAGCAGTGTTTCGTAGACAGATGTAGAACAGTCCATCCTCACAATTATAAGCTTTTGTTTGATTTGTTTGTTTGTTTGATTTTGTTTAACGTCCTAT
>NW_018410777.1:0-203 GCF_002113885.1 Mizuhopecten yessoensis
TTCATATGGCAGTCAAACACAGAAAAGATTAAAAGACAAACTCTAAAGAAAGATTATAAAGACGAAGTATTAAAAATAATTAAATTAGATAAATGTTTTACTAGCCTCAATTCAACTTGGATTAGACGGCTTCTCACAACAGAAACAAAAGAATGGAGTAATTTGTTTAAAGCGGAAATAACTTGCACACACAATATATCACA
>NW_018410778.1:0-203 GCF_002113885.1 Mizuhopecten yessoensis
TAAATAAAATTATGTGAACTTGATAGACTTTGTACGAATTATCCCTGCCGTAGTCGTCTTCTATCCCGGATGTGTTTCATATAGCACCCGCCCAACGAGGTTGTCACAGGGATTCCGAAGTAAATGGATAAAGCTAATGTGGTAGGGAGAATTTCAACCTGAAGATACTACCAGTCTGTATGCTATTATTTCAATTAATTCTC
>NW_018410779.1:0-203 GCF_002113885.1 Mizuhopecten yessoensis
TTCCGATGGAGTCAAGGCTGATTGCACATTTATGTTTAAAATTTAAGATTAAAACATTATCTTCAGCGGACTCAAAAAACAATACACAGTACAAAAGAGTTATAGAGACAATACTTTACCATATATGAAACATATATTGTATAGTTTCGTTCTGGTAAGTTTAACACTATTATTACGTTCTATGTAAATATCTCGATACAGAA
>NW_018410780.1:0-203 GCF_002113885.1 Mizuhopecten yessoensis
AGGTTTTACGTGTATTTCCCCTATTGGGCCCCGCCCATCTGCCCCCAGGGGGGGCCACGCCCAAAGTTTATAGAAAATTGAGTCATCCATCAAGTGTTTCTTGAGAAATATTGAGTAGGATTCTTTAAAGATGGATGATGGAGGTACGGACCACAGACACAGACCAAATTAGGGTAAAATCCCGGTGAAGTAACTTTATTTTT
>NW_018410781.1:0-203 GCF_002113885.1 Mizuhopecten yessoensis
AGTTGCACATCAGTTCATTATACTACTATGTACCTTTAATTACATATGACAATCTACATTTACAACTTGTAATTATCTGATAGCAATTTTTGCTTACAATTCTCACAGCTAATTCTCAGACAATTCTCATATATCATTCTCACAAATAACAATTATCCTATTCCTTTCTCATCAGTTCCAATACCATCTACATTTCTCACATT
>NW_018410782.1:0-203 GCF_002113885.1 Mizuhopecten yessoensis
TAGCAATTCCGTTTTTAATCTCTCAAAAGTAATTTTCTCCTGTTAAGTAGTTTTATATTAGAGTTTTCCTCGCCATTTTTTCGTTCAATGCCCAGCCAGCTAAACTGCTAAGATCCTTAAATATGTAAATATTAGCTCAAGTACAAAAAATATCAGGTGTGGCCGAACTTGCCCCGGTTTACCGTATGTAGATTTTTGTATCA
>NW_018410783.1:0-203 GCF_002113885.1 Mizuhopecten yessoensis
CGAAAATGGGTCGACGGAATTATATATAAGCAAAACTTATATCTTGAATAAGACAATTTTCAATCTGTCGGTCTAGCAACTTCACCCAGTTGACATAGCACAATTAGGTAACGTATATAGTATTATTGTAGCGATATCATACATATATCTATATATTATTCACATTTTGCTAAGGATCACTTTCATTTTTAGGCATATGTGAA
>NW_018410784.1:0-203 GCF_002113885.1 Mizuhopecten yessoensis
AGGAAATTCCCTACAGCTGACACTTGTAAGGCAACCTAATCAATGTCCATCTTTTACACACACACACATACATATATATATATTGAGTCCAAGTACAGAATAATGTAAGTATTACTCTGTAATACTCTTGAAGTGTATACAATGTGTATACCAATCCTTTTTATATACGCTGTTTAATGTATACATGTCTCTTGACCAGGTAA
>NW_018410785.1:0-203 GCF_002113885.1 Mizuhopecten yessoensis
GTTAAATCTTAATGGGAAAATGACATGTGCAGTATTTATTTTCTTGTCTTGTTTTGTTTTGTGTGTCCTAACGTCACAATTTCTGCCAACACTGTACGCGTAACTAAAGCAAACATTTCTACGAAAAAGTACATATTGATAATAAATCAATGGCGATCATATCGTTCTTTAAAAATCATGTATTTATGCGAACAAATACTGAA
>NW_018410786.1:0-203 GCF_002113885.1 Mizuhopecten yessoensis
TAAATAAAATCATGGTTTCAGCTTCAAGTTAATTTGAATATGTTCGCGCATGGGAATGCACTGACTACCTTGATCACATCTAACTCCTGTCCATCCTTCCAAACAGCCTCTAGCCTGATTTATACAGACACCAGTTACCGGATCATAACCCAAGGACTTACAGTGACATCTCGAGGAGCAGGACTGGCCGAAAGTTCCATATC
>NW_018410787.1:0-203 GCF_002113885.1 Mizuhopecten yessoensis
TCCCCAAAGTTATGTTACGCTAGTGCGCGCATCCAACCGTGCACTATTATGACGCTGGTTGGTTGGCTGATGGGTTTATAGACTCCTTTTCACGGGCAGAGCCCGTGTTCTGGCGTTTTGAGGGGGTAAGTCTCAAGCTTACCGGGCCCTCGGTGATACAAAATGACCTTGCCCGTCCAGATCACGCCCTAAGGTCGGTCAGC
>NW_018410788.1:0-203 GCF_002113885.1 Mizuhopecten yessoensis
TGCAGAATTACAGCGCTTTTGCATTTGGCGGTTATAATTATTTAGACCTTCTAATAACAGCTAATAACGCTAAAACAAGTAAGTTTATTGTATAATGTTTCTTATTTATCAAGTCTTGATTATTTAGCTCGTCAGCAATTCAATTCAATACATAATTTCATGACATTAGATAATAATTTGATACAGCAAAATTTCATAAATAT
>NW_018410789.1:0-203 GCF_002113885.1 Mizuhopecten yessoensis
TAAACAGTACTGTTTGTTGTAATGTATAACGGGAAATACCTAAACCGTACTGTTTGTTGTAACGTATAGCGGGAAATACCTAGACAGTACTGTTTGTTGTACTGTATAACAGGAAATACCTTACAGTACTGTTTGTCGTAATGTTTAACAGGAAATAACTAAACAGTACTGTTTGTTGTAATGTATAACAGGAAATACCTAAA
>NW_018410790.1:0-203 GCF_002113885.1 Mizuhopecten yessoensis
CAAACAATCAATAACAACACAGTGTTGCTATCCTACTTTAGTACGGTTGGAAGCGTGCAAATAAACCAGCTACCGTAAATCTTTCATGACGGCGTTGTTGTGTCTGACATTAACCCACTTTTGCACAGAGACTGCAACAATGTGCCTGGTTGTATTTCCTTCAGTTTATTTATCGATTCATAATGTTTTCTGCATGACTCAGC
>NW_018410791.1:0-203 GCF_002113885.1 Mizuhopecten yessoensis
GACGAATTTGCAGTGATGATTATTAAGTCAGCGTTACTTTTCACGGAATCTGGAACGTAAGACACGGTTTATACGGAATCCGCAGATGATGCGGTATTTACATTCTCTGTGTGTGCCAGTATTTTGTGACCTACATATTTCGTTTACGGATTAATTTAGGGACATCTTCCCTCCATTGGCCACTGGGGGTGGCGTGGTGGCCT
>NW_018410792.1:0-203 GCF_002113885.1 Mizuhopecten yessoensis
CTTACTCATACACATAAAACTTCGTCAAATCTGAAAAGACTTAACGGATTCCTTGTCTATCTTAATCTTGTATCTTGTATTTTGTATCTATCTTAATGGCACGGATCCGGAAGTGAATTAACAGAATCTAGTGTCCCTTCACCTCTATCAGGGAGACTAAAGACAGCGTCGGATGTACGTGTGAGATCGATACCCTCTATAAA
>NW_018410793.1:0-203 GCF_002113885.1 Mizuhopecten yessoensis
ATATATTTGCAACTGTAGTATAGTAATAATTAAGCTTACAGCACATGTCTCAGGGTCCTTATAAGTGACTAGCGTACGGACCCCGGAACGTTACACATACTTCCTTTTTATATAACGTATAACAGGAACCGTTACACCATAAGGTGCCGAAGCTAACTAAGTAGTCGCAAGTGATGCATCAGAAAATGATCGCAATGCCATAA
>NW_018410794.1:0-203 GCF_002113885.1 Mizuhopecten yessoensis
AAAACACAGTGTCAGTAAAATGATTGTGCTACCATTTGTGGAGACAGCATCATTGTCTGAAATCAAAAGTAATCAGACAAAAAAGTTAATTATTCTTTTTCAATTTCACCGCCTATACTCTGTAATAAACGTGGCAACATAGTTTTTGTTAGTAACTCTTTAATTATTCTAAATCGCTTATATGTTAATTTCTAAATTACTTA
>NW_018410795.1:0-203 GCF_002113885.1 Mizuhopecten yessoensis
TCACATACACCCTAACCCTCAAACATACCCTCTCCCTCACACACATGCTCCCCCTCACACACACCCTCTCCCTCACACACACTCTCCCTCACACACAACCTTTCCCTCACATACACCCTAACCCTCACACACACCCTCTCCCTGACACATACCCTCTACCTCACACACACCCTCTCCCTCACACACACCCTCTCCCTCACACA
>NW_018410796.1:0-203 GCF_002113885.1 Mizuhopecten yessoensis
ATTTCTGTTTTTCCAGGGGGAGGGGCATTCCTAGGGATGTCTTGAAGATGATGAACTCACAAAGCATAAAGATTTCTATTTTCCGGGAGAGGGGGCCTTCCAAGGGATGTCTTGATGATGATGATGAACTCACAAAACATATAGTTTTCTATTTTTCCGGGAGAGGGGACCTTCCAAGGGATGTCTTGATGATGATGAACTCA
>NW_018410797.1:0-203 GCF_002113885.1 Mizuhopecten yessoensis
CTGATTATTGTTACCTGTGCAGGTATTTGATGTTCCACAGCTCGTCATACCACTGGCTTGACTTTTTACCCCCGACATTAGAGTTGTTCAATGTTAACGCCACATACTTCGCGACCTTCTTGTTACTGAACTCCAGCCAGCCTTCTGTAAACAATCGACCTTTCTTGGTGTTTGCTCCTCGCTCTGTAAGTTTCATAAGAAAA
>NW_018410798.1:0-203 GCF_002113885.1 Mizuhopecten yessoensis
AACAAATGCAAATAATGACAATAAAAACAATTGACAAAATCGTATTACATCAATATACTGTATAAACATGTTAAATTTAGTGAATAGACTAAGAATAATTTCACAAAATAGCAATGCAGTTTATGGGTAATATCACAGTCATATAGTAATGTAAATTGTTGTAATCTAAAACATAAACTTACAGATATTAAATTAACACTTGT
>NW_018410799.1:0-203 GCF_002113885.1 Mizuhopecten yessoensis
CAAAAAGAAATGACTTTGACCTGTATTCAAGGTCACATGGGTCAAATTTGTTAAAACCTTCTAACGACTTCTTCTAAATAACCAAAATGGCCAGGGTGATCTTTGGCCAGTAGTATGCTGGGATGAAGCACTACCAACTTTGTTCAAACGAATAACCTTTGCCCATATATGCAAGGTCACAGTGGTTATTTGTCTAAAAAAAA
>NW_018410800.1:0-203 GCF_002113885.1 Mizuhopecten yessoensis
AGTATAAGATAGACTATTGTTACTGTGAGTATAAGATAGGCAATTGTTACTTTGAGTATAAGGAAGGCTATTATTACTGTGAGTATAAGATAGACTATTGTTACTGTGAGTATAAGGTAGACTATTGTTACTTTGAGTATAAGGTAGTCTATTGTTACTTTGAGTATAAGGTAGGCTATTGTTACTGTGAGTATAAGGTAGGC
>NW_018410801.1:0-203 GCF_002113885.1 Mizuhopecten yessoensis
TGATTTTCTCACACGATGTGTCAAGGTAACCGTGAATATTTATTAAATGCATGCTCGTTTTCTTATTGATGTTATAAAATGTCGGTAGGCCTTATTATTTCCATTGTTTATAGCTATTAACTATCACACATGTTTGTTTAGACGAAATTGTATGACCATCGAGCGATGGTCGATCTATTGTTTCCCACTGACTGGGGTGAAGC
>NW_018410802.1:0-203 GCF_002113885.1 Mizuhopecten yessoensis
AGGGAGATCGTTCTTGATGTAATACCTGACCAAATATTCCATTACACATTGACTTATTGAATTGATCTTTATTTAATAAATTGTTCTCGCCTTGTATTTTATCCCTGCTATATTCATAATACAATGACAAGATATTATAAAAGATTTTACCATCATACAGTGCCTGATGCGACAGTGAGCGTAAACATACATATATTTTTTTT
>NW_018410803.1:0-203 GCF_002113885.1 Mizuhopecten yessoensis
TAAAAGAATATTATAGTAATTATGATCGCATGTTGGTGTGCTATAGTATATGTTTTTGCCGTGATCATATCATACAATTTAGTTATACATGTGTGTACGCGTGTGTATAGATTGACGTGGTATGAATAGGTATTTATAAGTATAAATTTTCCTGGTGATTGTATATAACTGTAAGAATGAATACGTTAGAATTCTGTACGATA
>NW_018410804.1:0-203 GCF_002113885.1 Mizuhopecten yessoensis
GTAAAAGACATGTGTTATGAATACAAACATCTCTAAATAAAAGACACATGTTATGTATACATACATCCCTATATAAAGGACACGTGTTATGTATACATACATGTCTATATAAAAGACATGTGTTATGTATACATACATGTCTCTATATACAGGACCCATGTTATGTATACATACATCTCTATGTAAAAGACATGTGTTATGAA
>NW_018410805.1:0-203 GCF_002113885.1 Mizuhopecten yessoensis
ATCTTATTCTAGTAAAACTGTTATATGTTGTTCTAAGCTCCTACAGGGATGATTCAGTACTAGGATCAATAACGGTCGACTCATGATGAGTAGTAATATAGCTACACGTATTGGACTTGAATTGACATAAATCCAGCGCTTTTTGTTGAAATTGAATGTTATCAAAAAACGCTTCATTGTAATTGAAAAAAAAAAAAAAAAAA
>NW_018410806.1:0-203 GCF_002113885.1 Mizuhopecten yessoensis
GTGAGGTAGTTTTGATATAATAAGATGTTATTAAACCTTGTCTCCCTATAAAAATGCTTGTGATCGCTAGTGCAATTAAGTACAGAGTTATCTGTTAACAGGTCTACAACCAATCTAAAATTAAACATGGATAAACAATATAATTAAAAAATATCAAAAATTAAACATTCTACGGCAGTGTTTCAGGTATGTCATTTAATAAT
>NW_018410807.1:0-203 GCF_002113885.1 Mizuhopecten yessoensis
GTTCCCTCATCGTTAGTGTTATGCTTACATGCACCCATGCATTCCCTTATCGTTAGTGTTACATGCACCCATACATTTCCATATCGTTAGTATTATGCTTACATGCACCCATACATTCCCTTATCGTGAGTGTTATGCTTACATTCACCCATGCATTGCCTTATCGTTAGTGTTATGCTTACATGCACCCATACATTCCCTTA
>NW_018410808.1:0-203 GCF_002113885.1 Mizuhopecten yessoensis
GGACATATAACAGGTTTCTAAATTGTAGTTGCTTAGTCATGCTTCCCGTATAATTATTCGTATAATGCGTCAACCATCGGATTTAATGAAGATATACTGTTTACAGTCTACGTGAACTCTCCTGAACTATAAGCAAATCAGAAAGTTCATCAAATATGTATAAAAAAAACACACAAAAAACCTATTCCGATAAGAATAAATGT
>NW_018410809.1:0-203 GCF_002113885.1 Mizuhopecten yessoensis
TAGCAGACTTAACTATTGATTACACATTGATAAATAGGTGCACTCACAATATATGAAAAAGCAATAGTCAGAATTTTAATCGTCACATTCATAATTTATTGCAATATGTATAGCGCAAAGGCGTTATAACTTAAATAGGTACGTAAACATAAATGCTTTATGATGAAATGTCTATGATGTACGTAAGATATTCTATAGTTATT
>NW_018410810.1:0-203 GCF_002113885.1 Mizuhopecten yessoensis
CACAGACAAGTCTGTGTTGGTACGAAGAACCAAGTCTGCCTCTCCTTACCACAGACAAGTCTTTGTTGGTACGGAGAGCCAAGTCTGATTCTTCTTACCACAGACAAGTCTGTGTTGGTACAGAGAGCCAAGTCTGCTTCTCCTTACCACAGACGCATCTGTGTTGGTACAGAGAACCAAGTCTGCCTCTCCTTACCACAGAC
>NW_018410811.1:0-203 GCF_002113885.1 Mizuhopecten yessoensis
TCTGTAACATCCCTGTGGTACACTCATCTTCATGTTGTTTAGGCGGAAACGTTTCAGGTGCACCTGTCGTTTTACAAAAAAGAAATCGTCTTTATCTAAGTACGACATCTTTTACATACTGTATAAAGATAACTTGGTCTCTTGATGTCAAACTAGTCAGAGACGAAAATGCAGAAACTACGTACACTACACGAAGTTATCGC
>NW_018410812.1:0-203 GCF_002113885.1 Mizuhopecten yessoensis
GTAATCCTAAATCATACAGTCTACAGTAGTCCTCTATCATACAGTTTACAGTCCTCTTATCATAGCAATATTGGTCCTCTATCATACATTCTACAGTAGTCCTCTATCAACCAGTCCACAGTGGTCCTCTATCATACAGTCTACAGTAGTCCTCTATGATACAGTCTACAGTAGTCCTCTATCATACAGTCTACAGTAGTCCT
>NW_018410813.1:0-203 GCF_002113885.1 Mizuhopecten yessoensis
ATTGAAGTAACGGCTGATCCTTAAAGATCTCCCCAACAAAACACTGAAATAGGATGTCTCCGTAGTTTTAGTTAACACAAATTATTTTAATCAAAGACGACCCCCTTTCGGTATAAAACGTCGGTGTTTTTTTTCTTGACGTATATATTGATATACATTTATAAATCATTTAGATGTGAAAAATGTGAATTTATCATCCTGTA
>NW_018410814.1:0-203 GCF_002113885.1 Mizuhopecten yessoensis
AAATTAAACACACACACGGTCGTAAATTGTATGGTCGCTATATAAAAGTGGAATGATTGATTTGTTATAGATAAAACTGATAGGGAACAGATAGGACAAGGAGGGGGGAGGAATGGGGGGAGGAAGGGGGCGGTTGGTACATTGTATTGATACGTATAGGTTTAATAAGTGTTCAAGTTCTGTCAAATCAAACACACCACAAA
>NW_018410815.1:0-203 GCF_002113885.1 Mizuhopecten yessoensis
CGGTTTTACTGTGTAGGGATGTGTATCTGGGCAGCTCTCGACACAATGGTTTCCTGCAGCGAACTTCGGACACTTCTTTGTGCATTGTACGTCTTTGAAAACGAACTCGTTTTCCTGACAGACTTTTCGACAAATTGTTCCACGTGAAGTCAACTCTTTATATCTGTATTCATTCGGACATCCGATAATGTCTTCACATACAT
>NW_018410816.1:0-203 GCF_002113885.1 Mizuhopecten yessoensis
CCCCTCTGCCCCGAGGCACCTACCGTTTATACAAAACTGAGAACCCTTAGGGCAATGATGCTCCAGACCAAATTTGGTCAAAATCGTCTCAGCCGTTAAGGACAAGTAGCGTTTTAAAGGAAAAAGTCGACGGACGACGGACAACGGACTTGGCCCTTCGGGACAGGTGAGCTTAAAAGCAGTTTCGTATGAATTACTTACTT
>NW_018410817.1:0-203 GCF_002113885.1 Mizuhopecten yessoensis
ACTGTCCTAGCGACGGTGTGCATGTCGGTGTTGATCTACGCCTTGATATCGCCTATCAGGGTTGTAGCGTTGATCGCGACGTTGTTCGCGTCGTTGAAAAGATTCGCGCTGGTGGTGAGCGTTACTATCGTCGTGGTTAGCTGATTGTCTGGACCGGTACCGTACGGTCCTCCATCCACCCGCGTTAGCACTAGTACTGTCAT
>NW_018410818.1:0-203 GCF_002113885.1 Mizuhopecten yessoensis
AGACTTTAAAGTGTCTCCACCGTCCGTGTCCAGGGTATGACGTTTACGTTAGATAAGACTTTAAAGAGGCCCCAACGTCCGTGTCCAGGGTAAGACGTTTCCGTTATATAAAACTTTAAATGGCCCCACCGTCCTTGTCCAGAGTATGACGTTTCCGTTAGACAAGATTTTAAGTGGCCCAACCGTCCGTGTCCAGGGTATGA
>NW_018410819.1:0-203 GCF_002113885.1 Mizuhopecten yessoensis
AAAATTGTTCAAGAGTAATTTGTTCAGTTTGATATGGTCATTCTTTCATCGAAAAGGAAATACCGTTGTCAAAAGTGTCCAAATGAAAAAACTGATATCTAATAACGCTCCTTTACAACGTGAAGTTGTCAAAATTAACTTTTGTCAGAGAAGAAAACTAAAAGGACTCCCCAGATATGTTTCATTTGTCATCAAACGGATCA
>NW_018410820.1:0-203 GCF_002113885.1 Mizuhopecten yessoensis
CTATTCCAGTTTCTGAGTTGTTTATCTTATATGAGTTCAAATATTTTAAAACGAAATAATATTCTAAATAATAAACCTCAAGGTTTTAGGAAGTTATGAATCATATATTTGTTGTTAAATTTATCCATGCTTTTTTTTTAATAAAAGTATTTAAGATACCTGAATATATGTTAATTGTAGCATATTCTTAACATGAAATATGT
>NW_018410821.1:0-203 GCF_002113885.1 Mizuhopecten yessoensis
CACTTAATAATTTAAACACTAAAACATCTAAAGATCCAATATTAGTCATCTTCTATGAAAAATGCATTTAATGATAACTCCCTCAAATAAAATAAAATATGAACTTCTCAGTGGTTTTTGTTAATTACATACTGTACATGCCATATTGTACACAATTGTTGAATGAATTGCTAAAAAAAGTCAATTTGAACACTGCATCATAC
>NW_018410822.1:0-203 GCF_002113885.1 Mizuhopecten yessoensis
AACCAATTTACCTACAGCACGCAACTCATGGTCAACTGAACCAATATACTTACGGCACACAAAACATGGTCAACTGAACCAATTTGCTTACAGCACGCATATCATGGTCAACTGAACCAGTTTACCTACAACACGCATCTCATGGTCAACTGAACCAATTTACTTACAGCACCCAACTCAAGGTCATCTGAACCAATTTATCT
>NW_018410823.1:0-203 GCF_002113885.1 Mizuhopecten yessoensis
ACATAAATAATATAAGCGTTAAGCTATTCATTTGGCTGTTAACGATAAGTTGTTGTTTCTATCTATATGATGTTCAGCTAGTAAGACTTTATGTAATACTCAGACTCTCTGTAATGTAGATTACATTAAAGGCCAGCTCATTGTATTTTGGGTGATCGCTTTTGACTTGCTGTATATTAATTCACGCTACCAAGTATTTGACT
>NW_018410824.1:0-203 GCF_002113885.1 Mizuhopecten yessoensis
CTTCCTTATATTACTTTCTTTTTAGTATAAGTCATCGTTGTGTTCCATATATCAGCGTATTTGTGTATACAGCGTGTGAAGGTAAACAGCACAGGTATATTGTGTTGTAGCTACAGAAGAGAGGACTATTAGTGTCACACTGTCATGTTTGATTGACACTTAAATGTTTACCATAATCAAAAGTGGATTATTTTAGAAAGATA
>NW_018410825.1:0-203 GCF_002113885.1 Mizuhopecten yessoensis
ACAAGTCTGTGATTTGTAACATATTGGTATAGTCTGTACAGTGTACCATGTATTGGTATAGTCTGTACAGTGTAACAAGTCTGTACAGTGTATCAAATACTGGTATAGTCTGTGATGTATAACATATTGGTATAGTCTGTGTTTTGTAACAAGTCTGAGATGTGTAACATATTGGTATAGTCTGTACAGTGTAACAAGTCTGT
>NW_018410826.1:0-203 GCF_002113885.1 Mizuhopecten yessoensis
TCGTTTTGGCCCTCGTAATTGAACATACAAACTCAAGAACCCAAGTTTAAATGCTGTCAATCCAATATACTACTTTTCTACATGCTAATAATTCAATATACTACCCAGCTAACATGCTTTAAATCCAACATACTACCCAGCTAAGATGCTATAAATCCAATATACAGTTGTGTGACCGCACAACGCACCAAAAACACCGTGCG
>NW_018410827.1:0-203 GCF_002113885.1 Mizuhopecten yessoensis
TAAATTGAATTGATATCAATACATGACAGTTAACACATTTAAAAGCTGTATGTAAATAAGGATTTGATGCAATGAGTTGGAGCCTTCACAACTAATACTACTGGACACTTTAATTTACTTTTTTATTTTATTTAGGCAAATTATTAATTAATATTTCTTAACTTACATATATGTTATCTACGTAGAGCTCAGGCCACACACAA
>NW_018410828.1:0-203 GCF_002113885.1 Mizuhopecten yessoensis
TGGTCAAAGCGGGGCACAGGCGAGACATCAATCTGAATGGCTTGTAAAAGCTGTATAACCTGTGGGATATATACAATTGTCAGTATTCAATTACATTATAATGGTATAATTTTGATAAACTTGTTGATTGGATCAGTGTATTTCTGAACAAAATATACTTACTGATTAGGAAAACAGGTATTGTTACTGATTAGGAAAACAGG
>NW_018410829.1:0-203 GCF_002113885.1 Mizuhopecten yessoensis
GACACTTAACAACTGCATAGTCGGAAAACCGCACTCTTAGATTTTAAAATTAATAGAAGCGAAATTCATCTTTCATGTCTGTGGAGGTACATTTCTTACAATGTCTTTGTTCTGAAGGAACTTTTCTTTTTCTTCCAGTCTCAATGATTGCAAAGAAGTTTACTGAGACATACATGTATTCTATACTTTACAGGAATATACTT
>NW_018410830.1:0-203 GCF_002113885.1 Mizuhopecten yessoensis
GAAATCATTACTGGTGGGGGACTATGGATTGCCTTGCAATACTTTATTTTTTTATTTGGAACATCATTAAATGTTAATCTGAAGGATCAATAACCTCACAAACTCTCTCATTGATTTGTAAAGGTACAAAGTTCTCTTTTTTTAATCATCCGTTGTTTCATTACAGTGACTGTCGGCTTTGCCTTAGCTGTCGTTGGTTTTGT
>NW_018410831.1:0-203 GCF_002113885.1 Mizuhopecten yessoensis
TCCCTGCTTAACGTTCGGCATTAAGGAGAATGACAACAACTGAATAACCAGTTATCAGTATAAATGAGCATTTTTGGTTATTCATTATCCATACTGCTATTGATCTATTATATTTCAAACAATGTTTTGGATACAACAGGTGGTGTATACGTGCACAAATGTGTACAGGTATAAACAATTTCCAATGAAAGGTTGTGTTAATC
>NW_018410832.1:0-203 GCF_002113885.1 Mizuhopecten yessoensis
TGTAAATGAAGTATATTTGATGAAGTATTTAAACAATATCATTTATTTATTTGAATAACTAACTATTGTAGCTTAAGTTGCATGTATATCACTTGAACAAAATACCATGCGTGTGGAAAATTCCTTTCGTATATTAAGTACACCTTGTTGAGTAAAACAGTAGTTTTGAGGAACAGATAATTGTAGTAATTAAAATATGGATT
>NW_018410833.1:0-203 GCF_002113885.1 Mizuhopecten yessoensis
AGGGGGTTAGATTAGTGTTTATTAATTTGAAGTTACGCTATAATTGTATCTGAATGTGCTTTATGTATTTTATATCAACTTTTTTTAAAACAAATTTACGGTACCAGTGATCTAAATCACATGTAGCATAAATTTGTTTTAAAAAATGTGTGGGGTGGGATGGGCTGTCAGTATCTGACGAAAGACGGCAACATTTTTTTTTT
>NW_018410834.1:0-203 GCF_002113885.1 Mizuhopecten yessoensis
GAAACATACTGGGCAATACAGATTTAGATTATCGTCACACAAACTATTAAAGTGATGTCATATTACTCATTCGTATATATTTTTCACGAAGAATATGAATTTTTATTACAATATTAAGTAAAAAAGCCTGATTTGGTAGCAGTTTAAAATTTACGTTCGGATCAATTATTTGTGAAAACAAATGTAAGACAACGGTAAATCAT
>NW_018410835.1:0-203 GCF_002113885.1 Mizuhopecten yessoensis
TATATATATATATATATATGACATTAGATTAATATCCCTACAGATGAGTTACGCTACAAAAGGTCATATCTACAGTGCAATAACTGGTACAGTATGACAGATAATGTGAAATTGACATGAATATACTGTGAAATTACACTAGCTGATATAAATATACACTTTTCCCGTGTTTGAGTTAGGCCAGAAAAGAGAAGTCTTTTTTT
>NW_018410836.1:0-203 GCF_002113885.1 Mizuhopecten yessoensis
GATACATATCTCATACGAAAGGGCGTATATATACTTACACTCTGAGTGCCCGCCAACATCCGCTTTGAGGACTGATGAGTGCGATCCACTATATTCAGGAAAGAAAAAAGTGTTTTATATATATTAGCATTCCAAGTATTATCCTTTTACATCCTACCCCATTATATTTTGAGTGAGAAATTCGTTTTCAAAACTCTTATACT
>NW_018410837.1:0-203 GCF_002113885.1 Mizuhopecten yessoensis
CGGTCGGAGTCAGAACCATTGTTGTGTGTCCCAAAATCTCGTACTGTGATCTATGAAAACCAGTGCTTTGGGAGAGTTTCGGCCACGTCGTGGAAAAACTTACCATCTGCTATTAGAAAGTCAAATACCTTGGCCAAATTTAAGCAAGACATAAAAAATCACCTCTTCATGTCTGCATTTTAGGCTCTTTGCAAAGACGTCAT
>NW_018410838.1:0-203 GCF_002113885.1 Mizuhopecten yessoensis
ATAAAAGATATTAAACAATAGAGACTTGTCAATGTAAAGTAGGACCTCAACTATAAGGACATGCGCAATCAATAATCCTATAGGTACCATTTTGTGCCGAACCTAGCTGGAGTTAAGATTCATATCATGAGACATAGTCATCACCTAATTGCAGTAATGGTGTTGTCATAGCAATAGGCAATTATGATTTTATATGTGTGTAT
>NW_018410839.1:0-203 GCF_002113885.1 Mizuhopecten yessoensis
GTATAGACGTAGGGGTAATAGTAAAGACATACGGGTAACAGTATAGACACACAAGTAATAGTATAGACACACGTGTAATAGTATAGACATACGGGTAATAGTATAGGCACACATGTAATAGTATAGACATACGGGCAATATTATAAATATATGGGAAGTAGCACAGACATTCTGGTAATTGTATAGACAAACGGGTGATAGTA
>NW_018410840.1:0-203 GCF_002113885.1 Mizuhopecten yessoensis
AGCGAGAATTTACCTTCTCTCCTCGGCTGGAAAGACATTTTTGTTCGCTAGAAGTTCATCGACATTTACCACTAAAACGTACGGTACAGTTAAGGATTTCTCTATTACTGATTGAAAATGCCAACAGAACAATGTCGCTTGTCAATTTCGCGACATGAATTGTTCATAAGGAGTATCAAAATATATCATCATGAAGGATTTGG
>NW_018410841.1:0-203 GCF_002113885.1 Mizuhopecten yessoensis
AAAAAAAACCACTTCAGTGATTTTCTTGTCTCACTTCTCTGATAAGATATAGTCTAAAAAATCACATATATCATCGTTATGTATCACTATATTTGAGCAGTCTACATAATGTTTTGATCACTCTAGCACACAACAATTATTGACTTAAATTATTCTTTGTGAAGTTTGTCACTGTCACATATAACGTAGGGCAAACATAATCC
>NW_018410842.1:0-203 GCF_002113885.1 Mizuhopecten yessoensis
TTGTGTTTACATCATATCCTGACACTATATAGAATTAACATAAGGAGTATGTTAGTGTAAGTACTGCTGTGTTTACATCATATCTTGACACTATACAGAAATAACATAAGGCGAATGTTAGTGTAAGTACTGTTGTGTTTACATCATATCCTGACACCATACAGAATTAACATAAGGCGTATGTTAGTGTAAGTACTGCTGTG
>NW_018410843.1:0-203 GCF_002113885.1 Mizuhopecten yessoensis
AAAACTTCAAAATCTTGCTGTTTTAATTTAGTGATTGTTTTTCTCTAATATTTGTTAAACATCATTTTCAGAAAACAAAACAGGCAGTTAAGTTAAGGCACAGAATATGTTTTTCCTATATTCAATACTGGTTTTTATGTAGAACATAAATAACTGTCCATTTCCCATCATTTTATTGGCCAAGGAAAATTTCACTACTCATA
>NW_018410844.1:0-203 GCF_002113885.1 Mizuhopecten yessoensis
GTCGAAATCTTTTGCTGTGAGCGGCGCACGGAGGCCTAGTGATTGTAAGTCGACGTTCCCCATGATAAATAAATCCATGTCAGACAACAAAATACTTTGTTAGTTTGAGCTTTGTCAGATTGATAACGCCCATACCGTTTCGTCAGACGATAGAACGTGTCATTGCTGTAGGATTCGTTCAAATTTATTTACAAGTATTTTCA
>NW_018410845.1:0-203 GCF_002113885.1 Mizuhopecten yessoensis
CTGGTGCCTTGAAGCTGCCCCTAGGAAGGATTTCTGCAACCAATAATCTTGCAGTTCCGGAGCCGCGCAGAGTTTCAACTAACGAAACAATCCTGTTGAAAATGTCCCTTGGTTTTGACACTGCTTCTATGTCATTTCCTCCAATGTTTATGAATGCTTGAGAAAATCACGACAGACTCTGGCAACATGCGGTCGAGCATTGG
>NW_018410846.1:0-203 GCF_002113885.1 Mizuhopecten yessoensis
ATAGAATTTTCATTCTTTTAACCTAATTAAGTACCGCCGGTAAGTTTTGGTTCTTTGTGTTTAAAGTCCTATTAAAAACTTAGGTACATGTAATTTAAGGACGCGCTAGGTTGTGGTGGTGCAGGGAAACCGAGGTACCGGAGAAAAAAGACCGACCTGTGGTCAGTACCTGGCGATTGTCCCACGTAAGCCTCGAACCCGCG
>NW_018410847.1:0-203 GCF_002113885.1 Mizuhopecten yessoensis
CCTTTTGTGCCAATATTTGGACAATAAAATATGTTTAAAGTCAATGATAATTGCCGCCAGTGTCCTGGTTGACATGTCATGAGCCTACCGTATCATAGATTACATATATTGCGAAAGTGTTTGTTCTTTTAAGCAAGATATACTATAGTATACGATGCTTTTTTTTATTGGAAGAGCGTTAACTGATAAACATTCAAAGTAAA
>NW_018410848.1:0-203 GCF_002113885.1 Mizuhopecten yessoensis
CTTTTCTTTCTTTTTAAAAGTTATTTAATCACCAAAATTATACAAGTTTTAGCGAAACAGCATTGCTGTCAGTTCGACGCAAGTATTAAAATATGTACAGAATGAATCACTTTTATGTGTGCTAGACTTCTACTGTATACTATGCAAACTGTCTTCTTCAGCAGAAATAACAGGAAACAAGTTCATTCCTTTTTGAGTACACA
>NW_018410849.1:0-203 GCF_002113885.1 Mizuhopecten yessoensis
CATATGAAGACAGATTGAACCAATGGTTGTGATGATAATATATATTTATATATAGAAAAAATAAGATTAACGACCGACTTAAATACTAGCTGCTTTCATTCAAAAGAACAACTTCGTGACGTCACAATCACATGTCACCACACTACAATAGTAACGTAACGTCACGAAGTGCACAAGATTGGTGGACAATTGAGCGTAACATT
>NW_018410850.1:0-203 GCF_002113885.1 Mizuhopecten yessoensis
GAGATTCTTTTGATGTACATCAAAGGATCAAACTAGTCTTCTCGTTTCATCCACAGGGTGGCGTACAATGAGCCTTAATTTTACTATGACATATTACAGGGGTACAGAGAGCGAAAGTGAGCATAACCCCTGGATATTGGGGATGAATCTAGGCATATTATATGCGATGATCTTTCTGTATGACTGTATGCATGCTGGAAAAC
>NW_018410851.1:0-203 GCF_002113885.1 Mizuhopecten yessoensis
GTTATCGCACGAAAACCTCTGTTCGGACGCCGACGCCGACATAGCCTATATGTCACCAGCTTTTCGCAGGCGACACAAAAATTATTGAAATACAAACCAATAATAAAAAATACACTAAATATATATATTTATAATATGAATACCGTGTTATGCAGTGACATAAAGCCATCATATAAATTATGTTTATGTAACGTGTGTAATAT
>NW_018410852.1:0-203 GCF_002113885.1 Mizuhopecten yessoensis
ACTGTAGAATATGTACTCTGTCAGATACCCATAGATCTATGGGGTGTCAGTAAGTCCCTTACTGTAGAGTATGTACTATAAGTGTCAGATACCCATAGATCTATGGGGTGTAAGTAAGTCCCTTAATGTAGAGTATGTACTATAAGTGTCAGATACCGATAGATCTATGGGATGTCAGTAAGTCCCTTACTGTATAGTATGTA
>NW_018410853.1:0-203 GCF_002113885.1 Mizuhopecten yessoensis
CGTGGTTCCAACATCATTGATTGCAGAACAAGTGTACTCCCCAGAATGCCCGGGTGTGATAGTGGTTAAATTGTACACACCAGTGTTAGATACTTCGGTTACCTCCCTTGTCCAGAATATAGATGTGGCCGATGGATTGGCAGAGGTAACGGTACATTCCAGGGATATGCCTGATAGACCTTCTGTGATGACGTATGGATCAC
>NW_018410854.1:0-203 GCF_002113885.1 Mizuhopecten yessoensis
GCCAATACTGTCGAAAAATGTTCATTGCAATAATCAATAACAATACTCAATATTTGATTTTACAGACAGATGTAGATTGTGGTGTAATCAATGTGTATAGCTCGTTTGCTACGTCACATCCGGGAGCAGCATTCCACGACAAAGCAGACACGGCCATAGCAGGTTCTCCATCCGTATTGGTTGTGCCCGTGGTTGATGGTAGA
>NW_018410855.1:0-203 GCF_002113885.1 Mizuhopecten yessoensis
GTTTGGTATGAATAATAAATGCTTAGTTTGTTTTGAACACAAACACAAATTAAAAACTTACTTTGCAAACTTTGGAAAACGTTTAGTTCCTTTGTCAAATATGTTACTTTTTGTCTGACAACGAAAACAAACATTTTCCAAAGCTCGCAGAATCAGAATTCAACTCTGTTTGTTTCAACAAACTGATCATTCTTTAGATATGT
>NW_018410856.1:0-203 GCF_002113885.1 Mizuhopecten yessoensis
AGGATTAGGAAATTCTACTAATAAGGGTGTTGCAATTAGGTGCATTTCGGGTTTTGCAAAAGATATAGCACCTGTTTGAAATTGTTGAGGGTTGAATGTCCCTTTCCTGTACCCCCATGGAAGAGAGAGTTGTGTTTTTCTCTCCTTTCATTCGCCAGCACAAAAGCCACAGCAAGTTTAACTCATTTAAGGTATTGTAATTC
>NW_018410857.1:0-203 GCF_002113885.1 Mizuhopecten yessoensis
ACTAGAAAATGTCTGTAAGATATAAATGCCCTCGCTGATGGGACGGGACCCGACGGGATTGACATAGGGAACACTGTATATGCCCCCTCCCCCCCATTTCAGGCGGGGGCATAATAAACGTAATGTTATGTGATGGAAGTTTTGCTAAACCGCATTAAATCACATCCTCATACAATGGTGAACAGCAGGTGACAAATATATCT
>NW_018410858.1:0-203 GCF_002113885.1 Mizuhopecten yessoensis
TCGCAATCCATCTGTACCTATAACAAATTTTAATTTTACATGTGGGGATATACCTAAAGAAAAAAACCAGAATTACAAATACCTTGGTTTATGGTTTCATGAAGACTAAAATTTACATTTTACTGTACAAGAATTGTGTAAATCCGCAGGTAGAACATTGCATGCTCTTTATTCCAAGTATGTACATGCTGGAGAAATGTGTT
>NW_018410859.1:0-203 GCF_002113885.1 Mizuhopecten yessoensis
ACTATAAATCTTGCTTTTCTGATTCGACACAGATTAGCGGCTTGTAGAGGATAGCACACTGCAATGTATCGCTCTAATGTCACGGCCACAATAAGCCACACAGACGAATCACTACACACATAACCCAGGAAAGCGACCACCTTACATGTCCAGTTAGTTTGGTCCTTGATGTCAAAGTTAGAGAGTTGGGCCACCCAAAGACG
>NW_018410860.1:0-203 GCF_002113885.1 Mizuhopecten yessoensis
GCACACCTGACGGGTATATACGTGTTTGTACACAGCACATCTAACGGGTATATACGTGTATGTACACAGCACGACTGACAGGTATAAACCTGTATGTACGTGTATATACACAGCACACCTGACAGGTATATACCTGTATGTGCACAGCACGACTGACAGGTGTATACGTGTTTGTACACAGCACGACTGACAGGTATATACCT
>NW_018410861.1:0-203 GCF_002113885.1 Mizuhopecten yessoensis
AACCACATTTGATACATTTTAGCGACAATATACCAAACAATTTGTTGTGTAACCCCTAATTTGCGACCGTCACCACATTTGACGAAGGGCTACTTTACTATCTTTTCACCATGTTCAGTGAACAAATTTGACAAAACCAATTTCCAAACTTACATTAAATTCATTGATGTACAGAAACAAATAAAAAGGTCATTTTTCTAACT
>NW_018410862.1:0-203 GCF_002113885.1 Mizuhopecten yessoensis
TGTGTCATACTATACACGGACGAACAAATGACAGACATTAGAAATGTATGTTGTACCGGTCAAACTGTTTTAGGGTTTGATAAGACCTTCAATCTGTGTGATATGCACGTGACTGCTTCGTGTTTCAAACAGTTGAATGTGACAAGACCGGACACACATGACGCACCTTTATTTATAGGACCTTTGTATGTACATGACAGCAG
>NW_018410863.1:0-203 GCF_002113885.1 Mizuhopecten yessoensis
TAAGTACTTTTATTGTAAAAAACAATATTGCTTTTCCTCTATATATGATGAGTGGATATCGGACATTAAATGGGAAAAGACTGATATAAGCTTAGCCTGATGTCTTTTCAGTTTGTTGGTGCATATATTGTTTTCTTTATATCTGTATCATCTGCAGTTCATCTGTATCAACGATAACATATTTAAAAATTGAAAAATATCAC
>NW_018410864.1:0-203 GCF_002113885.1 Mizuhopecten yessoensis
TGGTCGGCCATTGGTGGTTGGTAAATTCTCTTTGATCTGTCATTGGTGGTTGTTCCTTACTCATTGGTCTGTCATTGTAGGTTGTCCCCCACTATTTGGTCGGTCATTGGTGGTTGGTAAATTCTCTTTGATCCGTCATTGGTGGTTGTACGATACTCTTTGATCTGTCATTGGTGATCGTTTCATACTCTTTGGTCGGTCAT
>NW_018410865.1:0-203 GCF_002113885.1 Mizuhopecten yessoensis
GGTGTAACCTCCTGTAAGATAGATGTGACCGATGGAGGTGACCAGATGTAACCTCCTGTAAGAAAGAGATGACCGATATAGGTGACCATGTGTAATTTCCTGTAATATAGAGGTGACCAGATGTAACTTCCTGTAAGATAGAGGTGACCAGGTGTAAACTCCTGTAAGATAGATGTGACCAGGTGTAACCTCCTGTAAGATAG
>NW_018410866.1:0-203 GCF_002113885.1 Mizuhopecten yessoensis
TATAATCTATATGTAATTTGTGTGGATATTTTCACGATAATTTACTAAATTACATGATAAATATTAACATCATCAAACTGCGAACATTTCCACTTTTACACAGTACAACATAAACATTTTAATTTTGAATAAAGAATTCATCACCAATGTGACATAATCTATATATTTTGTATGGTTGTAACTTGTTTAATTTACTAATTTAT
>NW_018410867.1:0-203 GCF_002113885.1 Mizuhopecten yessoensis
CATGGTATTCCTCCGCGTAAAACACCAACCTCGATAGTCATTAGGCGTAGAAGTCGGATAAAAGAAATGAAATGTGGATTTTTAAACTGAGAAATATATATGGTAGTAGTATATCGATGATTAACAGTTAATAAACTGTGGATAATACTCTGAGCCCATTTACGCTGGCCTCTTAATTTTATCAATGGGCTCGCAATAAGGAA
>NW_018410868.1:0-203 GCF_002113885.1 Mizuhopecten yessoensis
CTCATATATAAACAGAAATTTCATTCAAAACTTCAGTACTGTTTATAAAGATATACTCATTTGTTAGATGCCTATGACACATCTGCTACTTCATTTTCCTTGTCTGTATTGCAAAAAATATTTTGTTTTGCAGACAACATGTCCGAGTTGTTCCGTAAGTATAAATGAATATTTTCTTTGGTTATATCATTAAAACAACAGAA
>NW_018410869.1:0-203 GCF_002113885.1 Mizuhopecten yessoensis
ATTATGATATATTTTCACATTCTGGTCGTTTAAAAGGTTTTCACCAAGCACTGCATGCATTGTTCCGAGACACGTTTTCTCCACTTTTGGTACAGAAGTTGTTGCAAATACTGCGTTTTTTGCTCCGTGTTAATTTCACCCTCTCTTCAAAAGATATCAAGGTGAAAATAATACAAGAGAACAATTCGCATTTTCTACATTGT
>NW_018410870.1:0-203 GCF_002113885.1 Mizuhopecten yessoensis
TATTTGTATCGTAGGTGGTACAAAAAGAAATGAAAAAAGTGTAACACGGTACTAAAAGGAGAGAAGCTTTCATATCGTTTTGTACAGGGCAAAAGTGTACCACGGTACAGAAAGATGTGAAGAAAGTGTAACGCGTGATTTCATGGTACACTTTTTTCATATCTATTCGTACCGTAGGTGGTACAAAAAGAAATGAAAAAAGT
>NW_018410871.1:0-203 GCF_002113885.1 Mizuhopecten yessoensis
GACTTTAGATAATGTGTGCGGCATTCAGTTTGGTAGCAAAAAGAGACTTGACATCTTATAATGCCGGTGAGCTTTTTTCATGACGGACATCGGCCTTAATGTCTTATTAATCACTAGGTTAGCATCGTTACATTTGTATGAACCATTGGTATACTCAAGAACAAGTTAATTTATTTAAATTTCATTTTGTTAATGAGCGAATT
>NW_018410872.1:0-203 GCF_002113885.1 Mizuhopecten yessoensis
GCTTAAACGAGCTTCACGTAAACTGTACAAAGCAGGTCTAATAATGAGTAAACATTTATATAAGCTACAACTACAGTTATGAGTAAACGCTTAAATCAGCTTTACCTAACCAGTACAAAGCAGGTCTAGTTATGAGTAAACACTTTAATCAGCTTCACGTAACCTGTACAAAGCAGGCATAATTATGAGTTAACGCTTAAATC
>NW_018410873.1:0-203 GCF_002113885.1 Mizuhopecten yessoensis
GAAGTTTTGAAATAATACAGAAAATAAGTCATTTGTACCCATGTGGGAGGAACACGCAGGAACGGAGCGAAGTTGTGAGTCTGATTACCATTCAACCTTAAATAGAACTTTTCCTTTCACCCCTAACTCATCATCAGTACACAAACAAAATCACCGATTAATGATCTAAATCAGGCATCGACAATGCCCGACTGGTGGGGAGT
>NW_018410874.1:0-203 GCF_002113885.1 Mizuhopecten yessoensis
CCAAACAGTTTTTCCCCAACTTATCTCAATCATTCTCTTTGTGCACTGACGGAAGTACGCGGAGGATTTAATTCTTAATGTGGGAGGAAGATGGAGTATCTGGAGAAAACCCGCGTGGTCGGGCAGGTGACCGGGATCGAATCCGGCCATCTTGGTGGAGATGAGCGCGATATCCACTGCGCCACCCGACCCATCATATACGT
>NW_018410875.1:0-203 GCF_002113885.1 Mizuhopecten yessoensis
ACCTAGATATCCTGTCAGTATACTACCTAGATATCCTGTCAGTATGCTACCTAGATATCCTGTCAGTATACTACCTAGACATCCTGTCAGTATACTACCTAGATACCCTGTCAGTATAATACCTAGATATCCTGTCAGTATAATACCTAGATATCATATCAGTATAATACCTAGATATCCTGTCAGTATACTACCTAGATATC
>NW_018410876.1:0-203 GCF_002113885.1 Mizuhopecten yessoensis
ATACACAGGGACCTAACATACATGTAAGTGATACACAAGGACCTAACATACATGTAGGTCTTACATATTGACCTAACATATATGTAGGTCATACACATGGACATAACATACATGTAAATCATATACACGGATTTAAAATACAAGTATGTCATACACACGGACCTAACATACATGTACGTTATACACATGGACCTAACATACAT
>NW_018410877.1:0-203 GCF_002113885.1 Mizuhopecten yessoensis
TTGAACCATATACTTCACTGATCGTGTTTCTTAGTTGGTTATAGCGTCCGTACCGTGATCGGATGCACAGAATCTGAATTCCGGCCTGCTTATGTTGTATTTTCACTCTCGGAACACCGTTTGATTAATTTACCTTTAACTCATTCTTGAAAAAAAAACCAGGACAAATCGCATGCTGTATAATTTTTTCTGAAAGGATTTAT
>NW_018410878.1:0-203 GCF_002113885.1 Mizuhopecten yessoensis
TCCAAAACACTTTTTACATTTGGAGAAAACGGATCACTATGTTGTTCGTCACAAAATGACAGCCATTTTTTGTGATATGTCCTGTATTGTCTTGTGGCATTACTGGAGAGTCCTTTTTCACAGGTAATAAACGAGGCTCTGCTACCACCAGCCTCAGAAGTCGAGGGAACCAACACTGTGTTGTCCATAGGGGGGCAATTAGT
>NW_018410879.1:0-203 GCF_002113885.1 Mizuhopecten yessoensis
GTCCAGCTGGTATATTACTGATAACAGGAATGTCGTTTATGTCTGGGGGAAAAAAGGAAAAAAAAATCTCTGGACGAGTTTATTTCTGGAGGAGTAGCTTTCCACCTGTTTTAATACTACTTGCCTGCAAATAAAGCTATGGTGAATTTCGTTTTAATTCATTAGGTAGAACTTCTGCCTACAATTTTAGCCAATCGAAGGTC
>NW_018410880.1:0-203 GCF_002113885.1 Mizuhopecten yessoensis
ATTCATTGTATACGCTGTAAAGTACTTCAGGGAGTAAGCCCGAACATACATTGCAATTCCAGCGTATACCCCGTTAGAGGTACGTGCAGCTGGCAATCTAATTGATCTCAATATTTCCTTTTGAGCAATTGATCAGAAATACGTTAGATATATAAACTAAGTTAAACAATTAACAGCAATTGCACAATGTACACATGTCGGTT
>NW_018410881.1:0-203 GCF_002113885.1 Mizuhopecten yessoensis
GACAACATTTCAACATCACCTAACAACACCTCACATAACCTGACAACACTTCAACATCACTTAACAACACCTCAACATCACCTGTCCTTTACTCCTAACAACACCTCAAAATCACCTGACAACAACTGAACATCACATGTTCCTTACTCCTGACAACACCTCAACATCACATGTCCCTTAACTCTGACAACACCTCAATATCA
>NW_018410882.1:0-203 GCF_002113885.1 Mizuhopecten yessoensis
ATTAAAATGCACAACTAAGGACCAAAGAGAACCTACATACTTCCTAAAAAATAGCGCTAGAGTTTGATTTGTGCATGTAAGTATCAACTACATTAAAACTGACAGTGCAAGTTAAAAAGCTTTCAACTGAGTTTAGGATTGTGCATAAGATATTTTAATTGGTCGTATCTCTAAACCAGAAAAACAAACTTAAAAAAAAAAAA
>NW_018410883.1:0-203 GCF_002113885.1 Mizuhopecten yessoensis
TATTCAATACATCATCAGCAACAACTCGGGAACAAGTGCTCAGTACTTATACCAATCCCGTTTCGTTACTTTATTTTCTACTGACGATATAGCCCGAGTTTCCTCTGGCCCTGACACCAGACTTCTACATTTTGACAGAAAGATGTCAGGGCCAGAGAAAACTCGAGCTACTGATGATATTGTTACTTGTGCAAATGGACATT
>NW_018410884.1:0-203 GCF_002113885.1 Mizuhopecten yessoensis
AGACGCCCGACTTCAAAGCCTGTCAATTTTTACCGTTACGTGATTAAAGGAACAAGGTGGCGCACCGAGTGCGCTTCATTGCATTTGCCTTTGTCCAGATGGCATTCATACTGCCTATGAATGCCAACTGAAAGCGGTTCAATACTTAAATAAAGCATAACATTCTTTTCCTCTAAAGAACGTAAATGGAGTTAGAAGAGAAG
>NW_018410885.1:0-203 GCF_002113885.1 Mizuhopecten yessoensis
CTCTATAGAATGGGATTATTAAGTTATATATAACAGTTCTCTATAAAATGGAATTACCAAAATATATATAATAGTTCTCTATAGAAGTGAATTATTAAGTTCTATACAACAGATCTCTATAGAATCGGATTACAAAACTCTATACAATAGATCTCTATAGAATAGGACTACCAAGTTCTATATAACAGTTCTCTATAGAATGG
>NW_018410886.1:0-203 GCF_002113885.1 Mizuhopecten yessoensis
TTTCACAACTCGAGCCCGGCCAATATTATGTGTACACTGCTTCTTAACCACGTTCTTCTGAAAGAACAGGAAAGCCAGATACATTACTATATTATCATCATTATATACCTATAATATACATATCAATATATGACTATAATATACATATCAATATATACCTATAATATACATATCAATATGTAACTATAATATACATATCAATA
>NW_018410887.1:0-203 GCF_002113885.1 Mizuhopecten yessoensis
GTGACCCAAGTTATTACGTTTGAATGCGTTAGTTGTTCTCACATAAATCACACACGTATAAAGGAGTCAATTTTAATCTGTAGGTAAATATTATCTCCTTTGCCGGTTTAGCCACACTTCTTGTCTACTGTGTCATAAATGTTTTTTGTTCGTTCAACTTTCGATGTGTCAAGAATTTCGTAGTTCTCATTGACATTAACTGT
>NW_018410888.1:0-203 GCF_002113885.1 Mizuhopecten yessoensis
ATATCTAGGTCACCTTGCATATACAATGTAATAGGTGTATAGCCACTGGTAGATAAGAACAAGACTTTCAATACATTGTACTTGGTAATACTTTGATAGATACATTCATCATATATTTGTATGGTATGATGGAAAATATCACATCATGATTAGAAAAATTTGCGGAAATGATCAACGCAGACTTTAACCTTCGTTAATGCTTT
>NW_018410889.1:0-203 GCF_002113885.1 Mizuhopecten yessoensis
TTTGTTTAAATTCTCATTTTGAAGGAGTTGATTTTAATTCACAATGATACTTTAAAATCCGAATAAATGTAATGCATTTGAGGTAATTCAAAACTAGCAGCTTTCACTCTTCACTGGGCTCTTCAAGTTTATTTCATAAGGAAAACATCGTGACGTATATGTCGTCACATGACAATAGTAATGTGACGTCACGATGTACTCAA
>NW_018410890.1:0-203 GCF_002113885.1 Mizuhopecten yessoensis
TAATCTACTGGGAATGACAGTGGCTGGATAATCTACTGGGAATGAAGGTGGCTGGATTAGTTACTGAGAATAATAGTAGCTGGATCTACTGGGAATGAAGTTTGACAATATTTACTGGGAACGAAGATGGCTGGATTATCTCCTGGGAATGACGGTGGCTGGATTATCTACTGGGAATGATGGTGGCTGGATTATATACTGGT
>NW_018410891.1:0-203 GCF_002113885.1 Mizuhopecten yessoensis
GCGGAGATATATATCAGCCTTGGCCAAACTTGTCACAGTAAAGACGTGGTGGCGGAGATAATATTATATCAGCCTGGGCCAAACTTGTCACAGTTGAGACCTGGTGGTGGAGATATATATCAGGGGCCAAACTTGTCACACTAAAGACTTGATGGCAAAGATATATATCAGCCTGGGCCAAACTTGTCACAGTAAAGACCTGG
>NW_018410892.1:0-203 GCF_002113885.1 Mizuhopecten yessoensis
ATTGTAGGAAGTAATGATCTTTAAATAATGGAGCTCAAGTCTAAATTAAGTATCAAATATATAGTAGGTATAGTACTGAAGTATATTAAATAAAATAACAAAAGCAACAGTGAAGTCAAAGAGTTGTAGTAGAATACATGTAGGTAGATTCCAAAGGAGGACAACTCACACTATATGGTGTGTGCAGATAGCACATGAGCAGA
>NW_018410893.1:0-203 GCF_002113885.1 Mizuhopecten yessoensis
ATGACGTCACGCAGCAACATTTGTGACGTCATCAGGCTTTCCGTGTTTTTGCTAAAAGTCAAAGGTGCAGGCAGTTTCGCCATCTTCAAACATTTCACTAATTTGCAAGTAATGTAAGTGTTTAAACGTAACATTTTGTATGTTTATGTTTCACAAGTCATACTGATACGAACAGCTCCAAATGTGTGTGTGTAACAATGATT
>NW_018410894.1:0-203 GCF_002113885.1 Mizuhopecten yessoensis
ACTAATAGCACCAACTGAGCTACCTGGTGGCAGGCAAATGACCCAGTCCAGTTACACTTGTCTACATAAGTATGGTTAAGGAAAAATATAAAATATAAAATATAGGTTTCTTGTAATGCATAGAAGATTAATTACGTTGTGAATTAATTTTAAAAAAATCTGTACACTGGTAAAGATATAACTCCAGTTAATAAGTATATTCC
>NW_018410895.1:0-203 GCF_002113885.1 Mizuhopecten yessoensis
TATTTAGAAGAAGTCATTTAAGGGTTTTCAACACATCTGACCCCTATGACCTTGAATATGTGACTTTGAATATGGGTCAAGGTAATCTTTTGAACAAACTTAAAAGCTATTCATCCCTGCTTATGAATAGCCACACATCAACATCCTTGGCTATTTGGTTATACAGAAGTCACTTTTAAGGTGTTCAACTGATCTTACCCCAA
>NW_018410896.1:0-203 GCF_002113885.1 Mizuhopecten yessoensis
AAGCTTATCACCTTTTGGAATACAAGTTATAATTCCCTGTCTTTGCGTAATTGACAATTCACCGTTATTATACCCAAGTTTCAAAGATCTAACAATAGCAAAATTCAAATTTACCCAAAAGAATTTTAAAAAACTCACTTGTATAGCCATCAGAACCGGGTGATTTAAAGTTTTTCATGTTTTTTAAAGCAAAAAGTAGTTCT
>NW_018410897.1:0-203 GCF_002113885.1 Mizuhopecten yessoensis
ATTTCCCTGGCATGTCGATCGTAGTACATGAAAGTGGAATTGGAGGGAACCTCGGGAGCTGCTAACATTCTTCCATGTTTTAACACAGAAATTCTTAGGCGGCCAAAATTCTTCACAGGCACAGAATGAGATATTGTGTTCTTCAGAAAGATCAGACCCTCCCGTTTTTGTAGCTCACTTTCCCTCTTTTTCCATTTTTTCTC
>NW_018410898.1:0-203 GCF_002113885.1 Mizuhopecten yessoensis
GAAGCAAAGTTGGTCGGAATAAAACAAAGAGACCCACTGAGGTAAAAAGTCGAGGTCAAAAGTCAAGGTCATTAGGTTCAAAGGTCAATTTTTGCATCTTTTCACTAATGAACATTTTGTTATGATGAAGCAAAGTTGATCAGAATTAAACAAAGAGGCAACTGACCAAAGGTCAAGGTCACTGGGTCAAAGGTCAAGGTCAA
>NW_018410899.1:0-203 GCF_002113885.1 Mizuhopecten yessoensis
AACCTTTAAAACTACTTCTCAATAACCAAGAGGCTGAGGGTAATAATTGGCATGTAGCATGCTAGGATGAAGCGCTACCAAGTTTGTAAAAATGAATGACCTTGACAATTAGTCAAGGTCACAATGGTCAAATATGTTTAAAACCGTTAAACAACATATTTTCAATAACCAAAAGTCCTAGGATGATGCTGTTTGGCCAGTAG
>NW_018410900.1:0-203 GCF_002113885.1 Mizuhopecten yessoensis
TTTTCATTGTAAATAAACATCATCATAGTTTTGTAATCCATTTTCTGTCTTTCTTTTCCCGGATCAACAACCGACGCTTGTTCCACATTAACAACGTTTTTTTTTTACTATATTTTCTATTATGTTCTCTATAAAAATCAATATTTGAATTAAGATGAAGTTGTCTTTTCGTAAATATAACTTGTATCAACAAACATCATGTT
>NW_018410901.1:0-203 GCF_002113885.1 Mizuhopecten yessoensis
CTCCCTTACGTTGTCAGGTGTCACTTAACAATCTAACAGTATCCCGGCTCATTGACTGTCCACAGTCAGATAGAGTAACTGTCAGGTATATCCCATACATTGTCAGGTGTCACTTAACAATCTAACAGTATCCTAGCTCATTGACTGTCCACAGTCGAGTAGAGTAACTGTCAGATATCTCCCTTACATTGTCAGGTGTTACT
>NW_018410902.1:0-203 GCF_002113885.1 Mizuhopecten yessoensis
CAATCCACACACTCGTGAAAAGAATGTCCCAAATGGTTATGAACTTTTACCGCATATTTTCCCAGTTTTTATGCATTTTATAAGTAAACCCATTAGGGACTGCTTTCTGTTCTAAGTCCAATGGAATGACAAAAACCTTCTATATGCAGACAGTTATCATTTTATTCACTTTTTGCAAACCATTTACTTTTATATACTGACAA
>NW_018410903.1:0-203 GCF_002113885.1 Mizuhopecten yessoensis
TCCGTACCTTGATTCACACATACCGTCAAACCCAGTTTAATCTCCCTACCTTGATTCACACATACCGTCGAACCCAGTTTAATCTCCGTAAATTGATTCACACATACCGTCAAACCCAGTTTAATATCCACACCTTGATTCACACATACTGTCAAACCAAGTTTAATCTCCACACCTTGTTCACATATACCGGCAAACCCAGT
>NW_018410904.1:0-203 GCF_002113885.1 Mizuhopecten yessoensis
AAGAGAAAAAATTATAAAGATATGTTTATGTATAGAATAAAATAATAAAATCTGTCCGATCTACCGCTAGGCCATTCTGCCTTCTAGGGCTTCTTCTGGCAAATGCATATATTTGATAATGGTCCAAGAGAAAAACAATGTCTATTATTCAGTCCTTGTGCAAGAAACATTTTTGTTATTAATATTTTAGGTCAGGGTGCCAG
>NW_018410905.1:0-203 GCF_002113885.1 Mizuhopecten yessoensis
TAATCACTCTTGTTGGCCCGGATGTAATCGTGCGGAGGTCTTAGTGTGGGAGGAAAAAACCCACGTGGTCAGGCAGGTGACTCCAGACCTTTCCACGTCCGATCGGGGGCTCGAACCCCGGCCGCCTTGGTGAAAGGCAAGTGCGCTATCCCCACTGCACCATCCAATCACCCATATATGACGTTAAACCAAATAAAACAAAG
>NW_018410906.1:0-203 GCF_002113885.1 Mizuhopecten yessoensis
CCCCTTGGGCACTATCAAATGAAGATATTGTTGTACTTTTTCCCCATCACAAATGAGAATTGATCAGTTGCAAAATATTTGGTGTTTTTATGATAAACATGTATGTCAATACAAAGTCAATTTCATGAATAAAGGTCATGTTTACCACTATTTTCCCTTTCGGCATTATAGTTGACATACTTCGATGACAGCAAAGAGACTGT
>NW_018410907.1:0-203 GCF_002113885.1 Mizuhopecten yessoensis
AATGCTAGTATCAAATATTAATCATAGTTGTAAAGGCCTTCTAATGGTTTATATACTTTGTAATTTTCATGTGCCCAAGGTCCCTCGTTTGCCTTTGGGGAGGGGTAAAGTTTGGTATTGTTTATATAGACAATTCAACAAATGAACAGCCATCACATACTTTTTATTTCCAACCCAACTAATGTGCTAGTAATAGTAACAAC
>NW_018410908.1:0-203 GCF_002113885.1 Mizuhopecten yessoensis
TGTAGAGTGAACATTGTCCTATGTAGTAATGGTACCTTGTTTGTAATCTGTAGGGTGAACATTGTCCTGTTTATTAATGGTACCTTGTTTGTATTATGTAGGGTGAACATTGTCTTGTGTAGTAATGGTACCTTGTTTGTATTCTGTAGGGTGAACAGTGTCCTGTGTAGTAATGGTACCTTGTTTGTATTCTGTAGGGTGAA
>NW_018410909.1:0-203 GCF_002113885.1 Mizuhopecten yessoensis
CTTTTGATACATGACACACCGCCTCACCTAAGTAAACTCATGCCCGAGGTATGAAGTTACAATGGCAAGGAGTGTATGTCTGGGATAGAACCAAGGCGGAAGGACAGGAGGATGGAAGAACGGACGGGTACAACGCAATCAACTACCATATCCAGGATTCAATCCAACAAAAGACGCTATTAAATCTAGCGAAATATTTCCAC
>NW_018410910.1:0-203 GCF_002113885.1 Mizuhopecten yessoensis
AAAGTATAAGTAAAACATTGTGTAGAGGAGCACAAAATAATTAAAGGAAAATATATGTTTATTACATAATCAAATAAATTCACAACTATGTTCAACTGTTTTCATAGAAAATTGCAGTTTTTGTCAACATAATGGCCTCCTAGATCTTGTAAAAGTTGAAACGTTTGAATTTCCCTATAAAGTAATGTATATCACGAAGCATT
>NW_018410911.1:0-203 GCF_002113885.1 Mizuhopecten yessoensis
AAAGACAAAAAATAAAGTTACTTCACCGTGATGCCCCTTTAAAGTACAAAATATGGCAGATCACATCAAAGTTGGGGGCATAACACAAGGCATGTTTGAAGTTATGTGTACCAAATATGGCGACACTAAGCCAAGCTAGGGGACATGGCACAATGCATGTTTAATAATGCTGACAGATATGTTACATGTACCAAATATGTCGG
>NW_018410912.1:0-203 GCF_002113885.1 Mizuhopecten yessoensis
AGATATATACAGTCACAGTACCACTATAGTAGATATCTACAATCATAGTACCACTATAGTAGATATATACAATCACAGTACCATTATAGTAGATATATACAGTCACAGTACCACTACTGTAGATATCTACAATCACAGTACCACTATAGTAGATAGATATAGTCACAGTACCACTATAGTAGATATATACAGTCACAGTACCA
>NW_018410913.1:0-203 GCF_002113885.1 Mizuhopecten yessoensis
ATTAGTATTATTATATAAACTTATTGTAATTATTAAAGTATTTGTATGAGTTTGATTATGTAATAAAACAAATATATGATGGCTTACTGTGCGTTAGTCCCGAATATTTGCCCCTTGGTGGTGGTAATCAACAAGTGTTATATTGCACTCAGCCTACGGCCTTGTGCAATATAACACTTGTTGATTTCCACCACCGAGGGGCT
>NW_018410914.1:0-203 GCF_002113885.1 Mizuhopecten yessoensis
CCTGCCATTACACTCACCCCGGGGAGTCTTCATAACCTCGTTCTAGCCCATCATGTTCGCATGTACCTCACTCCTTGCGGGAAAAATGGCGACTGCCACGAATAATCTAGCCCGTGTTCTCACTACTAATTGTAAGCTACTCTCTGATTGGTCAGTGAAAGGAAGTTTAAACAACGACTATCCAATGATCTTCCTTCTGTACA
>NW_018410915.1:0-203 GCF_002113885.1 Mizuhopecten yessoensis
ACTCTGAGTTGTTGGAGTAGCTGTGGTACTTATGGTTTGCTCTGTTGTCGACGAAGGTGTCGTGATTGTGCTACTAGAAGTTTGCTCAAATGTCGATGGTGATGTAGTGGCTGTCGGGGCTGTCGTTGTTGGTAGAACGGTGGTTGTGGTTCCTTGTTAAAAGGAGGAACGTTACATGGTCGTTCATACATTGTCTATTATTA
>NW_018410916.1:0-203 GCF_002113885.1 Mizuhopecten yessoensis
TACTCATCTTCCATATACTGTAGCCATTAAATACCAACCTACCCCCTATAAAATACTCATCTGCCCTATAGCGTAGCCATTAAATACCTATCTACCTCCTATAAAATAACCATCTACCCTATACTGTAGCCATCAAATAATCATCCACCCTATACTGTAGCCATAATGTAATCATCAACCATATGCTGTAGTAATTAAATACC
>NW_018410917.1:0-203 GCF_002113885.1 Mizuhopecten yessoensis
GATGCTAGGAGCCGAAACGTTGGAACTCCAAATTAATCTTAACTACTGTTGAAACAGAAGGGGAGATGTGCAAAACTCCTTTATAACACGAATTTAAAATATTAGAGGAGCACTGGCTAATTGCATATTAATAACTAACGAGTATATTGCACATGTTAAGATCCGTGCCACTACTCAACTGAGATAATTGAGGCCATCAAAGT
>NW_018410918.1:0-203 GCF_002113885.1 Mizuhopecten yessoensis
TATTTATATCTGTTGAATTGTTTTACAGCTTAACGGTAAACGAGGGCTGTCAATTCACCAATAATCCTTCAGATGGAATGTATACACTCATTCTAAAACGTTAATTAGATTTAATATACGGTAATTTCGAAATCATATCAGCTGTTCATTTTAACAGACTTTGAATCATTGTAATTTGGGCTAACCAAATAGAATAATTAAGA
>NW_018410919.1:0-203 GCF_002113885.1 Mizuhopecten yessoensis
ATCAAATAATTGCTGCACACTACATAATATTACTAAGATTATTTTGTTTATTGTAGACCTACTACACGACTGTTGAGGCCAACTCGTCCACAGGGACAGTGTTGGTATCCTCGGATGGTGTCACTGTAGTATCCTCTCAGATAGAACCAGACATTCAGATTGTGGATGGTCTCAACTGCTTCAGTGAAGGTCGGCAACAATTA
>NW_018410920.1:0-203 GCF_002113885.1 Mizuhopecten yessoensis
GTATTTTGAAAGTTCCAGATGTAAGATTGATGAAGTTGCATTCTAGCATTTCCGGTGTCATTTCGGATATAGCAGAGACAGGTGTTGTGAAGGTTAAAAAGGTGACTTCTGTTGTTGGACAGATAATATCCATGTCATATATCTTGGGAAATGTGGTGTACATTATGACTAAAAATTTGACCATCGATATAGCTATGTCACCC
>NW_018410921.1:0-203 GCF_002113885.1 Mizuhopecten yessoensis
GTTTATTTTGTAGCAAACAACGAGTTTGTGAATATTCTTGAGTATACATTTTTGCAATTTGATTGATGTAACTCGTAAACGTTATTTTCTAAGGATGTTGTTTTTGACTTGATGCTACAGCTTTCTATTTAGTTTAGGTTATCGGGTGAATAGAAAAGTCGCCGATTATTCAATTTACCCGAGTTCCATTGTAGTTATCACCC
>NW_018410922.1:0-203 GCF_002113885.1 Mizuhopecten yessoensis
TACCGAATGGAATGCGGCCTATTTAAGTTATCATATGTACATACCCATCCAACAACACATTTCAATAGTACTTACAAATAGCCAAAGGCCTAGTCCAATAGTTAGATATAACAATGTGTATACATAAGATTGAAAAAGAAAAAAACACAGTATGTCCAATCAGAAAATTTTATAATCAACAAAATATATACACATCATTTGTT
>NW_018410923.1:0-203 GCF_002113885.1 Mizuhopecten yessoensis
ACTTCATGTTATTTGAAAGAATTGAATTCGTATTTTTATAAATACATTTAAAGCATCTGATAAGCTTAATTTTACCTGTAACATGTATATATAGGGTTGATATACGTTGTACGTGTAAGTGACGATGTACGTTAGATTTATTCGTTTTTAACGTGTACGCAGTTAACTAATAATTTGGAAATGAACTATGTATACTGTAAAAT
>NW_018410924.1:0-203 GCF_002113885.1 Mizuhopecten yessoensis
CCACTTCCCCACCCTGTTTTTGCCTTTTCTTCCTTTTCATTTTCCTTACTCTTACCTTCATCTTCCCTTTCTCCATTCTCTCTAATTCCCTTTCATTTTCTCTTTTTGTTCTCCCCTCTCCGCCGCCAGCCCTCCCCTCTCCGCCGCCAGCCATCCCCTTTCACCCCCTCTCCGCCGCCAGCACTCCCCTTTCAGTCCCTCTC
>NW_018410925.1:0-203 GCF_002113885.1 Mizuhopecten yessoensis
CATTGGTTTTCTTTTTCCGGTGGCCATAGAAAGCAAACTCCTACGAGAACTCTTAAAAGGATCTAAAGGTCGGTACGATCCTCTACTGCCTGATCTGTTCGCTCCAAGGGACCAGTGGCGCAGTTCACGGACATCACTGGAAAATGTTCGCATTCCTCGTACTTACTTACCCAGATTTTTCGCATCTTCCAAGGACAAGACGA
>NW_018410926.1:0-203 GCF_002113885.1 Mizuhopecten yessoensis
ACACTTGGTCAAAAATCTACATCGTCAGCACACAAGGTCAAAAATCTAAATCGTCAGCACACAAGGTCAAAAATATACATCGTCAACACACCATGTCAAAATCTTCAACGTCAGCACACAGGGTCAAATATCTACATCGGCAACAAACAAGGTAAAAAATCTGCATCGTCAATAAACAAAGTAAAAAATCTACATCGTCAACA
>NW_018410927.1:0-203 GCF_002113885.1 Mizuhopecten yessoensis
TACAGGAGATACAAACGACAGATGGAATCTGGAACTCCGTACAGGTATACAAACGACTCGTGTAATCTAGAACTCCATACAGGAGATACAAACGATTAATGGAATCTCGAGTTCCGTACAGGATACAAACGACAGATGGAATCTGTAACTCGTTAGACATGCTTTAGTCTCAATGAGCCTGCTTCGTTAGACATGCTTTAGTC
>NW_018410928.1:0-203 GCF_002113885.1 Mizuhopecten yessoensis
TTCTTTCACGGATTTTGGTCAAACTTTATATAAAGGTCAAATATGAGTATACCTCTGACATCCTTGTATTTCAGGATGATAATAACATACAGAAAAAACATGAATATTAAGATTAACTTTAAGTGCAGTACCTTGTGTGTGTGCAGGTGTCAGGGTAACAAGATCAAAGTGGTTGTAACTTTTTATAGAACACTGAAACTAAT
>NW_018410929.1:0-203 GCF_002113885.1 Mizuhopecten yessoensis
ATAGACTAGTGACTGTTGTTATAGTTAAAGCCTAGTAACTGTTGTTATAGGTATATCATAGTGACTGTTGTTATAGATATAGTCTAGTGACTGTTGTTATATGTATAGCTTAGTGACTGTTGTTATAGGTATAGCCTAGTAACTGTTGTTATAGGTAAAGCTTAGTGACTGTTGTTATAGTTATAGCCTAGTGACTGTTGTTA
>NW_018410930.1:0-203 GCF_002113885.1 Mizuhopecten yessoensis
GACGCGATAGTCCACACTGGAAACAATAGGCACACTATATAACACTAATACTAACAGTCACAGTCACCCACAGCTCTACATGGTACTACACAGAACACACAGAACAAAGATAAGAAAATGATGCCCCCCCCAAAAAAAAACAACAGATTCGCTATTTCATCAGTCCCACAGAAATTGGTCCTCCTCCGGTAGCTGTACTGGGT
>NW_018410931.1:0-203 GCF_002113885.1 Mizuhopecten yessoensis
AGGAGGAGAGGTGGGGTCAGGGAGGAGGGATCAGGGAAGGGGGAGAGGTTGGGGAGGAGGAGAGGTGGGGTCAGGGAGGAGGGGTCAGGGAAGGGGTAGGGGTTTGGAAGGAGGAGAGAAGGGGTTAGGGAGGAGGGGTCAGGAAAGAGAGGAGGGGTTGATGATGATGATGATGATGATGATGATGATGAGGAGGAGGAGGA
>NW_018410932.1:0-203 GCF_002113885.1 Mizuhopecten yessoensis
AAAGCAGAGATCAACTACATCAACAACACTATTTACCAAGGTCTACAAGAGAACAACACAAAGCCATTCTGGCGTTATATTAAATCCAGACGACGAGAAAACATTGGTATACCAGCAATGAAACAGAATGGAGCCCTTGTCAACGACAACAAAGAGAAGGCAAATATACTTCTAAACCAATTTGAATCGGTTTTTACAAAAGA
>NW_018410933.1:0-203 GCF_002113885.1 Mizuhopecten yessoensis
GCAAGGCTTTATCAAGGCTTGCCTGAAAACAGCATCAGATTACTAAGTCCGACCACAGAGGTTCGTTACAAATGTCTAATACACATATCTTATACTGATATGGGTCAGACCACACACACACAACGTGCTGTGACACATGTCAGTATAGGTGAGGAAGGCGCAAGAAGCGGAGCTCTTTTCCGGTAGCATGTGTACGAATAATT
>NW_018410934.1:0-203 GCF_002113885.1 Mizuhopecten yessoensis
AGATATTCCAGCCACCTTCATTTCCAGAAGAGAATTCAGCCACAAGCATAAATATCACAGTAATTAATCCAGCTGTCTAAATGTTGCAGTAGATAATCAAGCCACTATCATTCCTGTTGGACACTACAGCCACCATCATTCCTAAGTGATTATCCTGTTACCATTGTTCCCAGTAGATAGTCCAGCCACCATTGTTCCCAGTA
>NW_018410935.1:0-203 GCF_002113885.1 Mizuhopecten yessoensis
TGAAATCAAAACAGATAGTTGCCAATTTGTTAATTCTTAGCTGTTATAGAAAAGATACTTTATGCCATATCTTGCAACGCTTTTACATGGTAATATTTTGAAACCCTACACTTGTTTTTATTACAATTTTTAAAATCTGTGATATTTATCTTTTATACACCCTTTATGTATCAATATAAGCTTTAAGATTCAGTGTTAAGTGA
>NW_018410936.1:0-203 GCF_002113885.1 Mizuhopecten yessoensis
GAAAAACACAGGTGACCTCATCTCAATTTGTATTGATGCTATGTTGGACGGGATTACATACATGTAATACAGGTGTAGCTGTCCGCTGTGATGCCACACTCAGAGTCAAGTTCGCTCCCTTTCATTACAATGACTAGACTTGTACAAGCCCCCCAAACCATCTTAGCCGTTTGCAAATTTATAAAGGGGTGTGTCACTGCCAG
>NW_018410937.1:0-203 GCF_002113885.1 Mizuhopecten yessoensis
GAAGGGCGCCATATTTGAAATAGGTATCAATCCGCCGAGCCTTTTGTCATTGCGTATACGCTAATTTATACGCAGACAGAGTTTATTAAGCTTAATAAGGGATCGGTGTTAATAAAAGTTTGTACACAAGTTCCAATGCATAATTATAGTACGAACAATACTCACTACTTGTTTGAGTACAATATATTTCACGTAGTCATTGT
>NW_018410938.1:0-203 GCF_002113885.1 Mizuhopecten yessoensis
ACTGTGACACGGATTGAAGTGTATATCTACCTGTCCTCTTAGCATTACCGTAAACAGTGACACGGGATTGATTTTTTTAACTACATGTTCTTTTAGAGTTACTGTTAACAGCGACACGGGATTGATGTTTAGAACTACATGTCCTTTTAGCGTTACTGTAATCAGTGACACAGGGTTGATGTGTATATCCGCATGTCCTCTTA
>NW_018410939.1:0-203 GCF_002113885.1 Mizuhopecten yessoensis
CCTGATCAGATCCTGTAACAAATTGGCGACGATTTTATATCTTTTAGTTCTATAATTTAAGGTAATGACATCGACTTTTGTCGAAATTGCAATAGAGAATTCCATACATTGAAGCCATTAGTAATAAGGACACCGATTCCATGATACCGTATTTACCGTATACTTTGACCTTGAACACTGCCTTTCTGAAACGACCCAAGCAA
>NW_018410940.1:0-203 GCF_002113885.1 Mizuhopecten yessoensis
CTTTAAAATCCTTCTTCTACCATAGGGGTTAAGGGATTTTATCCTCATTTAGTCTGGAGCATCCTGGAGCATCCTGGGCCATCGATTTTTACTTTACCTGTACTAACTCAGGAGCCCACTTCTTATATATTTTCCAATATTCTTTCGGATTTCTAGAACTCAGATTTTTTAATTTGCTTTTAATTTGCTTTTTATGATTCTTG
>NW_018410941.1:0-203 GCF_002113885.1 Mizuhopecten yessoensis
TTTTTTCATTCCCCGAAATGATGTAAACCTGGTCAGTGATGTGGTCTGGTACAAACACTCTGTCATATTTATCTCGTGCTATATCACATTGCTTCGTCTCCACTATCTTCTGACCATTGTCCAGTTCCCCACGCCACTTGTGCGTGATCTGATCAGATGTGTTGATTACAATAATTTCATTACAATCATAAATATTTACGCAA
>NW_018410942.1:0-203 GCF_002113885.1 Mizuhopecten yessoensis
TATCTCTAGGTTTATGTATTGACTGTTGTTGTCTCCCTTGGTAATGTATAAACCGTTGGTGTACTCATGACATGCACGAAGTGATTATGTTTCTTTATGTAATTGTATTGACTGTTGTTGTCTCCTTGGGACATCAATAGACTTTTAGCTCACCTGCCCGAAGGGCAAGTGAGCTTATGTCTGGCGTCTGTGTCTATCAACTT
>NW_018410943.1:0-203 GCF_002113885.1 Mizuhopecten yessoensis
AACCACATGTTGATCTAGGCCGAAAACGTGACCGGAAGTATTGGAAATTGATAGTTAATTATACCTTTCCATGAAACTGCTCTCATCAGCATACTTTCTCTTAAGAATTTGCCAGTCTCCTTGGTCCTAAGTGAATATCTAAAATATGAAAATAATACTGATTGTATTAATGCCTTATAGTTTAATGACAAATACAGATATCC
>NW_018410944.1:0-203 GCF_002113885.1 Mizuhopecten yessoensis
GTCCATCAAGTTGACAGTCTATTGTTGAAAACCTACCTGCTTTATTGTCCAATCAAAAATGTCCACTGCAGCATTGACCTGCTCCAGAAAACAGTAGGCTCCATCTTCAAATGTGCAGGTCACAGGAACACTCCCTGGTAAAATGAACAACCAAATGTAAATACTTCAGGGCTAATTTAAATCCAATGTATAATTTGTAATTT
>NW_018410945.1:0-203 GCF_002113885.1 Mizuhopecten yessoensis
CCCCCCCCCCATTTTTTGGCGGGGGCATAAAAGGCACAGATAGGTTTTCATTATTGCAATGCTTATTCTCTCATGATTCACCCAAATATACTATTTTGTGAAGTTTTGTCAACTTGAAATCAATATCAATGTATCAAGATATCCTATTTTTAACCTACTGTTAACAATTTGTTGGTCCAAGCCAGCCTGCTTCCCGTTCACCC
>NW_018410946.1:0-203 GCF_002113885.1 Mizuhopecten yessoensis
CTAAACATGTCATATTGTCCCACTTAACATGTCATATTGTCCCACGAAACATGTCCTATTGGTCCACTTAACATGTCATATTGTCCCACTAAACATGTCCTACTGTCCCACTAAACATGTAATATTGTCTCACTAAACATGTCATATTGTCCTACGTAATATGTCATATTTTCTCAAAAGATATGTCATATTTTCTCAAAAGA
>NW_018410947.1:0-203 GCF_002113885.1 Mizuhopecten yessoensis
ACACCAGAGACACCTGTCTAAACTAAACACCAGGGACACCTGTTTCCATTAAACACCAGAGACACCTGTTTACATTAAACACCAGAGACACCTGTCTAAACCAAAAACCATCTATACCTGTCTAGAGTAAACACCAGGGACACCTGACAAAAACAAACCCTAGGGAAACCTGTCTAAATCAAACAACAGGGACACCTGTGAAA
>NW_018410948.1:0-203 GCF_002113885.1 Mizuhopecten yessoensis
CTTGCTGTACAACCATATATAAGTTTAAATAACATTAGTGAATACCAATATGTATCCAGATTTTAAAACAAAAATTAACTTTGAATTCGGAAACAAATTGTTAATCAAATAAAAGCTACGTCATTGATATCTAAAATCAGAATTTAAAAACCAAACCTAGTTATTTCGTTTTTATAAAATATCACAAAGAACATCAAATTCAT
>NW_018410949.1:0-203 GCF_002113885.1 Mizuhopecten yessoensis
GCTAGGTAAGGTGGACGTTGGACTAGTCCAAGTGTAGGGATGTGGGGGGATAGTCAATAACTGTTTTGTTGTTTACGGTATTAGTTTTTCAAGATTGTTATATTAATTCATACATATAAATGATGTTTTGATGTCTTCAATAAAACCATATTGATTGATGATACAATACATATTTGCCACATATCACAAATAGGGTACAGTCA
>NW_018410950.1:0-203 GCF_002113885.1 Mizuhopecten yessoensis
GTAAACTTTGAATATAAAACTACCTATTCATTGCCACATTTTATTGCCGAAACTTACATGTAGATACAGTAATTTAATTATTTTTTTAAATAATTAAATTACTGTATCTACATGATACAATAATTAGTATTAGTCTTCTTAAAACATATCTTTTGCTAGACATAAAACTGGCGACAGGTAAGAAAGTATAAACAGCAATTTCA
>NW_018410951.1:0-203 GCF_002113885.1 Mizuhopecten yessoensis
AATGATAGGGGGATACAAATCCTACAGCTATAGAAATCAGCTTCTGTGACTAATGATAGGGGGGATAAAAATTCTACGGCTATATAAATCATCTTGTCTGACTATAATGATAGTGGGGATACAAATCCTATGGCTAGAGAAATCAGATTATCTGACTGTAATGATAGGGGGGATACAAATCCTACGGCTATAGAAATCAGCTT
>NW_018410952.1:0-203 GCF_002113885.1 Mizuhopecten yessoensis
CCCCCCCCCCCTCTTTCCATTATAATACCCCTTCACCCTTACTCATACCCTCCCTATCTTTCCATTACAATCAATACCCCTTCACCCTGACTCATACCGCCCCCCATCTTTCCATTACAATACCCCTTCACCCTGACTCATACCCCCCTCTATCTTTCCATTACAATACCCCTTCACCCTTACTCATACCCCCCCCCCCCCCC
>NW_018410953.1:0-203 GCF_002113885.1 Mizuhopecten yessoensis
CATGTCACTATGGTCAGTAGTACATTAACACAGGCCAGTATGGTCAGTAATACATTAACACAGGTCAGAATGGTCAGTAATACACTGTACAGGTCAGTAAAATCAGTAATACACTTACACAAGTCAGTGTGGTCAGTAATACATTAACACAGATCAGAATGGTCAGTAATACACTTACACAGGTCAGTGTGATCAGTAATACA
>NW_018410954.1:0-203 GCF_002113885.1 Mizuhopecten yessoensis
GTTTAGAAAAACACAGAAAAAATTAATTGAACAAATTCTTTTTCATGGACATTGAGGTAAGGTATATAAAAACAAATATTGCATTCTTTAATGAAAGTCTCAATGACAAGCTGAACTACACAACAACATACTGTAACGATGGATTAAAAATAATCTGTATACAAACTGATATTCACCACAAGAGGCCCAGGGGGCCTGTATCG
>NW_018410955.1:0-203 GCF_002113885.1 Mizuhopecten yessoensis
TTTTCAGTTTGATATGTAATAAATCAAAGGATTTGTAATGAAAATAGTTCCTATTAACGACAGATGTGTGTTGGTTTTCCACAGCCCACGCCGTAACATTGTAACATTCCAAATAGTCAACACAATTAGTGATATAAAATCTATATTTAATATTTAATTATGATATTTAGCAAATTCAAAGAGTAATGATAATTGAATTTTTG
>NW_018410956.1:0-203 GCF_002113885.1 Mizuhopecten yessoensis
CCCCAGTGACCTTGAAAGTGGGTCAAGGTCATTCATTTGAACTAAATTGGTATCCCAGCATGCTACAGACCCAATATCGTTGGTTGAAGTTGTTTGAAGATTTTAACATATTTGACCCCTGTGACCGGACGCACGGACGCCGCACCACGGCATAAGCTCAAGATTATGTCCATATTTGGTGTAAAGCATCCTTGGGTGAAGGG
>NW_018410957.1:0-203 GCF_002113885.1 Mizuhopecten yessoensis
TACATGTACATAACAACTGAACATCATCATGGAATTACGCAAAATGATCAAGTGATTGACCAGAAGTGCATCACGTGTCCACCACTAAAAACCGATATTGACTTGGAGTGTGTGATTTTTGTTAAAGTACTGGGTGTATCTAAAAATAGAATAATGAGGTGTCTCCAAACGAACGCACTGCGTCCTCGGTTAATATATCTTTT
>NW_018410958.1:0-203 GCF_002113885.1 Mizuhopecten yessoensis
TGTTTAAGGGTATAGTACCTTTTTAGGTGTATAGAACCTGTCTAGCAGTATAGTATACTTTCTGTCTAAGGGTATAGTACCTGTCTAGGGGTGTAGTACCTGTCTAGCAGTATAGTATAATTTCTGTCTAGGGGTATAGTACCTCTCTAGGCGTGTAGTACCTGTCTAGGGGTATAGTACCTGTCTAAGGGGTATAGTACCTG
>NW_018410959.1:0-203 GCF_002113885.1 Mizuhopecten yessoensis
CACTATACTATACCTGTCAGTCCTGTATCACACTATACTATACCTTTCACCCCTATATCACACTAGATCTCATCAGTATACTATACATATCACCCCTGTATCACACTCGACCTCATCACTATACTATATCTGTCAATCATGTATTACACTAGGTATGTTATGTTATATATGTTGTTAGGGACAATAAATGTCCCCATATAACA
>NW_018410960.1:0-203 GCF_002113885.1 Mizuhopecten yessoensis
ATGGGTTAGAGCAATTGTGTCGTATCGCATATACAAAAAAAACAAAAAAAAACGTATTAGTAAGTATGTAATAAAAGTAATTACAACAGTACTATGCCACTGATATCACAAGTAGTTACATGTGTACAGTTTCACCGATATTACAAGTAATAACATCTGTACAATGTCATTGATATTACAAGTAATAACATCTGTACACTGTC
>NW_018410961.1:0-203 GCF_002113885.1 Mizuhopecten yessoensis
TTGTACGATGTAATTGTGATATATTGCACAATAATAAACAAAATTGACCTGTATGGATTGTACTTTTATCCCGGAAACGGGTTGTTTCGCCCTAAACCCCTTTTTGAAATAAAATGAACATTGACCGTTTTTGCCCTAAGCGTACCCTGAAGTCGCTAACTTCAAATCTTAGTCTGAAGACGTCGACGATCTGCGGAGTTCAA
>NW_018410962.1:0-203 GCF_002113885.1 Mizuhopecten yessoensis
ATAAACGTAACGGTTGATATGCTAATCCTATGTAACCTTGTTGTTACAGTCGTAACTGATGATGAGCTTATACTATGTAACCTTGTTGTTACAGTCGTAACTTTTGTCAGCTAATCCAATGTAACCTTGTTGTTACAGTCGGAATTTTGTTGAGCTATTCCTATGTAACCTTGTTGTTACAGTCGTAACTGTTGATAAGCTAA
>NW_018410963.1:0-203 GCF_002113885.1 Mizuhopecten yessoensis
AATCCTTCTTCTTCTTTAGGAATGAAAGGATTTGGTCCATATTTGTAGTGGAGCATCCTTTGCTAAAGGGGAACCAACTTTGTTTAAACAGTGGGTGTGGTCCCCCAGGGGCCTGAGAGGTGGGGCACAATAGGGGAAACATAGCAAATTATTATTTTAAATCCTTCTTCTTCTGTAGGAATGAAAGGATTTCGTCCATATTT
>NW_018410964.1:0-203 GCF_002113885.1 Mizuhopecten yessoensis
ACAGAACGTTTTGAAGATGAAACTACTAGAAGTTTTTCTCTCTTAACAATCAAGGACCTGTTTTACGGGTATTGTTCACATAAAAACATATTGTCTTTGTTTTAACAATTTGAATTCGAAGGGAAGCAAATCCACACGTCTTCAAAAACGTCATCAGCTAATTTTCACAAACAAATTGTGGTGTTCTGCGTCATCACGTGTAT
>NW_018410965.1:0-203 GCF_002113885.1 Mizuhopecten yessoensis
TACCACGAAAGTGAACGATCGTGAAAATAAAGTATGTGTATCCTACAATTTGAAAGACACTTGATAATTACTGTCATAAGTACACGAAGATGTATAACTATATCTGTTAGGGAAATCCTCTTAGTCACGAAGCAATCATAAATGAATTTTAATGAATAACTGAAATGATATGTTAACTACTGTGTTTCTTTTTAAATCCATCT
>NW_018410966.1:0-203 GCF_002113885.1 Mizuhopecten yessoensis
GGAGAATGAAATAGAAATGTCAGCAGAGAGAACTAAACAATTTTACAAATGTATCAAATACCTTTGAAATAGTCGATCTAGAATATCAGTGACATAAACTGAATCATTGAATTGATATAATATAATAAATAGCTATACCCCGGCTTGGTGGTGAAGAATCAACAAATATGCCTTCTGAAGTGGAGCTTGCACAAACTTCCGCC
>NW_018410967.1:0-203 GCF_002113885.1 Mizuhopecten yessoensis
ATAGTATTCCAGTGGATATACTTGTATTCGGGTATTAAACCTTTGCTAGTATTCCAGCGGATATACTTGCATTCAGATGTTAAAACCTTTGATAGTGTTCCAGGGGATATACTTGTTTTCAGATGTTAAGCCTTTGATAATATTCCAGTGGATATACAAGTGTTCAGATGTTAAAACCTTTGATAGTATTCCAGTGGATATAC
>NW_018410968.1:0-203 GCF_002113885.1 Mizuhopecten yessoensis
TATCATTACAGTTATAGCCAACACAAATGTAAGGGGAGGTAAGTACCCTGGCCAAGTATCATTGCAGTTAATGCAAAAACAAATTTAAGGGGAGGTAAGTAACCTGGCCAAGTATCACAACAGTTAGAGCCAAAACAAATTTAAGGGCAGGTAAGTAACCTGGCCAAGTATCATTACAGTTATAGCCAAAACAAATTTAAGGG
>NW_018410969.1:0-203 GCF_002113885.1 Mizuhopecten yessoensis
GGTATTTTCTTTTCATTTTTATTTGTTTTAAGTCACAAATTAAGTGTTCTTAGTCTTTCATATCATTAAAATCAGTTTTATTTATAAAAAAAATGTGTTTGTGTTGTTCTAAGTACATTGTAAACCAAAAAACGGATTGCGTTATTTTCTTAACGCCAACACACATTATAACATATATTGAATTTAATTTTAGAAATAAGTAA
>NW_018410970.1:0-203 GCF_002113885.1 Mizuhopecten yessoensis
TGTATTATATTCACTAGACCTGGTTTTGTTGTTTGGTACTTTATACATGATGTATTATATTCACTAGACCTGGTTTTTTGTTTGGTTCTTTATATATTATGTATTATATTCACTAGACCTGTTTTTGTTGTTTGGTATTTTATATATAATATCCACTAGACCTGGTCTTGTTGTTTGGTACTTTATATATGATGTTTTATATT
>NW_018410971.1:0-203 GCF_002113885.1 Mizuhopecten yessoensis
TCGGTTTGTTTAGATTTATTGTCATCCGTATTCCGATGGTATTATAAAGACAGACGCCTGGGGAAACACCTCTATCACTTTTCTGATAAAACTGAAATCTCTTTAAAATGTGAGAGAGAATAACTTCCACGTTGTATGCCGACATAGTAGCTTCATGTACCAAAATAGAACTTATGTGTACACGTCATTTCATGTTAAAATTA
>NW_018410972.1:0-203 GCF_002113885.1 Mizuhopecten yessoensis
ATTAACATACCGACCACATATGGTTATATCTACAAACTGACCACATATGGTTATATTTACACACTGACCACATATGGTTATATCTACATAATGAACACGTATTGTTATATCTATATACTGACTACATATGTTTATATCGACATACTGACTACCAATGCTTATATCTACATACTGACCACAGATAGTTATATCTACATACTGAC
>NW_018410973.1:0-203 GCF_002113885.1 Mizuhopecten yessoensis
GAAAAAAAATCAATGCCTCATTACATTTTTAGGCGGAGGGACGGGTATTCTTAATAATAAGTAAAAAACAGAACAATAACAACAAGTCACCCGACTTCGTTTGGCTGACTTAATAGGAATCGGAGTGAAAACAAGAAGTCCCCAAACTTGGTTTGGTGGACTTAAGGTAATAGGATTGTGTCACCATTTCTCAGTAGAATTTC
>NW_018410974.1:0-203 GCF_002113885.1 Mizuhopecten yessoensis
TTCTCCTGCGTCTCTCTAGAACCCTCCTTATCTCATCATCTGTATCTTCTTCTGATCTATTTGGTGACTCAAACCTGATCTTTTCACTTTTAGAGTGTATAAACCTATCCTGCTTTGGAAAGGACACTAAGTCTTCGCTAGCTACAAAAGGTTTTAGATTAGAAAAGGAGTCCCCAAATTCCTAGGAGTTGATTCTATCATAG
>NW_018410975.1:0-203 GCF_002113885.1 Mizuhopecten yessoensis
AACAGGTTGAGGCCGAAATCATTCTTGAGGAGGAGAAACCTGAACTGGTGGTTGAGGCTGAAATCATTCTTGAGGAGGAAAAACCAAAACTGATTGAAGCTGAAATTATAATCGAGGAGGAAAAACCAGAACAGGTTGAGGCTGAAATTGTAATTGAGGAGGAAAAACCAGAACAGGTTGAGGCTGAAATTGTCATTGAGGAG
>NW_018410976.1:0-203 GCF_002113885.1 Mizuhopecten yessoensis
ATACATAACACAAGTATGAACATATAAACAGCACACGTGTTTACATATATATAAAACATGTGTTGAATTAAACGTGTTGAAATATAAATAGCACATGTGTTGATATACACGTGTTGATATATACATTACACACGTGTTGATATACACATAACAAACGTGTGATTTATACATAACACACTTGTTGATATATATTGTTGATATAT
>NW_018410977.1:0-203 GCF_002113885.1 Mizuhopecten yessoensis
GGTGGACACTACTCGGAAATCCACTACTTTGTCATGGCCAGCCTTTAAAAGACCAAACAATACAAGACGTCAGTTTCTTTTTATTTTTGTCAACACAAAATATGAGCATCACAGTCTTCTGTATACCGGGGAATTCCCACTGCAGTATAATTTCCGCCTTTTTTGTCCTTGCAATGAGGGCGAAATAATCATCACAGCATTAA
>NW_018410978.1:0-203 GCF_002113885.1 Mizuhopecten yessoensis
ACACATATACACACCACTTCCGCACCTTCTCCTAGAAGTGTAGAGAGATATCTTGCACTGCCTAAAATATTGTTATTAATAAAAGAATCATATTTGATGATAAGGACATATTAATGTATTACTGACAAACACTAGATACAATTGATTTAAATCAGTACATGTTGTCGTTTTCTACTAGCAATTCTTACATATTTGGCCAAATA
>NW_018410979.1:0-203 GCF_002113885.1 Mizuhopecten yessoensis
TGTCTGAAGGGTTATGTACACTGTCTAAAGGGTTATGTACACTGTATGTAGTGTTATATACACTGTCTGAAGGGTTATGTACAATGTATGAAGGGTTATGTACACTGTCTGAAGGGTTGTGTACACTGTTTGAAGGGTTATGTACACTCTCTGAAGTGTTACACTGTATGTACACTGTCGGAAGGGTTATTTACACCGTCTGA
>NW_018410980.1:0-203 GCF_002113885.1 Mizuhopecten yessoensis
AGCGTCAACACACAAAGACTAGAAATAACACAGTGTCAACACACAATGACAGAATATACCACTGTGTCAATACACACAGACAATTTATACCAAAGTTTCAACACACAAAAACAGTATATGCCACAGCGTCAACACACAAAGACAGAATATACCACAGTGTCAATTTAAAAAGACAAGATATACCACGGCGTTAATACACAAAG
>NW_018410981.1:0-203 GCF_002113885.1 Mizuhopecten yessoensis
CAGAACAAATCATCTGTCCAATCACAGAACAAATCATCTGTCCAAAAACAGAACACATCACCTCTCAAAATTACAAAATGCATCACCTGTCCAATCACTGAACCAATCATCTGTCCAATCACAGAACAAATCACCTGTCCAATAACAGAACAAATCACCTGTCCAATCACTAAACAAATCATCTGTCCAATTACAGAAAAAAA
>NW_018410982.1:0-203 GCF_002113885.1 Mizuhopecten yessoensis
CGATATCATCTATTGGAAACAGATTTTAAAAATTTCATATCATGTATTTTAAATAATTCTGCCAGTACTTCAGATACACAGAAACAAGGAAACCAGGAATAACATGTGTCTGTACTTGTAAAATTTAAGGATGCATGTATGCTTGTGCTGTGATAAACACATACTTAAAGCAGTCATTGACTATTCACATCTAGGGAATGCTA
>NW_018410983.1:0-203 GCF_002113885.1 Mizuhopecten yessoensis
AAACATACATACAAGCAAATACATTAATTATATCCCTGTTACACATACATAATGGAGAAATAACAAAACTAGACTCATAACCATGTCAAAGACATTTTCCTTGTTGGGAAGCATTGTACTTTTGTGGTACTTCTTAAAGCTGGTCAGAGAAATACAGTAAAACCTTGTTATACTGTCCAGTAAAAGTTAAGAGTTTCAAAACC
>NW_018410984.1:0-203 GCF_002113885.1 Mizuhopecten yessoensis
ACCTACGTTGGAAGGATTAAGACAAAGAGGCTAAATAATCATGCTATACAAAATTTGGCACTAAAACAACTTACTTAAAAAAACAGTTCAGAGGGGAGGTAATTGGGACAGCCCCTACCTAACAGCCCTCAGGATACTGCTGTACAAAAAAAGGATTTTTTTGAAACATAGAGTTTATTTGTAACCTGGAGCACGGGTTTGGT
>NW_018410985.1:0-203 GCF_002113885.1 Mizuhopecten yessoensis
GTCTTTGTGTTGACGCTGTTGTATATGTTGTCTTTGTGTTGACGCCGTGGTATAAGTTGTCATTGTGTTGATGCTGTGGTAAATGTTGTCTTTGTGTTGACGCTGTGGAATATGTTGTCTATGTGTTAACGCTGTGGTATATGTTGTCTTAGTGTTGGCACTGTGGTATATGTTGTCTATGTGTTGACGCTGTGGTAAATGTT
>NW_018410986.1:0-203 GCF_002113885.1 Mizuhopecten yessoensis
ATAACGAAATCTACAAACAACACCTATTGTCACGGTTAGTACCTGGTTATAAATGATGGAATCTACAAACAACACCTATTGGCACGGTTAGTACTTGTTTATAAATAACGGAATCTAAAAACAACACCAATCGTCACGGTTAGTACCTGTTTATAAACAACGGAATCTACAAACAACACCTATTGTCAAGGTAAGTACCTGTT
>NW_018410987.1:0-203 GCF_002113885.1 Mizuhopecten yessoensis
TTCCAATCCATACATGCCTGAGTTTTTTCAATGTTTATTTTAAGTCCTGATACTTTTGCGAACTCTTCCAAAATGTTTAAGGTTTTTTCAAGGAACCTCGGTCATCTGATAACGTAAAAGAAGTGTCATCTGTAAATTGATTAATTAAATGGTCTGAGTTATTAATTGTAATGCCATCTATATCAGGACTAAATTTTAAAGCT
>NW_018410988.1:0-203 GCF_002113885.1 Mizuhopecten yessoensis
AGTCGAACATAAATAACTATTCTACAACAATTAGTAAATCCGTACTATAAATATTTAACATATCATAACAAACTTGTAAGAGTCGGCGTGACCAACACATTCTAAATTCAGGAGGTCCCATAACACGAAAACGTCAGCAATATTTTGATTATAAAAATAGTACACCAATACCAAAACCATAACAGATTCGCAGAATTTAAGTC
>NW_018410989.1:0-203 GCF_002113885.1 Mizuhopecten yessoensis
GATAGTACAATGTAGCCATGTATTACTGTCATGGTGAATTTGATAGTACAATGTAGCCATGTATTACTGTAATGGTGAATTTGATAATACAATGTAGCCATGTATTATTGTAATGGTGAATTTGATATAACACTATAGCCATGTATAACTGTAATGGTGAATTTGATATTATTGTGTAGCCATGTATAAATATAATGGTGAAT
>NW_018410990.1:0-203 GCF_002113885.1 Mizuhopecten yessoensis
TTTAATACAGGAATTTTTTTACTTCTCAGAGGTGTACATCCTTAAATTAGAATATGGTGCGTGCAATAATTATTAATTTTAAATTTGTATCTTGGCTCAGTTCATAACATGTAACTGTTTTGCATTCTCATTTTATTTTGATCAAATGACTTGACATGTGTACAGAGTATATGCTCACTCACTCTCTCTACCCGAACTTATGT
>NW_018410991.1:0-203 GCF_002113885.1 Mizuhopecten yessoensis
TACACTGTGGTTTTACCGTAAGGATCCCTGTCCCACTACACTGTGTTTTTACCTTAAGGATCCCCGTCCCACTTAAGGATCCCTGTCCCACTATACTGTGGTTTTACCTTAAAGATCCCTGTCCCACTACACTCTGGTTTTACCTTATGTATCCCTGACCCACTTCACTGTGGTTTTACTGTAAGGATCCCTGTCCCACTACA
>NW_018410992.1:0-203 GCF_002113885.1 Mizuhopecten yessoensis
TCGGTTTTGAGTTCTAGCATACCTGTTATAATTGCCTGTAATTCCCTATCTTATTATTAACTTACCTTTAATCAATATGGAAATCAAAGGTCAACACGTAAGGTCATCATTGTCAGATTATACGCAACAATGAGAGAAACAACCTTCTAGTAAACGGAATAAGAAGACACTATAATAGTATGATCGAATTCTTAATCATGTAA
>NW_018410993.1:0-203 GCF_002113885.1 Mizuhopecten yessoensis
CCTAAATAACCACCATTAAATAGTGTTATATATGACACCTACACAATTTGATCAATATCCCTAAATAACCACCATTAAATAGTGTTATATATAACACCTACACACTAGGATCAGTATCCCTAAATAACCACCATTTAATATTGTTATATATGACACCTTCACACTCGGATCAGTATCCCTAAATAACCACCATTAAATAGTGT
>NW_018410994.1:0-203 GCF_002113885.1 Mizuhopecten yessoensis
ACATGGTCGACAGGCAGCCATCTTGGATTTTGATAATGAAAGTTTTGAAAGTTTGTTTTCGCTATTCCTCAAGAAATACCCGAGGGATCTTCATCAAATATTATATGTAGGTTCCCCTTGGTCCTTAGCTTTGTAGGTCAACTTTTGATACTGAGCAAATAAACAGCATGGCCGACAGGCAGCCATCTTTGATTTTGATAGTG
>NW_018410995.1:0-203 GCF_002113885.1 Mizuhopecten yessoensis
GGAGACAGCTATAAACTGTTTATATACAGGTATACAGTAGTTCCTTGAGACAGCTATAAACTGTTTATATACAGGTATCCTTGAGACAGCTGTACACTGTTTATATATATGTATACAGTAGATCCTGGAGACAGTTATAAACTGTTTATATATATGTTTACAGTAGATCCTGGAGACAGTTATAAACTGTTTATATACAGGTA
>NW_018410996.1:0-203 GCF_002113885.1 Mizuhopecten yessoensis
ATACACTATTCTGTATAAATCCATATCAATATAAACTATACGATATACATCTATGTCAATATACAATATACTGTATACATCCATGTCAATATACACTATACTGTATAAATCCTTGTCAAAAAAAACTATACTGAATAAATCCATGTCAATATACACATTACTGTATACATCAATGTCAATATACACTAAACTGTATAAATCCA
>NW_018410997.1:0-203 GCF_002113885.1 Mizuhopecten yessoensis
CCTATCATTTCACTGTATGTACCCCTGTATGTAACACCCGTGAACATCGTTACTACAATGTTCGTCCTATCGTTTCACTGTATGTACCCCTGGATGTTACAACCGTGTACTTCGCTACTACAATGTTCGTCCTAATATTTCACTGTTTGTACTCCTGTATGTAACACCCGTGTACTTCGTTAATACAATATTCGATCTATCAT
>NW_018410998.1:0-203 GCF_002113885.1 Mizuhopecten yessoensis
AGAACTGAATGAGAGGTGACTGGACAGTGGAAAACTGAAATAGGGCTTACTGGGTAGTAGAGAACTAAATTAGAGATGACTGGACAGTGGAAAACTGAAATAGGGGTTACTGGGTAGTAGAGAACTGAATTCGAGATGACTGGAAAGTGTGAGAACTAAATTAGAGGTGACTGGATAGTGGAAAACTGAATTAGAGGTGACTG
>NW_018410999.1:0-203 GCF_002113885.1 Mizuhopecten yessoensis
ACTAGTTACAATGTAAGGAGAATAGTTACAATGTAAGGAGTCTAGTTACAATGTTAAGAGACTAGTTAAATTGTAAGGAGACCAGTCACAATGCAAGGAGACTAGTTACATTGTAAGGAGACTAGTAACGATGTTAGGAGACTAGTTACAATGTAAGAAGACTAGTTACAATGTAAGGAGACTAGTTACAATGTAAGGAGACT
>NW_018411000.1:0-203 GCF_002113885.1 Mizuhopecten yessoensis
TTTTACAAAGTGAATACAGTGTGTATCAAACGTGGCGTACACCCAACGGTTTCTTCAGGCTTTCCGTCAGGTCTTCGAGTGCTAATTTGTATCCAATTGGGCCAATGTAATGTCGATGACCATTTTTACGTTTACGCCTCCTTTGAGGAGTGAACAAAAGCATCATATTAACATGACTGCACCCTGGACTAAACAACGTTACT
>NW_018411001.1:0-203 GCF_002113885.1 Mizuhopecten yessoensis
AAGTTTGAAATATTAATTCAAAATGGCTGCCGTGACGGCCATATTATATTTTTGATCGGCCCGAAAAACCCCCACTTTGTCAGGACCCTGAGTCGATCATTCCTTTCAAGTTTCAGTTCAATCAGCCCAGCAGAACTTGACGTTGAGTTTGAAATATGTTTTCAAAATGGCTGCCGTGACGGCCATATTGGATTTCTAATCGA
>NW_018411002.1:0-203 GCF_002113885.1 Mizuhopecten yessoensis
ATCCGGGCCAACAAGAGTGATTAATATAAGATGAAATAACTTGTTGTAAAATAAATTAAAGTTTATATTTAAATAACATGTTTGTGTGAATAAAAACACACATTTTAAATTTCACAAATGGGAACGAAATCTATTCTCAAATACGTAAACTTACTTACCGTAGAACTTACCAGAATTTTAAAAACATGCTATATGGCATAGTG
>NW_018411003.1:0-203 GCF_002113885.1 Mizuhopecten yessoensis
TGATGTAGTGTTGCCCTAAGTAACAAATATCTAGTGATGTAGTGTTGCCCCAAGTTACAAATATTTGGTGATGTAGTATTGCCCTAAGTAACAAATATCTAGTGATGTGGTGTCACACCAAGTAACAAATATCTGATGATTTAATGTCACCCCAAGTAACAAATATCTAGTGATGTAGTGTTGCCCTAAGTAACAAATATCTA
>NW_018411004.1:0-203 GCF_002113885.1 Mizuhopecten yessoensis
TGCTGCTATATATTTTACTTTAATACAAAAGATATACTAATTGAACAACATTGATTAGCCGCAATCAGAGTCGGAGCAGTCACTTAATCAAATACAGTTGGAAATCTCAGGTAAGAACTTAGGACCAAATCATTTCTTCAACGTTGACTGAAGCCACTTCGACAGAAAACCTTGGTTTTGATGTTCGTTGTAAATAATTAAAT
>NW_018411005.1:0-203 GCF_002113885.1 Mizuhopecten yessoensis
ACAGATGTTCGCCCCCTATGTTATAGATAGTAGATACAGGTGTTCGTCTTCCCTATGTTATAGATAGTAGATACAGGTGTTTGACTCCCTATGTTATAGACAAAAGATACAGGTTTTCGTTCTCCCTATATTATAGATAGAAGATACAGATTGTAGTTCTCCCTATATCATAGACAGTAGATACAGGTCTTTGACTCCCTATG
>NW_018411006.1:0-203 GCF_002113885.1 Mizuhopecten yessoensis
CGTGTAATCTTATGATGAGGGAAAAGTGATTTTGCTGTAATTTAATAGTAACTTCGTGTTTAAAGATAAAGATACCTGTACAAAATGTGTGAGCGAAGTTTCTCGGGAAATTTAATTAAAATTGCGTAGGGACGGCCAGCTAGAAAATCCTTTTCATTAGAATAACTGATATATAAGTACAACAATTGCAATTATCACGAATG
>NW_018411007.1:0-203 GCF_002113885.1 Mizuhopecten yessoensis
TTTGGCAATATAAATTCACTACTTAGTTTGGTTATATAAATTCACAACTTATTTTGGTTATATAAATTCACGACTTATTTTGGTTATAGAAATTCACTACTTATTTTGGTAGCATAATGTCACTACTTATTCTGGTAACATAATGTCACTACTTATTCTGGTAACATAATGTCACTACTTATTTTGGTAACATAATGTCACTA
>NW_018411008.1:0-203 GCF_002113885.1 Mizuhopecten yessoensis
CTAACGACATATAGGCAAATGCAACACAGAATGTAAATATACATACATAAACATGCATACATACATACGTACACGCATGAACACGTATACACATGCATGCATACATGCATACATGTATGCATGCATGCCATGCATACATATATGCATACATACATACATAAAATCTGTTGGTTGATTCTATATATCTCTGAACACAAACACGA
>NW_018411009.1:0-203 GCF_002113885.1 Mizuhopecten yessoensis
CCGGTCTGTCCTCTGCCTCCTTAGAACTTTTTGCAGAATCTATAATTTTCAACAAATATTTACATGAACAAGCAAATTCGTGGAATTTATATCCCCTGCTTGCAGAACATATTGTAGGTTAATGTTATTGAGGTTAGGTTTAAACATGTGAGTATCATGTTGTTGAGACATAATGTATAGCTTCAAACTTGAAGAAGAAAAAA
>NW_018411010.1:0-203 GCF_002113885.1 Mizuhopecten yessoensis
TCAGAAAAGGTTGAAAAATATTTATAGTTCATTTTTTTTCTGCTTTGAAATATTTAATCTCTAAATTACAAATGATAACTGTTTTTAACAGGTCTTGTTTCCGAATTGGAAACCAAACCCTGTCTGACCTATACATGATCATTATATAAGGCCAATACAAAGTTTAAAACAAATATTGAGTTTATGCTAACCCCACAGATACT
>NW_018411011.1:0-203 GCF_002113885.1 Mizuhopecten yessoensis
CACACAAGGTGGATACAACACGGACACGGTAATATAGGGTCACAATACTACTACACACAAGGTGGATACAACACAGTGACTATAATATACGTCACAACACCACTACACACAAGGTGAATAGAACACGGTCACGGTGATATAGGGTCACAACACTACTTCACACAAGGTGGATACAACACGGACACGGTAATATAGGGTCACAA
>NW_018411012.1:0-203 GCF_002113885.1 Mizuhopecten yessoensis
AAGAGTTTGGCATATTTGATCCCTGTGACCTTGAAAGTAGGTCAAGGTTATTTTCATTCGCAAAATTTGCCGGGCTCTATCCCAGGAAGCCACCAGCCAAATCTAAAGATTCTGTACCGTTTGGTTCTTCAGGAGAAGTCGTTTAAAGAGTGTGACATATTTGACCCCTTTGACCTTGAAAGTAGGTCAAGGTCATTTTCATT
>NW_018411013.1:0-203 GCF_002113885.1 Mizuhopecten yessoensis
CAAGGTCACAGGCGTCATATATTTAAATCTTTTAATAGGTTCTTAATAGCTTCAAACACTGATATTCTGCCTGTAGCTGTATTTTAATCCATTTTTAAGATTACAAGTGTGAGATTAATACCAGGTGATGCAGGACCATTGGGCCTCTTGTTCTAATCATTTCATTCAAAGCAGCAGATTTTCCGTTCAAGATATTTTCCTAT
>NW_018411014.1:0-203 GCF_002113885.1 Mizuhopecten yessoensis
CTCCCAAGAGAAGATAACTCTGCAATACGCAAAGACGGAATATCCGGATGGCTGGATAAATTGTTAACTCCTTTCAAGCTTTATGTACCAGAAAAAAATTGCATTGGGTCAGGAACACCTTGCATTTTATGGACATAGGATAGACCAGATAAGTATGTGATGATGGTATTCCGTCTTTGCGTATTGCAGAGTTATCTTCTCTT
>NW_018411015.1:0-203 GCF_002113885.1 Mizuhopecten yessoensis
TCTCAGCACTGACATACCGAAGAATGAAGGGAGAAATAATTAACGGCTATAAAATTATGAACAATTTTCACGACAACAAAGTTGCTGCTTTGATTTAGATTCATTATCTAGAACAAGAGGGCATTCACCAAAAATACAGAAAAAAAACATTGTAAATTAGATATTAGGTAGATACAATGTATATGGAACAGTCATACGGGCTA
>NW_018411016.1:0-203 GCF_002113885.1 Mizuhopecten yessoensis
ACAGTAAAATAAATTCCAATGTACGAACAATTTACATATAATAACAATGATTTACATCCATATTTGGACACATGATAATGAATTGGATCTGTACTGACTAAAGTGCAACAAAAATGATTTTCGAATTTAAACGTTGTTAACATGGGAATCTAGAAAATAAAATGCATATACATACATCGAAGATTGCCGCTGTTTTTAATCTG
>NW_018411017.1:0-203 GCF_002113885.1 Mizuhopecten yessoensis
CTGAAGAGTAAATGAGATGCAAATGGATCTCGAGTTCCTTGTTATCAAAGAGACAAAATTTCATCAATATTTCAGAATAAGAAATTTCTGTGTCGGCAAGAATTTTATCAAATCTAAGAATTATTCATTGTATAAATTAATCTCAAGGCCAGATCGATAAAAAAATGACTCTCATTTAGTCCATATTGGAATGCCGAAATCTT
>NW_018411018.1:0-203 GCF_002113885.1 Mizuhopecten yessoensis
TTATCCCCCCCGCTCCTCAGCCCCCTGATGAGTCAGCCCCATTATGTATAATTTTTATCACAACCATCTAGGGCTGCTTCCAGTCGGTTAAATTTCAATCAGTGGTTCAGAAAAAGAAGTTGTTTGAATGAAATTGTTGATGGAGGGACAGAAGACCCCATATTACGACATAAGCTCACCTTAAATTGTTCATAAATTGGACC
>NW_018411019.1:0-203 GCF_002113885.1 Mizuhopecten yessoensis
TCTTCAGTTTCATTTCATGACATGATTTGACGCCGTGTCGATGATTTTTTTTCATGAACACGAAGCAAAACTGCTGCAACAAGAGGGTAAACTGGGTGGCGGATAAAACAAAATAGATCTCTTTTATCAAGGGACATACTGCATAACTTAATCACTTGTGAAATAACATGTGGTATGTATATGTTACGGTATGACTCAATCAG
>NW_018411020.1:0-203 GCF_002113885.1 Mizuhopecten yessoensis
TAACGAAGATTTGAGAATTTTGAGAAGAGCCTTGAGCTGAAGTTGCTGCTGGTCCAGGTGGGCATGTTGGGGTTATGTAGGAATACGGAGGGGGCATGTCTCCATGTCCATCTGAACAAATGAAAAAGGTAGTATTCAGTTCATTTATCAGCTTCAGGTATTACAGCCCATCAGTACATAAACATGTTAATACATTACATAAT
>NW_018411021.1:0-203 GCF_002113885.1 Mizuhopecten yessoensis
GGCCATGTGTAATGAAGGTATAGCCTGTGTAATGAAGGTATGGCCTGTGTAATGAAGGTATGGCCTGTGTTATGAAGGTATGGCCTGTTTTATGAAGGTATGGCATGTGTAATGAAGGTAAATCCTGTGTAATGAAGGTAAATCCTGTGTAATGAAGGTATGGCCATGTGTAATGAAGGTATGGCCTGTGTAATGAAGGTATA
>NW_018411022.1:0-203 GCF_002113885.1 Mizuhopecten yessoensis
ATTTTAATTGTACAGAACTTTGATTTTTAAATCAACACACTAAAAAAAACTTGTCACCAACAAATATGTGCATATCATAAAGTATCGACGACAACAAGATATAGGACAGTCTCACAATGTAAGTCGAAGACTTACACAAATGGAAGAACAGTGCGAACTGTTATATATTTCATTGATATTTATAAAAAAAAAAGTAATAATAT
>NW_018411023.1:0-203 GCF_002113885.1 Mizuhopecten yessoensis
ATTTCCTGAATGTGATACTGTAAGGAAATTTTCAGTCTCTTAAAAAAGCTTTTGATATCAAATATTCTGACTTTATAAATGAATTGATATTTTTCATAATTTTTACACAAAAGATGTTGTTAAAAATGGATACTTCATTGTATGAATATATGAAGTAAGAAATGAGATACTACAGGTGTACATGTAGACTTCTCTATCAAACA
>NW_018411024.1:0-203 GCF_002113885.1 Mizuhopecten yessoensis
TTGTATTTTGTGTTCTGTGTAGACATTATATAGGATTGTGTTTTTTGAAACATAAGCGTAACCTGAAGAATAAATTGTAATAATACTTTTAACCTCAACTTTTTCAGTTTCGAGGGAGGGGATGAGTAGCTGTTTTTAACAAACAGTGTGTTATATTGTTGGTTTTGGATGTCCCGAAACAAACTATTGGGATAATTATAATG
>NW_018411025.1:0-203 GCF_002113885.1 Mizuhopecten yessoensis
ATATTGAACCAGCTCGACATTCGACATTCAACATTCAGAATTTGAATGTCAAGCAAGCTTGACACACGAAATTCAACATTCAGAATTTGAATGTTGAACCAGATTGACAAACAACATTTAACATTCAGAATTTGAATATTGAGCCAGCTTGACATACGAAATTCAACATTCAGAATTTTAATATTGAACCAGCTCGACATTCG
>NW_018411026.1:0-203 GCF_002113885.1 Mizuhopecten yessoensis
ACGTATCTGGCAAGACATTTTACGACAGCAGATAATCGCCAAAAAATCATATTTTAGCTTAAATAATTGATATTGAGTTAACTAATTTTGTTTAGACATAAGTAAACTTTAAGTATGAAAGAAAACATATGAATTTTAAATATGTTGGAAAAAAATGTAAAGCTTTTTGTATCAGAAAAAGTGACGCGACAACGATTATTCGA
>NW_018411027.1:0-203 GCF_002113885.1 Mizuhopecten yessoensis
CTGCCTGAGTATGCTTATCAATCACCTGGGTTCAAAACGGTCGTTAACTGAACGATGTCGGTAAACCGTGGTTAATGAGTTGTCAGTATACGAATCGTTAAATAATCGTTATTATTGATAACTCCCTTAACATCAGGTCACGAGAGAGTCAATCTTGTTTTTTCTATTTGCAGTAAAAAGGGATTTCTTATTTTTATTTGTTT
>NW_018411028.1:0-203 GCF_002113885.1 Mizuhopecten yessoensis
AACAAAATTTTCGGTAATCTATCACAATATATATTTGCTGTTTTTTCCCTTGACAGTAAACTTAAAAAATAGTATGTTTTGATCGCATGGATTTGCAATTACCGTACTATTGAAAAGGTACTCAAACAACTTTTCTTATAACTAACTCAATGTTTTAGAACGGTTTAACAAAATACGGATTTAACATTGAAATAATAACAACA
>NW_018411029.1:0-203 GCF_002113885.1 Mizuhopecten yessoensis
TATGCCTTCCCATGAATTTTAAATAATTGATAATTATTGGTGAGTTATACCAATTTAAAGACTGTATTTTTGGAGTTGATTCTATGCCTCAAAAGTATTGGACGTATCTGCACAACCTGGCTATTTATACAAACTAACATTGGAATTATTGTAAAACTATCGACATTTGATGTAGCGATGTTTCCATATCTTTGTATGATTAT
>NW_018411030.1:0-203 GCF_002113885.1 Mizuhopecten yessoensis
ATTTCATCCATGTTATTGGCTTTGATAACAGGTAAGTTTAACTCTGTCAACATCATTATAGCTTACCAGGCACTAAACAACATTTGTAACTTAGGAAAAGTATAAATCAAGAAATAGCAAAATAATATAATAAATTATATGTTCATAAGGACAGGAAAGAGACCGGATTATTGCCTAATCAGTTCACTTTACTGTCACTGAAA
>NW_018411031.1:0-203 GCF_002113885.1 Mizuhopecten yessoensis
CACAGATACAACAAGGTGAGGGACTGATTTAGTGATTTTATATATTAAACTTCATTGTGTTCTCAAACATTATGAATAATTAATTTTTTATGACTTATTACTGTATTAAAAGTAAACTGTTTCTTACTGACAGAAAATAGTGTTATATTGAATACGAAGCCTAGGTAAATCATATAGGTCACGATTTGTTATATCTGATTTTA
>NW_018411032.1:0-203 GCF_002113885.1 Mizuhopecten yessoensis
TCATCGCATGAAAGTGAGTCGTTTGACGCTACGGAACACGTAGATTCCGATGTGGATTGCTTCACGGAGGAACAAGTAGAATCCATACCGGTTGACGACCAAACGCCAAAGGGGCCACTGGGCTTCAACAGGATGCCTACACCAACAGAGGTTGCTGGTTTTTTGAGTTCCGCCTACGTCGCCCACATAGAGAGCGAGTTCGA
>NW_018411033.1:0-203 GCF_002113885.1 Mizuhopecten yessoensis
ACACATCTACACGACAGTGTTTCTTCTTATCAGTATTTAATATGTCATATATTTGAAAAAGTTATTAGGACAATCTCTTTACAGTGTACCCTTTTGAATGTTACGCAACAAGCAAGAAGGCAATATATAATCAACCTAGCATGTATAATATGACCTATCACTGTACAATGTTAGCATTTTTGTTGTACAGTCCTGAGCTAAAC
>NW_018411034.1:0-203 GCF_002113885.1 Mizuhopecten yessoensis
CGTTTCCAAAAAGAATGGTTAGTATTTAAATATTCAACATTTTCAGTATCAACCAAACTGCAATGAAAATAGACAAGATTCTACTTTGTAACGTATTGTATTTGCCCCAAAATAAGCCTCACTCACAAATCAGCCCCCTTCCCACTTAGGCAAATGTCCAGGATGGGTGCCTGCAATTAAGTCCCCTTCCTAATGTTTTTCTC
>NW_018411035.1:0-203 GCF_002113885.1 Mizuhopecten yessoensis
TTATTGGACTAGCAAGGACTATGTTTCGGTCAAGTGCTACAAACTCATCTAGGACTCACTTTTTCAATTTGCTTCAAGATTCCACGGCGAACAGGTTCTCGAATTGTCGGTTTAAAGCTTATCCTTCTTCTGTATTTAAGTCTTTCCAAAACCCAAAACATAATAATGATACGAATTTGCTTCATTTGTATTGGATTCCGATA
>NW_018411036.1:0-203 GCF_002113885.1 Mizuhopecten yessoensis
TCATATTTGGTATCAAAGAAAAAATATAGTTAAATATATGCTAATATATACTAATTTTGTGTCAAAACTAAAAAGTATTTTTGTGAGCGACCTTTAATACTAGCATAGGTGTTTTTTTACAACGAAGTGTCGTTTGTCAGGTAATGAAATACAAAATCAATTTTAACTAACTAAATAAAGTAATAATTTTAGATATATGCCTC
>NW_018411037.1:0-203 GCF_002113885.1 Mizuhopecten yessoensis
TAACAAATATAAAAAAAACATTGGCAAGGTTTTTAAAATTTTAACCTTTATGTTAGAATTTTTTTAAAGAAAATCTGTCAGAAAATCACACCATTTGGGTATTAGATGATTGAACGAGTTCGTCAGTCTTAGGCCCAGTGTTATCCTGCTGTGACGTGTCTGAACACACACAGAGGGATGTGTCATATAAAAAGTTACATTCT
>NW_018411038.1:0-203 GCF_002113885.1 Mizuhopecten yessoensis
ATGAGAGCGTCAAACATTGGGGTTGGGCAATAGCGATGAGAGCGTCAAACATCGGGGTTGGGCAATGGTAATGAGATCGTCAAACATCGGGGTTGGGCAATAGCGATGAGGGCGTCAAACATCGGGGTTGGACAAAAGTGATGAAATCGTCCAACATTGGGGTTGGGCAATAGTGATAAGATCGTCAAACATTGGGGTTAGGC
>NW_018411039.1:0-203 GCF_002113885.1 Mizuhopecten yessoensis
GACGACCTACGAACTAGGTTGTGATTAAGCGGTATATAAGAACCTTGAATTGTTATTATTATTATTAAATGATACCTGTCTGCAAAGATCATCTTTCTACAAAAGCATCCTATCTATAAAAGAATACCTGAATATAAGAAATGCCTGTATACTAAGGATACCTCTATATAAAGGACACCTGTCCATAAAGAACACTGTGATAT
>NW_018411040.1:0-203 GCF_002113885.1 Mizuhopecten yessoensis
ACTGTAGGCCAAGTTTAGTGAGGCGGAGAAGAACTACAGAACAAGCCTGGCACTGCTCGGTGACAGTCCCCTGTGTCCGACACACGTAACCATCTACTCATATCTGGGAGAAAACCTCAACCACCAGTCACGGAGATCTGAAGCGCTGAAGTAGGTTTTAAGTCACGTGACTAATATGACATTAACAACAAGTATTAACGTCG
>NW_018411041.1:0-203 GCF_002113885.1 Mizuhopecten yessoensis
GAAGTTTTGAAATAATACAGAAAATAAGTCATTTGTACCCATGTGTGAGGAACACGCAGGAACGGAGCGAAGTTGTGAGTCTGATTACCATTCAACCTTAAATAGAACTTTTCCTCCCACCCCCAACTCATCATCAGTACACAAACAAAATCACCGACTAATGATCTAAATCAGGCATCGACAATGCCCGACTGGTGGGGAGT
>NW_018411042.1:0-203 GCF_002113885.1 Mizuhopecten yessoensis
CAATTGTGCATTTAAACTTTCTATTTAGATATTTACTCCATAGATTTTCTAAGAATATTTGCTGATTTCAAAATAAACAAAACTATAAATTCGATAAATAAACATTTAAATTGAGTGAAATTAATACTTAAGATCAACGTAACACTTACAGGTGATTACAACGTTTGGTGATAGATACAGGACCCCAAAATTAATTGTATTAC
>NW_018411043.1:0-203 GCF_002113885.1 Mizuhopecten yessoensis
ATATTTTATTTGGTTTTAATTTCATTTCACTTGTGGCACTAATCGCTTGTTCAGAACGTCTTTATATTAGGAAAACTTGACATGCCCTATATAAGATAGGTCCAAGTTCCTCTGATGTTCTAATATGGTGTTACGTGTGTAACAACATAACACTTGTTTATGTTTAGATGGGTAGATTAGTTGCGGAATTCAGCAGGGACCCC
>NW_018411044.1:0-203 GCF_002113885.1 Mizuhopecten yessoensis
TCATAGAATTATCATAATTCAATCAATCACGCTGTTGTTTGGATAAAGTATGAAAAATCATTTTCCGAGATTGATAATTACCACTAATAAGCAACTAGATCATAAGTCTCCATATCTTTACTAAATCTCATTTTTATATATCTTCTTATTAGGACTTTGGCGATATGGTGTGCTATTTTGCAACAGTTTCCTGGCTTTTGGAG
>NW_018411045.1:0-203 GCF_002113885.1 Mizuhopecten yessoensis
TTTTGAATTATTTGAAGCAAACCTTCGTTTCCACACAATATTATATGTTTTAGAGTAATTTTAACTCTTACATTTCATAACGTGTATCAGCGCTTAAGCAAAACGTGAACTATCAGATATAATAACTGCACATCGATATCTATAAAGTATTTGAATAAACTATTTTTTAGATATTTTCTGTTATGTTAAGGTTTCACCGAGTT
>NW_018411046.1:0-203 GCF_002113885.1 Mizuhopecten yessoensis
GGTGTTATTTCCATTGTGGTATGAGTAGGACATACAAGGTGGAATATTGGCACATTCTACAGCACAGGCGATGACAGAAGGTGTTGTTAGGACACCGATGTTAGTTGTCAGTCGCTGATTTTCCAAGTAGCGATTTTGCGACCAATTGGTGATGGTAGTTGCACGTGAATGATACAGAAGTATCTTAAAAAGTACTAACGATA
>NW_018411047.1:0-203 GCF_002113885.1 Mizuhopecten yessoensis
ATGTACCTTATATACAAAGAGGGTTTCAAACGACACCCATCATAACAATATAGCAGTGACTGAGAAATGAGATCGGGCCAAGTTTGAGATTCCATTAACCAAATGCTCAACCAAACCATGCACAATAAGTCATTTTAACAAAAGTGAAAGTTAAAGGGTCATCCGACTGGCCTTAACTTTGTCTCATTGTATTGGTCCTTGTG
>NW_018411048.1:0-203 GCF_002113885.1 Mizuhopecten yessoensis
TGATTAAATTATCATAATGTATTTGTTCATATATTTTATATTTGCAATCTAATTGGTATGTCTAACGTCCATGTTTCTAGTAACTCTAGTGTAAATACATCACAAAATGTGTTTGATAGAATATGACTGAAAACATTTTCTAATAGACTCAGTGATATAGTAAATAATATCCTGATGATATTAGACTTAAATTATATCTGTCT
>NW_018411049.1:0-203 GCF_002113885.1 Mizuhopecten yessoensis
ATGTGAATATCCTGTCCCATTAAATATGTACATCTAATACCAGTATATGGAAGAGCGTGACTTCATGTATAAAATCAGGGCTAGGCAATAAGGGTTGCCTGATAGCCTAAGCTAGTGAAATGTCCAGATGGAATAGTGGTTCTAAAAAACACTAGCCCGATTGACAAGTCAAAATTTGATATTACTTCTCTCGTTGAAAAATA
>NW_018411050.1:0-203 GCF_002113885.1 Mizuhopecten yessoensis
TTTTGTGCAAAATGTACAAGGATTCCGATCACTGGGTGCACTTCCTTCCAGCTAGCTTGGTGTGTCACGAAGATGTCACTTCAGATGACCTATACACAACCCATGCCAAATGGCACAGGGCATGCTACCTCAAATTTGCCCCTTCGAAACTTGCAAGAACGACAAACCAAAAAACGAAAAACTGACGGTGGCGAATGTGGAAA
>NW_018411051.1:0-203 GCF_002113885.1 Mizuhopecten yessoensis
GTAAGTTCAAACTGTTACTTTTAGTTATGACTTTACCCGGTGTGAACTTAATAGAATGTACATGTATTTACTCCTGCCCCGTTAAATATAATTTCTCTATTGACGTTTGGGGCTAAATGCATTGTTATGACGGGGATCCCCACCTTCACCTTTTAACTCAAAGGTGAGACTAATAGAATCGTTCATCCCCTTGGGGATGAGAT
>NW_018411052.1:0-203 GCF_002113885.1 Mizuhopecten yessoensis
TGTAACTGTGACCGACAGATGACAAGCTATAACAGTACATGACAGGTGTATGGTCATCCTTTATTACTATGTTCAGGTCAGGTCAGTGAATAGTGTTTTGTATCTTATAAGTCGTAATATATAAGGCTTCCAGAATAAACTAATTGAATTGAATGTGCCTGCTGACCAGCACATGTACATGGTATATGTATATAGTAGACACA
>NW_018411053.1:0-203 GCF_002113885.1 Mizuhopecten yessoensis
GTGAAATTTCTTTTCAATAATGCAAGATCTCTGAACAAACACTTTCTGGACCTCAAATCTGATCCAAATGTACTTGCTGCAGACATCATTGGCAAAGCTGAATCCAGACTCTGTAATGCAGACCTAAACCGTTCTTTTGACCTAAACGGATTTAGAAATTTACGAAATGACGCACAGTCTTTGCAGTCACGACCACACCACGG
>NW_018411054.1:0-203 GCF_002113885.1 Mizuhopecten yessoensis
TAATCACTCTTGTTGGCCCGGATGTAATCGTGCGGAGGTCTTAGTATGGGAGGAAAAAACCCACGTGGTCAGGCAGGTGACTCCAGACCTTTCCATGTCCGATCGGGGGCTCGAACCCCGGCCGCCTTGGTGAAAGGCAAGTGCGCTATCCCCACTGTACCATCCAATCACCCATATATGACGTTAAACCAAATAAAACAAAG
>NW_018411055.1:0-204 GCF_002113885.1 Mizuhopecten yessoensis
AAGAAGTTGTTTAAAGTAAAAAGTTGAAGCCGGACAGACGGACGACAGACGACGGACGCCACACCATGGCATAAGCTCACTTGCCCTTCGGGCAGGTGAGCCAAAAATGAAGAAATTTTAGCACACTTGACTCCTTTGAGCCCCACCCTACAACCCTTCGGGGTAGGGCTGGCTCAAAATTTTCGAAGTATCAAACTGTCAACT
>NW_018411056.1:0-204 GCF_002113885.1 Mizuhopecten yessoensis
AAAACCTTTAAAACCCTGCTTCTACCGTAGGGATAAGTTTTTTTATTCTAATTTGGTCCGGAGCATCCTTGGGCAAAAAGGACTTGATCTTGTATACACGGTGGTTGTGGTCCCTTTGGGTGCAGAGGGGCAGAGGGGCAGAGGGGCAGAGGGGCGGGACTCAAAGGGGTACTTTAGGTTTAAATCTTTAAAAATCCTTCTCAT
>NW_018411057.1:0-204 GCF_002113885.1 Mizuhopecten yessoensis
TCCTAGCACATACTAACAGTATCAGTCATTTCCTAGCACACAGTAGAAGTATCATTGATTTCCTAGCACATACTAACAGTAACAGTCATTTCCTAGCACATACTAACAGTATCAGTCATTTCCTAGCACATACTAACAGTATCAGTCATTNCCACTAATAGTATCAGTCATTTCCTAGCACACACTAACAGTAACAGTCATTTC
>NW_018411058.1:0-204 GCF_002113885.1 Mizuhopecten yessoensis
ATTCTAATCTCATACAATGACGCTGTGGTATATTATAATTTCGTAACATGACGCTGTGGTATATTATAATCTCATACAATGACGCTGTGGTATATTATAATATCGTACAATGACGCTGTGGTGTATTATTATCTCATACAATGACGCTGTGGTATATTCTAATATCGTACAATGACGCTGTGGTGTATTCTTATCTCATACAAT
>NW_018411059.1:0-204 GCF_002113885.1 Mizuhopecten yessoensis
TTTAAAGTATAAGAAATAACGTACTTTTCATCCCACTCGTGATGGCCGCCCCAAGACGACCGCATTTTTATTTTTCATATTTTTTTTCGAGAAGTTAGCTTCCCTTAGCTTATTTAAACTGGTGCATTAGAAATCCTAGATAATTTACAGGTTGTTTATAAAAAAAGGTTTTAAAAAAATAAGACAAAACCCACTAAAGATAGG
>NW_018411060.1:0-204 GCF_002113885.1 Mizuhopecten yessoensis
AATCGGGAAAACCTCATCCGATGTAAGAGCTGTTATAAAAAAAAAATGAAATTAAGTTAAAGCGTGAATACATGCTTCATAAGGGAAATATGTTAGAATATCTGAGAAAGTATAACTCAAAACGGTTTTACATGCACTTCAAAAAAAGGAAGAAGTTAACTCAGAAGATATCTTTAGAAGAATTTCAAAAACACTTCTGTAACC
>NW_018411061.1:0-204 GCF_002113885.1 Mizuhopecten yessoensis
ATTAATACTGTAGCGGAACATGACAACAAAGGATTAAAATACAGCGAATGTGTACGATTAATACTGTAGTGGAGCATGACAACAAAGGATTAAAATACAGCACATGTGTACGATTAATACTGTAGCGGAACATGACAACAAAGGATTGAAATACAGCATATGTGTACGATTAATACTGTAGTGGAACATGACAACAAAGGATTA
>NW_018411062.1:0-204 GCF_002113885.1 Mizuhopecten yessoensis
CAGATTTAAATATCCTACTAGATTATAAATAGTGGTAATATGATGTATAATATTAGAATACAGAGGACATTGAAAGAAAAAATGTATTAGATCTTCCCTCTGTACACCACATACACAGGAAGCATCATCAATCAGATGGTCTTGGAACTTATCACAGTTAGATCACTTTTAAAATTTCTTAGCTGACATAAAATTATGTTAAGT
>NW_018411063.1:0-204 GCF_002113885.1 Mizuhopecten yessoensis
GAATAAGGCCTATATAACTATATCGGGTACGATCTCTGTCTGTCACTGACGAATAAGGCCTATATAACTCTATCGGGTATGATCTCTATCTGTCCGGGACGAATAAGGCCTACATAACTCTATCGGGTACGATCTCTGTCTGTCCGGAACGAATAAGGACTATATAACTCTATCGGGTAGGATCTCTATCTGTCAGGGACGAAT
>NW_018411064.1:0-204 GCF_002113885.1 Mizuhopecten yessoensis
TGTCACGGCTCACTGACATTGTAGTATCGTTATGTTAACTCAAGTCGCGGCTGACTGACATTGTAGTATCGTTATGTTAACTCAAGTAACGGCTGACTGACATTGTAGTATCGTTATGTTAACTCGAGTCACGGCTGACTGACATTGTTATATCGTTATGTTAACTCAAGTTACGGCTCACTGACATTGTAGTATCGTTATGTT
>NW_018411065.1:0-204 GCF_002113885.1 Mizuhopecten yessoensis
GCATGTGATTCAAACTTAATCTAATCTGTAATCTATTATGATTAGGTCACATACAAAGTTACAAATTGATATGGTAAATGGTGGCCAAACAAAGTCTGGAAAACTTAAATGTGACTGCCGCCGCAAATGACAAAGTGTGATGACGGACAGACTGATCCATAAGTGTTCGCCATGCTTCTCAGGCGGCACAACCAAGGAAAGGCA
>NW_018411066.1:0-204 GCF_002113885.1 Mizuhopecten yessoensis
TACAGATAGAACACAGTAGATAGAACACAGTAGATAGAATACAGAGGGAACACAGTAGATAGAATACAGTAGATAGAATACAGATAGAACACAGTAGATAGAATACAGATAGAACACAGTNTAATAAGATAGAGCACAAAGAAATAAGATAGAACACAGAGAAATAAGATAGAACACAGTAGATAGAATACAGATAGAACACAG
>NW_018411067.1:0-204 GCF_002113885.1 Mizuhopecten yessoensis
CCATTGGTTTGTGATATACTATACATAGACTCTACTGTCAGCCATATGTTTGTGAAATACTATACATAGACTCTACTGTCAGCCATTGGTTTGTGGTATACTGTACATATACTCTACTGTAAACCATTGGTTTGTGATATACTATACATAGAATTTACAGTCAACCATTGGTCGACGTTATACTATACATAGACTCTACTGTCA
>NW_018411068.1:0-204 GCF_002113885.1 Mizuhopecten yessoensis
TTCGTCTAGACTATTGAAGTGATTAATTCTCAATCAATCAGAGAGTATGGATGCCACCTATTGAAATTATCAGTCAATCAGAGGCCAAAGTCCCGGCCGTTTATCTTTACATTTAAACGTTTAAACGTTTGCTTATTTTTTAAAGAGTATAACCCAGACGTGTCACTTGAACGTTAGCCTTATAAAATTCTAGTTGTAACGGTT
>NW_018411069.1:0-204 GCF_002113885.1 Mizuhopecten yessoensis
TCTACACCAAGGTTGATTGTAGATATGATTCTGCTGTCTACACCAGGGTGATTGTAGATATGATTCTGCTGTCTACACCAAGGTTGATTGTAGATATGATTCTGCTGTCTACACCAAGGTTGATTGTAGATATGATTTTGCTGTCTACACCAAGGTGGTTTGTAGATATGATTCTGCTGTCTACACCAAGGTTGATTGTAGATA
>NW_018411070.1:0-204 GCF_002113885.1 Mizuhopecten yessoensis
TATAACCATATTATAACAGGCTCTTAATTAGTGAATCATATAGTATCAGTTTATAAGCAGATTATAACAGGCTCTTAATTAGTGAATCATATAGTAGCGGTTGATAACCAGATTATAACAGGTTCTTAATCAGTGAATTATATAGTATCGGTTTATAAGCAGATTATAACAGGTTCTTAAATAGTTAATCATATAGTGCCGGTT
>NW_018411071.1:0-204 GCF_002113885.1 Mizuhopecten yessoensis
CCGAGAACAGGCAATGAGTCTCGAAATCGGTTTTCGATATTGCCATGTAGGGCTTTTGTGTATTGCTGAAGTAACCTCTTTGCAATGTCAAAAGCTCTGTCGGATCCCTTCAGGATAGCATTAAGGCAGCCACCTTCCTCCAGATGTTTCTTTAATTTTTCCAATGGAGCCTCACTGTCGGCCATTTTCTGTATACAGTCCATG
>NW_018411072.1:0-204 GCF_002113885.1 Mizuhopecten yessoensis
CCTCAGTAAAAAGGATCTTTGTTTCTTCACTTGAATTACAAATACCTTTTTTTACACATGTGTTTAACAAAGGTTTCTGGTTAACATCGATCGATGTGTACACATATGAACACTATGCGCCGACTGAAACCCCTTACGACAGATACACATATGGACACATCCAAAACCTCTCCGTTGACGTCAGTGTTAAATTGTGACTTTGCT
>NW_018411073.1:0-204 GCF_002113885.1 Mizuhopecten yessoensis
CCTCGGAGTATATACTCTGTCTACAAGACAACCCATTAGTACCTCTGGGTATATACTCTGTCTACAAGACAACCCATTAATACCTCGGAGTATAAACTCTGTCTACAAGACAACCCATTAGTACCCTGGAGTATATTCTCTGTCTACTAGACACCCCAGTAGTACCTCAGAGTATATACTCTGTCCACTAGACACCCCAATAGT
>NW_018411074.1:0-204 GCF_002113885.1 Mizuhopecten yessoensis
CCCGTACTACAGGAATGATTCCCGTACCACAGGAAGGATTCCCGTCCCCCAGGAAAGATTCCCGTACCACAGGAAGGATTCCCGTACCACAGGAAAGATTCCCGTACCACAGGAAGGATTCCCGTACCACAGGGAGGNTCCACAGGAAAGATTCCCGTTCCACAGGAAAGATTCCCGTACCACAGGAAGGATTCCCGTACCACA
>NW_018411075.1:0-204 GCF_002113885.1 Mizuhopecten yessoensis
TATATAAGATATCTTATATCTTTTATGATATATCTTATATAATATATAAGATATATTATAAAGAAAATTAATTGAGATATCTTATAAAAGATATTAGATATCTTATAAAAGATATAAGATATCTTACAAAGAAAGGTTGATGAGATATCTTATATCTTTTATAAGATATCTTATAAAGTATATACGATATCTTATAAAGTATAT
>NW_018411076.1:0-204 GCF_002113885.1 Mizuhopecten yessoensis
ATCAACATTGTGTTGGTTTACAGGTATATGTATGGAGACACACCAGCAACGTGTGGGTTTACAGGTATATGTATGGAGACACATCAACAGCGTGTGGGTTTACAGGTATATATGTATGGAGACACATCAACAGCGTGTGGGTNATGTATGGAGACACACCAACAGCGTGTGGGTTCACAGGTACATGTATGGAGACACATCAAC
>NW_018411077.1:0-204 GCF_002113885.1 Mizuhopecten yessoensis
TTATTATGAGTTTGTATTTGAAACACAAAAGAATGCCTTCTTGCTTTGGTGAGGAAAACTAATTCTGTGTTCTGAATAGTGAAGGATAACAAGCACAAAACTCAGGTAGTTGACCAATATTGCCTACTTGCCTGGTAGCTGGTGCGATATTACAGGCATCTATCCCGCCGCCTGGTTAGGTTTGCTCGTTATTATCATCATAAT
>NW_018411078.1:0-204 GCF_002113885.1 Mizuhopecten yessoensis
AATGACATTCCCCTACAAATACTACACCAATGACATTCCCATACATATATTACACCAATGACATTCCCCTACAAATACTACACCAATGACATTCACCTTCAAATACTACACCAATGACATTCACGTACAAATACTACACCAATGACACTCACCTACAATTACTACACCAATGACATTCCCCTACAAATACTACACCAATGACAT
>NW_018411079.1:0-204 GCF_002113885.1 Mizuhopecten yessoensis
AGTTAACTGACGTGAACTTAGAACACCTGACTAGTGTATGCACTCTTGAGTGCATACACACAACTAACAATGTGTACACCTCTAGAACATCTATTGTATACGTTCGTTAGCACACCATGTCATTGTAGGGTAACTTCGTGGTTGTGGAGAGATTCGATGTCACTGTATATTCATATTGGTCATGTATACCTCAATGGTCATTCT
>NW_018411080.1:0-204 GCF_002113885.1 Mizuhopecten yessoensis
ATAGTAACGTGATGATATCCATTGTGATAACTGTATAACAGGACTAGTTGATATAGTAACGTGGTGAGATCCATTGTGATAACTGTATAAAAGGACTGGTTGGTATGGTAACGTGGTGAGATCCATTGTGATAACTGTATAACAGCACTGGTTGGTATGGTAACGTGGTGCGATCCATTGTGATAACTGTATAACAGGACTGGT
>NW_018411081.1:0-204 GCF_002113885.1 Mizuhopecten yessoensis
TGTGAGTTCCTTAAGTTAAAAAATTGTATGACATTTCGATTTCATTTCATTTCTTTTTCTATGAGATCGAGATGTCGACCATAAAGCTTGCCCATAGTGTTCTAGTTAATGTGTCCGTCAACAGTTGACATCCTGTATGGAAGTCAACTTCATTTGAGAAAGTTCTTGAATACTATTTTAACTGTTAGATGTTTATACGGTAGG
>NW_018411082.1:0-204 GCF_002113885.1 Mizuhopecten yessoensis
ATTATATCATAAGTAAACGATGTAGAACGAAATAATACGTTTTTTTATTATTTTTTATTTTACCATTTTTGAAGGAAATAAAAGTCAAACTTGTCAAACTAGCAATAAAAATATGACCATGTTTTTAGGTCACCTGAGCTTTGCTCAAGTGACCTATTACAATCGCTTTTCGTCCGTCGTGCGTAAACTTTTACATTTTCAACT
>NW_018411083.1:0-204 GCF_002113885.1 Mizuhopecten yessoensis
ACCTTCAGTGTAACATAAACGGTCATCTCACTACCAAACTGTGACATTTAACGTCAGTGTTACATAAACGGTCACCTCACTACCAAACTGTGATATTGACCTTTAGTGTTACATAAACGGTCACCTCACTACCAAACTGTGATATTGACCATCAGTGTCACATAAACGGTCACCTCACTACCAAACTGTGACATTGGCCTTCAG
>NW_018411084.1:0-204 GCF_002113885.1 Mizuhopecten yessoensis
TAGGATAATACCAGGGTAAATCTTTATAAACTATTTAACCCTGTATTATATTACCAGGGTAAATCTTTATAAACTATTTAATCCTGTAGGATATTATCAGGGTAAATATTTATAAATTATGTATTTCTGTATGATATTACCAGGGTAAATCTTCATATGCTTTTTTACCTTGTATTATATCATCAGGGTAGATCTTTATAAACT
>NW_018411085.1:0-204 GCF_002113885.1 Mizuhopecten yessoensis
ATCATTACACACTATTTGACATGGAATAAAGAACATCATTACACAATATTGGACATGGAATGAAGAACATCATTACACACTATTTGACATGGAATGAAGAACATCATTACACACTATTTGANAAATAACGAACATCATTACACACTATCTGACATGGAATAAAGAATATCATTACACACTATTTTACATGGAATAAAGAACATC
>NW_018411086.1:0-204 GCF_002113885.1 Mizuhopecten yessoensis
GGTCATTGACCTGTCAGAAGTTGCAGTAGGCAAAGTTATTTGACTATGGTTTGGAATCATCCTAAAAATAGAAGAAAGTAAGGGCTGGATTTTCATGAACTTGAAGAGTTGTGCCCCTTTGTTTGCTTTCCTATACATCCTATTCTGTCAGTTTATCACTCATATTTTTATTTTTCCATTTGTTATGCACTTCATATACATCTG
>NW_018411087.1:0-204 GCF_002113885.1 Mizuhopecten yessoensis
AATGGTATGATTTAATTATATTGCTGAATTAAACGATTATTTTTGATTTTGCATGCAAGATTTAAATTAGTACTAATATGAATACTCGGCCTCCTCTGCCCCGGCAATATATAAAAAAAATTTATCAGAAAGGTTTGTCCCTTGGTGTAGGCAGGGATCGATGTGTACACATCCCTGGTGTAGGGAAGGTGTTTAGCCCCGTAC
>NW_018411088.1:0-204 GCF_002113885.1 Mizuhopecten yessoensis
ATAAATAACCTGTAGTGTATATAAATATATAACATGTAGTGTATATAAATGTATAATCCATAGTGTATATAAATAAATAACCTGTAGTGTATATAAATATATAACATGTAGTGTATAGAAATATATATTTCTATACACTACAGATTATATATTTCTATAACTACATGTTATACATTTATATACACTACATGTTATAAATTTATA
>NW_018411089.1:0-204 GCF_002113885.1 Mizuhopecten yessoensis
TATGAATTTATTTCAGCCAAATCCGATCGTTATTTTCCATAAGGAATACCACTTGATATGTTTATGTAGTATTTGATAAAAAAAAAAAAAAAAAAAAGTTACTTCAGCGTGATGCCCCTTTAATTTTCCCTGTCGTATGATCGGATGGCCGAACGAGCACCGCAATGGTATAAGTTCGGACAGGCATTCGGGTAAGTTCGGCCC
>NW_018411090.1:0-204 GCF_002113885.1 Mizuhopecten yessoensis
AAACGGAACATGGAACCAGACCCTAGTTCCATTTAACATAAACGGTGACTGGTGTCAGACCCCAGTTCCGTATAGTAAACGTTTACGTTTTTTGTAATTCTTTCCCTGTCTACTTTGCAAAACGAAAGGTCAAAGGCCCGTAGTTATATCTGAATCAAAGACAGGAATCAGTGTCAGACTCCAGTTACGTTTTTCCTTAAACGG
>NW_018411091.1:0-204 GCF_002113885.1 Mizuhopecten yessoensis
TGATTCCATCATAACATCGCTCTAATTCCATCATAACATCGCTTTTATTCCTTCATAACAGTGCTCTAATTCCATCATAACATCGCTCTAATTCCATCATACCATCGCTCTGATTCCATCATAACATCGCTNTATAACATCGCTCTAATTCCATCATAACATCGCTCTGATTCCAACATACCATCGCTCTGATTCCATCATAAC
>NW_018411092.1:0-204 GCF_002113885.1 Mizuhopecten yessoensis
TTTATAGTGTTACTTTATGTTTCTAGGTCTGTAGTGTTAATTGATATTTCTCGGTTTATAGTGTTACTTTATGTTTCTATCTCTATAGTGTTAATTGACATTTCTACGTCTGTAGTGTTTATTGATATTTCTAGGTCTATAGTGTTATTTGATGTTTCAACGTCTGTAGTGTTACTTGATATTTCTAGGTCTGTAGTGTTACTT
>NW_018411093.1:0-204 GCF_002113885.1 Mizuhopecten yessoensis
TTGGAAAAAGGAGTTAATGGCATAGTAGAAAATGCAAAAAAAATACATGTCGGTGTGTTCGTTTTTGTGCTATAATCGGTCAAAGATACCAATTTAACACAACATGTGATTTTAGGTGATTTTTGGGGTTTTGACCATTTGCAGGACAAATTCATACATTTTCTTCCAAGTGTGTTATCAGATATGTATGAATGTTTTTAGAAT
>NW_018411094.1:0-204 GCF_002113885.1 Mizuhopecten yessoensis
ATAAACAACACCTCTCAATAACACTGATATGTTTTAGGCGGTAATTAACAAAACCTCTCAATAACACTGGTATGTTTTAGGCGGTAATAAACAACACCTCTCAATAACACCAGTATGTTTTAGGCGGTAAGTAACAACATCTCTCAATAACACTGGTACGTTTTAGGCGGTAATAAACAACATCTCTCAATAACACTGGTATGT
>NW_018411095.1:0-204 GCF_002113885.1 Mizuhopecten yessoensis
TATATAATGTCCCTTTTAACCATTATACGTTACCTATTGTATATAATGTCCCGGTCAACCATTAGACGTTACCTATTGTATATAATGTCCCTGTCAACCATTATTCGTTACCTATTGTATATAATGTCCCTGTCAACCATNTCTATTGTATATAATGTACCTGTCAACCATTATACGCTACCTGTTGTATATAATGTCCATGTC
>NW_018411096.1:0-204 GCF_002113885.1 Mizuhopecten yessoensis
GGCTTTATCTGTGATATGTTACTATATTATTGTTATCATTGTTATTAATTATGATACACGTTTGTCTTAATCTTAGATATTTTACTATATCATTGTTAACAATTATGATACATCTATGTCTTTATCTATGATACGTTACTATATCATTGTTATTAATTTTGATACATCTATGTCTTTATCTGTAATACGTTACTATATCATTGT
>NW_018411097.1:0-204 GCF_002113885.1 Mizuhopecten yessoensis
TCTAAATAAATACAGCTGTTCATTATTACGTACCGCATGAACCGTGGGTATTGTTTTTATTAACATCTGATTTTAATGAGATTGCCACTAGTTTACATTACCTCGCCTGGTTATGTAAACGCTAAATCTCACAAAGTCATTCGTCATACGAGTGAAGAGGATATTGGCATATCAGTGAAGTATGCAACATTTCAAGGGGTTTTA
>NW_018411098.1:0-204 GCF_002113885.1 Mizuhopecten yessoensis
GGAGTCTTAATGTGGAAGTAAACGGAAGTACATAGTCCAACCCACGTGCAAAGACAGGCGACCCTATATATTTAAGCATTGATTAACTATCAATTTAACAGAAAATATTGTACGGAGCCCGGTATTGATAACTAGTGGAACAAGATATTATCACATTTAGATGATTAAACTAGTTATATTTATGAGCACAGCGTCAAAACTGTT
>NW_018411099.1:0-204 GCF_002113885.1 Mizuhopecten yessoensis
GGAGTCTTAATGTGGAAGTAAACGGAAGTACATAGTCCAACCCACATTCAAGGGCAGGCGACCCTATATATTTAAGCATTGATTAACTATCAATTTAACAGAAAATATTGTACGGAGTCCGGTATTGATAACTAGTGGAACAAGATATTATCACATTTGGATGATTAAACTAGTTATATTTATGAGCACAGCGTCAAAACTGTT
>NW_018411100.1:0-204 GCF_002113885.1 Mizuhopecten yessoensis
TGTTGGTTCTGTAGTCGTTGGTTCTGTTGTTGTTGGTTCTCTAGTTGTTGGTTGTGTGGTTGTTGGTTCTGTAGTTGTTGGTTCTGTAGTCGTTGGTTCTGTTGTTGTTGGTTCTCTAGTCGTTGGTTCTGTGGTTGTTGGTTCTGTAGTTGTTAGGTATGTGGTTGTTGGTTCTGTAGTTGTTGGTTGTGTTGTTGTTGGTTC
>NW_018411101.1:0-204 GCF_002113885.1 Mizuhopecten yessoensis
CATAGGAATATGACACAGTCTTGTTTTCTGTAAATACCTACAATGGTATCATAAGAATATGACACAGTCTTGTTTTCTGTAAATACCTACAACGTTATCATAGGAATATGACACAATTTTGTTTTCTGTAAATACCTACAACGTTATCATAGGAATATAACATTCTTGTTTTCTGTAAATACCTACAACGTTATCATAGGAATA
>NW_018411102.1:0-204 GCF_002113885.1 Mizuhopecten yessoensis
CAATACGAAACAACTCATCGGTAACAATCCAAAACAAATCATCGGGAACAATCGAAAACAACTCATCGGGCACAATCCAAAACAACTCATCGGGCACAATCCAAAACAACTCCTCGGGGACAATCCAAAACAACTGATCGGGAACAATCCAAAACAACTCATCGGGCACAATACGAAACAACTCATCGGTAACAATCCAAAACA
>NW_018411103.1:0-204 GCF_002113885.1 Mizuhopecten yessoensis
GTTACTGTATTAAATTTAAGCGGACTATAATTTAAAATCTATTAAAAAAAAAAAATCTTGAACACTTCATTATTTTGTGTCATCTAATATACAGCGATCCGGCAATGAGAGTGAGACTGTCAGGATCTTCAGCCTGTCCCAGTGGTCATCGGACTCTTCACTGCCTTCATCTGACTCGTCTCTTCTCCAACTTTTGGAACAGCT
>NW_018411104.1:0-204 GCF_002113885.1 Mizuhopecten yessoensis
AGTATCAAATATGTAAGAAAATCCCGTTTCGTTGAGGATATCTTTCATATGGTTTATCCATTTGAACGAAAAAGTATCATCGCTTTGCATATGTAAAGCCAGTCGTAGTCATATGCTGCTGACTTTGTTTTCATTACTAATCATTCAATTCCAAAAACCAACATTCTTAGTTTAACATTTATTTCCAATGACACACGACCTAGC
>NW_018411105.1:0-204 GCF_002113885.1 Mizuhopecten yessoensis
ATAATTAGAACATTTACCGTTAGTTGATACACAAGATTTAACTGAGAGCTAGCTTAGGCCATACCTTGTCCCTACATAAACACTGAGGCCATACCTTGTTCCTACCTGAGAGCTAGCTTAGGCCATACCTTGTCCCTACATAAACACTGAGGCCATACATTGTTCCTACATAAACACTGAGGCCATACCTTGTCCCTACCTGAG
>NW_018411106.1:0-204 GCF_002113885.1 Mizuhopecten yessoensis
ACTTGTTAAAACAAAGAAAGAGTACTAGGGAAGTAGGGTCAGTTCCAACCACCTGCCATCTGTACCTACACGTGCATGCTATACTTGTTAAAAGAAAGAGTATTAGGTAAGTAGGGTCATTTCTAACCACCTACCATCTGAATCTACACGTGCATGGTCTCCTTGTTAAAACAATGAAAGAGTTCTAGGGAAGTAGGGTCAGTT
>NW_018411107.1:0-204 GCF_002113885.1 Mizuhopecten yessoensis
TAAACACTGACAGCGGTGACATCCCGTTAGGTAAGTGTTTTAGTGTGCAGCTAGGGTAGACTCATTTTGCGTTTATTCTTATTTTTTTTACATGGTTTATTCTCAGTTATTTTTGTATTAATACAAATATATGATATGTACCAAATGCCTAACTTCTAACAGTCAGGTAAATGTCAACACCGGTGCGTCGTTTATGATATTGTA
>NW_018411108.1:0-204 GCF_002113885.1 Mizuhopecten yessoensis
TAACACCCAACTCTTACCTCTCTAACACCCCAATCCTTACCTCTCGAACACCCCAATCCTTACCTCTCTAATACCCCAACCCTTACCTCACTAACACCCCAATCCTTACGTCTCTAATACCCGAACCCTTACCTCACTAACACCCCAATCCTTACCTCACTAATACCCCAACCCTTACCTCACTAACACCCCAATCCTTACCTC
>NW_018411109.1:0-204 GCF_002113885.1 Mizuhopecten yessoensis
GCCCTTTACCATCACTCTATATCTATGTTATCTGTGTCCTTTACCTTCACTCTATATCTATGTTATATGTGCCCTTTACCATCACGCTATATCTATGTTATCTGTGCCCTTTACCATCACTCTATCTCTGTGCTATATGTGCCCTTTACCATCACTCAGTATCTATGTTATCTGTGCCCTTTACCATCACTCTATATCTATGTT
>NW_018411110.1:0-204 GCF_002113885.1 Mizuhopecten yessoensis
GTGCACACGAATAACCAAACCGTGCGCACGGATTATGAAACCTTGTGCACGAATTAGCAAACCGTGCGCACGGATTACTTATCGTTGCGCACGAGTTACTTAACCATGCGCTTATGTTCCTAATTCCCGTTATCACTTGGGGTTCACTGATCCAGCATAGCTGATGTAAATGATCGAGATTTCCTTATCAAACTTTATTTTGAC
>NW_018411111.1:0-204 GCF_002113885.1 Mizuhopecten yessoensis
TACATACTCACCTATAACAATGTTAGGGGTGGTATGTACATACTCTTCTGTAACAATATTAGGGGTGGTATGTACATACTCATCTATAACAATATTAGGGGTGGTATGTACATACTCATCTGTAACAATGTAATGGATGGTATGTACATACTCATCTAAAATAATGTTAGGGGTGGTATGTACATACTCATCTATAACAATGTT
>NW_018411112.1:0-204 GCF_002113885.1 Mizuhopecten yessoensis
CCCGTTCCTGTATCTCTTATAATATACATGAGAAAACTAACCCACTCCCCTGATACTAGTCTTTCAACCCATTCCCTGTATCTCTTATACACCAGAAAACTACATCCCCACTGATACTGGTCTTTCAACCCATCCCTGCATCTCATAAATATACATGAAAAAATTAACCCACCCCCCTGATACTAGTCTTTCAACCCATCCCTT
>NW_018411113.1:0-204 GCF_002113885.1 Mizuhopecten yessoensis
CCGTTTACGGACGAGTCTGCCACCCCACAGCAATCGTATGTCTAATAGAGTAAAATACCATATATATGTGTATACATGATTAAATACACGTAAAAGTAAACACAACAACCACTAACATATCCTCACACAAACCAACCAACCAATCAACCAATCAACCTACCCCCCTCCCACAAACCATCCCCAACACCACTCCGGTCCAGACTA
>NW_018411114.1:0-204 GCF_002113885.1 Mizuhopecten yessoensis
ATGTATCCAGTCATGTAACCTAACGGTCAACAGTAGGTTATAAATCTATCCTGTCATGGAACCAAACGGCCAACAGTACGGTTATAAATGTATCCAGTCATGTAACCAAACGGCTAACAGTACAGTTATAAATGTATCCATTCATGTAACCTAACGGCTAACAGTGCGGTTATGAATGTTTCCATTCATGTAACCTAACGGCTA
>NW_018411115.1:0-204 GCF_002113885.1 Mizuhopecten yessoensis
TCAATATAGGTTCGTAGCGGTTGGGACGATACACAATTTTAAGGGAATATAGCTTTTGGGGGAAATGGATTTTGGGGCGGTATTGTTGTCTAACTTGGGGCGAACTGAACTGAAAATTGGGGCGATGTGATTTTTTTGGGGGCGAACTGGTTTGGGGGCGTAACGGTTTTGGGGCGAAACGTCTGACACCCCTTCTGTAAAATT
>NW_018411116.1:0-204 GCF_002113885.1 Mizuhopecten yessoensis
TAGGGATTGGTAACTACTGTAGAATGTTACAGTAATAATTCTGTTGAGGCTAGGGATTGATAACTAGAATGTTACAGTAATAGTTCTGTTAAGGCTAGGGATTGGTAACTAGAATGTTAAAGTAATAGTTCTGTTAAGGCTTGGAATTGGTAACTTCTGTAGAATGTTACAGTAATAGTTCTGTTAAGGCTAGGGACTGGTAAC
>NW_018411117.1:0-204 GCF_002113885.1 Mizuhopecten yessoensis
CTACTACAGCCAACACTGAGCTAGTACGTACACAGTGTAACAAATTAACTTGTACCTACTGCAGCCAACACTGAGCTAGTACGTACACAGTGTAACAAATAAACTTTTACCTACTAAAGCCAACACTGATCTAGAACGTACACAGTGTAACAAATAAATTTGTACCTACTACAGTCAACACTGAGCTAGTACGTACACAGTGTA
>NW_018411118.1:0-204 GCF_002113885.1 Mizuhopecten yessoensis
AAAACCATTTCACCTGAAATGTTAAATACTCTAAAACCATTCCACATGAAAGCTGCATACTTTAAAATCATTCCACCTGAAATGTCTAATACTCTAAAACCATTCCACCTGAAAAGTTAAATACTCTACAACCATTCGACCTGAAAGCTAGATACTCTGAAACCATTCCACCTGAACGTTACATACTCTAAAACCATTCCACCT
>NW_018411119.1:0-204 GCF_002113885.1 Mizuhopecten yessoensis
GGATATGGCATCTGCTCAAAGAGCCTAGAATGCAGTCGTAAAAAGATGGGTCCTTTTATTCATCCTGAAATTAGCCAATTCATGTTTTGACCTGGTAGCGGATGGCTCTTCCACAACATGCAGTAAAACAGATGGTTGCTTCGTAGATCATTTGACTGCACTAGCATTTTTCCTATTTAAATTCTAGAAGTAATTTCACCTCTT
>NW_018411120.1:0-204 GCF_002113885.1 Mizuhopecten yessoensis
TTAGCATTAGTAGGACAAGGAGTTTCCTCCCTGTTGTCTTTCGGGGGGAGGAGGGGGGAGGGGGGATGAGGTTTGTACTTTCTGTTAGCATTAGTAGGACAAGGAGTTTCCTCCCTATTGTCTTTTTTTTGGGGGGGGGGATGAGGTTTGTACTTTCTATTAGCATTAGTAGGACAAAGAGTTTCCTCCCTGTTGTCTTTCGGG
>NW_018411121.1:0-204 GCF_002113885.1 Mizuhopecten yessoensis
TTGCTGATGTTACTACTGAGGTTTGATGAATTAGAACAATAGACATTTATAAATGATTGCTGTTGTTACTACTGAGGATGTATAAATTAGAACAATATAAACTAATAAATGATTGCTGATGTTACAATTGAGGATGTGTAAATCAGAACAATATGAACCAATAAATGATTGCTGATGTTACTACTGAGGATGTATAAATTAGAA
>NW_018411122.1:0-204 GCF_002113885.1 Mizuhopecten yessoensis
CGGTTAAACTTTATATCTGGTTATAAGTTAAGGGTCAAAGGTTACGGTTAATATTTGGTGATAAGTTAAGTGTCGAAGGTTACAGTTAATATTTGGTTATAAGTAATGAGTTACAGGTAAATGTTAATATTTGGTGATAAGTTAAGGGTCAAAGGTTAGAGTTAATATTTGGTTATAAGTAATGAGTTACAGGTAACTGTTAAT
>NW_018411123.1:0-204 GCF_002113885.1 Mizuhopecten yessoensis
CTGATTATAGATGGACTAGGTCATGAACTACCTGTGAGTGACAAAAATATCAATCCAAAATATCTGGTGGAACATATTCAAAGAAGGGATCAAATGACTTGATGGTCGATATATCAGAATTCATGGCTATATGTACCGTATCACGAATCCCATTGAGATATGTCAATGTTAGCCTGTAGATCAGAAGACGGCCATGATAAGACT
>NW_018411124.1:0-204 GCF_002113885.1 Mizuhopecten yessoensis
TTATGGTACACTTTCTCTACTTAATGTTAACGACTTTACTTTCTATACGTTCTATAATGAGGGAGTACTTTCTATACTAAGGGTAAACTTCCTCGCCTTATGGTACACTTTCTCTACTTAATGTTAATTAGCCTTACTTTCTACACGTTCTATAATGATGGAATACTTGTATACTAAGGGTACACTTCCAAGCCTTACGATACA
>NW_018411125.1:0-204 GCF_002113885.1 Mizuhopecten yessoensis
CCATAGTTATGAAATAAAGAGGGGACTGACTAGTTATTGTAAGAAAGCGGTTTCGCTATAGTTATAAAAAAATAGGGTCTGACTGGTTATTGTAAGAACACGGATACACCGTAGTTATAAAATAAAGAGACGTCTGACTGGTTATTGTAAGAACACATCTACGCCATAGTTATCAAATAAAGAGGTGTCTGACTGATTATTATA
>NW_018411126.1:0-204 GCF_002113885.1 Mizuhopecten yessoensis
GTTTTTTGTGTTATCTGTGCTTTACGATGTTCCATTGTATTTCTCATTTTCTTGTGTTCATCCATCGCTTATTTGTGTTATCCCGTGCTTTACGATGTTCCATTGTATTTTTCTTCTTTCTTGTGTTCATCTTCTGCTTCTTTGTGTTATCGCATGCTCTACGATGTTCCATTGTATTTCTCTGTAATTTCTTTTGTTATCCCT
>NW_018411127.1:0-204 GCF_002113885.1 Mizuhopecten yessoensis
TACCGAAATTTATCCAAATATACATCATTTAATGTTTAAAATATAAACAGAACACAAAGAGAACATATACCTTTACACGATAGGTAAACAACCGTTAATGCAATATCCTTCTAGCGGTTTCGTCTGGTACAGGTGGGATTTGTTTACGTTTTCGAGGCCAGGTGTCCGCCATATTGGATTTACCGTTATACTACCCCTTGGGAT
>NW_018411128.1:0-204 GCF_002113885.1 Mizuhopecten yessoensis
ACTGATACAATGTATACCCCCACCACCGGGACAATATACACCAGTTTTGATACAATGTATACCCACAACCCCATGACAATATAGACCAGTATTGATACAATGTATACCCACACCCCGAGACAAGATAGACCAGTATTGATGCAATGTATACCCACATCTCCATGACAATATAGACCAGTATTGGTGCGGTGTAAACCGCCATCC
>NW_018411129.1:0-204 GCF_002113885.1 Mizuhopecten yessoensis
GGTGGCTGTATAGAGGTACAGTTAGATTAGGGTTAATGGTGGCTGTATAGAGGGACAGTTAGATTAGAGTTAATGGTGGCTGATAGAGGGACAGTTAGATTAGGGTTAATGGTGGCTGGATAGAGGGACAATAAGATTAGGGTTAATGGTGGCTGGATCGAGGGACAATAAGATTAGGGTTAATGGTGGCTGGATAGAGGGACA
>NW_018411130.1:0-204 GCF_002113885.1 Mizuhopecten yessoensis
CCAATGTGACCCCTTTTAGCCACGCCCCTCAGAGCCCCTGGGGGTGAGAACCATATAATTCACAAGTCTGGTGCATATTTGACCAAGGAAGGTTCCTGCAAAATGTTATTGAAATCGAATCAGTGGTTTCTGAGAAGAAGTTGAAAATGTAAATTGTTGACGGACGCGTGACAGACGACGACGGACAAAAGGCGATTAGAATAG
>NW_018411131.1:0-204 GCF_002113885.1 Mizuhopecten yessoensis
AGTTCGTATTTTAGTGTCCGGATTACTTTGAATAGGTTCGATTTTAAGTGTCCAGAATATCTTGGATAAGCTCGTATTTTAGGGTCAGGAATACATGTATATTTGATGGGTTTGCATTTTAAGGGTTCAGAATACGTTACATATTTTCGTAATTTAAGATCCGGAATACCTTGGATAGGTTTAGGGTCCTGATTACTTTGGGAA
>NW_018411132.1:0-204 GCF_002113885.1 Mizuhopecten yessoensis
AAAATGTTATCTGTAACAAAGCACCTTCTGGCTTTAAAATGCTATTGTAACAAACACCGTCTGGCTATGACATGCTATATGTAACATAGCACCTTCTGGCTATAAAATGATATCTGTAACATAGCACCTTTTGGCTATAAAATGCTATCTGTAAGATAACACCGTCTGACTATAAAATGCTATCTGTAACAAAGCACCTTCTGA
>NW_018411133.1:0-204 GCF_002113885.1 Mizuhopecten yessoensis
CCATAAGGTCGCTTGTATATTGTGGACTGTAACAAGTTACCGTAGTCTCTCCATAAGGTCGCTTGTATATTGGTGACTGTAACAAGTTACCGTAGACTCTCCATAAGGTCGCTTGTTGATATTTTGACAGTAACAAGTTACCGTAGCCTCCCCATAAGTTCGCTTGTTTATATTTTGACAGTAACAAGTTACCGTAGCCTCTCC
>NW_018411134.1:0-204 GCF_002113885.1 Mizuhopecten yessoensis
CCTTGCCAGCATAAGGAATGCTAGAATAGTATGGCCATACGGTCTACAATGTCTATAAACCTTACCAGCATCAGGAATACTAAAATAGTATGGACATACGGTCTGCAATGTCTATAAACATTACCAGCACAAGGAATGCTAGAATAGAATGGCCATACAGTCTGCAATGTCTATAAACCTTACCAGGATTAGGATGCTAGAATA
>NW_018411135.1:0-204 GCF_002113885.1 Mizuhopecten yessoensis
TAACTACCTTACTAGCCTTAACATTTCTATACTCGTAACCACGCTACTAGCCTTTACATTTCTATACTCATCACCACCTTACCAGCCTTAACATTTCTATAAAACCACCTTACTAGCCTTAATATTTCCATACTCGTAACCACCTTACTAGCCTTTACATTTCTTTACTCATAACCACCTTACTAGCCTTAACATTTCTATACT
>NW_018411136.1:0-204 GCF_002113885.1 Mizuhopecten yessoensis
CGCCTCCATCTTTTCTGATGAAGCATGCGCCATTGGTTTGGCCCTACAGTCAAAATGAATGGCAGAAACGCTGAAACTTTTTAAGATACAACCGAAACTTAAAACATCTATTCCCACTCGGAAAGATCGTAGAGAGGAAGTTTTCCTCGCTCGGATCCGCACAGGGCACACATATCCTACTCATTCGTACCTTTTAAAACGAGA
>NW_018411137.1:0-204 GCF_002113885.1 Mizuhopecten yessoensis
TGTACACAAAATCACCTGCACAAAATCACCTGTACAAGTATGAGTTTACAACACCTGTATTAAACATCGTTACAAAAACACCTGCACAAAATCACCTGTACAAGTATGAGTAAACAACACCTGTATGAATCATCCTTACAAAAAAAACTGTACAAAATGACCTGTACAAGTATGAGTATACAACACCTGTATGAAACATCCTTA
>NW_018411138.1:0-204 GCF_002113885.1 Mizuhopecten yessoensis
AGCAAGTCTGTAACATGGTTAAACTCCTACACGCATCGTTCCTGAAATGGAAAACATGCGAATTATACCATTTTTTATTTTATTAATTTTAACATTGATATCTTCAATATATCTATCTATCTAACTATCTCTCTATCGATCTATATGTTATACTACACAGAGACCAACATGGCGTGAATGCGGAGGGGTATAATGGTGTATATG
>NW_018411139.1:0-204 GCF_002113885.1 Mizuhopecten yessoensis
GTAAAATCAGTTACAAGAGGGAAATGTAGGGTCAAATCAGTTACAGGAGGTAACTGAATGGACAAATCAGTTACAAGAAGGTACTGTAGGGTCAAATCAGTGACTAGAGGGAACTGTAGTGCTAAATCAGTTACAAGAGAGAGAAATACAGAGTCAAATCAGTTACCAGAGGGAGCTGTAGGGTCAAATCAGTTACAAAAGGGA
>NW_018411140.1:0-204 GCF_002113885.1 Mizuhopecten yessoensis
TTTTTTTTTACATAATACACACTGGCTTTGTAACGGTGTAGATACAGGTTACTAATTCGACTGTGTACGGGTTCGTTACAGAATACACAACCGACTGTGTATTGGTGTCGTTACATGATAGGCACCCGTCCGTGTAATGGGGACGAGGCTAACATTTTGATACGATGGTTAAATAGCAATAATTGTTTTTTCTATAGTTCATAG
>NW_018411141.1:0-204 GCF_002113885.1 Mizuhopecten yessoensis
ATATATGGTTATAAGGTTAGTATCAAATTCACTAGGAGACGGAACGCAAAATGAGGAAACTTTGACAAACACCCCCCACCCCTTACCCTAATGATGCTCTACACCAAATTTGGTCATAATCTGTTCAGTAGTTTAGAAGAAGTTTAAATTGTTACTTTTAGTCTTCCCTATATAACCTATGTAAACTACTCCTCACTGTAGCCC
>NW_018411142.1:0-204 GCF_002113885.1 Mizuhopecten yessoensis
AAGCAATGATTATAGCATACTCGGAAAAATAAATGGGTAAATAATTTCAAATGACTAAGTCACGCTTCAAATATTCCGGACTTACCGTGTTTGAAAGCTCAATGCCTGGTAATAATCCATATGAATTAAACACAAACACACCATTTACACACAGACTGAACACACATTATAAACACCAAAAAATCGCTGCCGGTGAAAATATAA
>NW_018411143.1:0-204 GCF_002113885.1 Mizuhopecten yessoensis
TAATAACAGTCGATATTGACGAAATCCAACATGGTGACCTCGACCCTAGTAGCTTTGGTCTCAACTCAAGATGTAGATTTTCATCAGAAACATAATTCATTGTAAATTACCTAGAAGTAATAGGGAGAAGAGCTTGGGAATCAGCACCAGTTCGCAATTCCCATAAAATCACAATAAGTGTGTTCGTACTAACGTGTTTTACTG
>NW_018411144.1:0-204 GCF_002113885.1 Mizuhopecten yessoensis
CGGTCACACACCTGTTCGTGCGCACTGACAGGTATAAATAACCTCATTCAACCTTGTTTCAAAGGCAGTGAATATATGGGGTCTCTGTAAAACATCATTCCAGAATAACCTAAATACGTTGTGAAGAAATAAGCAAAAACAATACCTTATTTAATACCGATCTGTTCCTTGCTAGTATTACACAAGAACAACCCAACCTAGCAT
>NW_018411145.1:0-204 GCF_002113885.1 Mizuhopecten yessoensis
CAAGTTGCCGGTAGAGAAATGCAAGTTGCCGGTAGAGAAATGCATATTGCCAGTAGAGAAATGCGAGTTACAAGCAGAGAAATGCAAGTTGCGAGTAGAGAAATGCGAGTTACAAGCAGAGAAATGAGAGTTAAAAGCAGAGAAATGCGAGTTGTCAGCAGAGTAATGCGAGTCACGAGTAGAGAAATGCGAGTAGAGAAATGC
>NW_018411146.1:0-204 GCF_002113885.1 Mizuhopecten yessoensis
CAACATCAACAAGTACATGTTAAATACCCAACAACAGGAAGACGTGAGTTCATTTAAGTTATTTACAAATAAGTTTGTGGTGATATCAAATTTGTTTAACCTCTCGATATGGAGATACCGTATTTTTTAACGATACTAGCTACCTTATATGATATGGATGTTTTATATTCATGTTACCTTAGTGTAATTTGGAGGCTAAAAGAT
>NW_018411147.1:0-204 GCF_002113885.1 Mizuhopecten yessoensis
TAAAACTTATGTTTCGGTAATTAATAATGCTTCAACTTATGTTCTGGTAGCTAATTATATTACAACTTATGTTTCGGTAACTAATTTATAATATAACTGATGCTCTGGTAACTAACTATAATACAACTTATGTTCTGGTAGCTAATTATACTATAACTTATGTTCTGGTAACTAATTATTCTAAAACTTATGTTTCGGTAATTA
>NW_018411148.1:0-204 GCF_002113885.1 Mizuhopecten yessoensis
GGTGGTACCATCAGTCCTGACTTGTTGTTCGATTGGTGGTACCATTAGTCCTGACTTGTTGTACGATTGGTGGTACCACCAGTCCTGACCTGGTTGTTGTACGATAGGTGGTACCACCAGTCCTGACTTGTTTGTTGTACGATAAGTGGCACCACCAGCCCTGACTTGTTGTACGATAGGTGGTACCATCAGTCCTGACTTGTT
>NW_018411149.1:0-204 GCF_002113885.1 Mizuhopecten yessoensis
ATGGGGAACTCACTGCAGTTCCTCCTCCAGTTGGCTAGAATATAACATATAAATGCTGAAGAGGCAGTGAGATGTGCAGGATGCAGACATTGATGTAGTTAGTTTTATTGTACATCTATATAACTGTAGATTTCATGAAACATGATTGATGGTCAGTTTAATTACAGCAGGCACATTAGGCCAGGTGAGCTAATGATCTTATTT
>NW_018411150.1:0-204 GCF_002113885.1 Mizuhopecten yessoensis
CTATGTACGTTTTACCCTTTGTTATAGATCTATGTACGTTTTACCCTTTGTTATACATCTCTGTACGTTATACCCTTTGTATGACATCTCTGTACGTTTTACCCTTTGTTATACATCTCTGTACGTTTACCCCTTTGTAATACATCTCTGTACGTTTATCCTTTGTTATACATCTATGTACGTTTTACCCTTTGTTATAGATCT
>NW_018411151.1:0-204 GCF_002113885.1 Mizuhopecten yessoensis
TTTCAAAGAGATCGGTCGAAAAATGTGGGAGGAGATTGCCGAGCAGACGGACAATGCCATACAATAATACTCCCGTCAAATTTGATGGGCGTATAAGAATATCCATGAAGTTATCTCCATATGATAATTCCTTGGCCAGCTGATCATACTCAGAGTCCAAAGCAACCAGGATTATTCCTCCAACTCCTTCCTGGTCTTTTTCTT
>NW_018411152.1:0-204 GCF_002113885.1 Mizuhopecten yessoensis
AAAATAAATCACAAACGTTTCTCTTTTTTATACGCGTGTAGTTTGTCATGGCATATATGCCCTTTATGAGAACATTTGAAAAGGGATATTCGTCTCGTCAATATTCCTTTTGACAGAAAGGTTTGTCCCATGATTGAGGGAATGTGTTAAGCCCCGTAACATCTGTACCGGTCACATTCTGGTACTTAATTCAATATATATTTA
>NW_018411153.1:0-204 GCF_002113885.1 Mizuhopecten yessoensis
CCCCATTTGACCTTGAAATTTTCTTGCTCAATGTATTGAGCTGCCCTAGCTGAGAACATGCGGTGGTACTCGTTAAAAGCCGTTGCACCATGAGTGTTGTTGAGGCGAATTATGATAGCTTCATACCTATCAAGTTCATCTCTCCTACTAGGAAAGGCGTCGGTCACTACACGCTTGTAGATTCCGAAGGCAGTGATGAATTCA
>NW_018411154.1:0-204 GCF_002113885.1 Mizuhopecten yessoensis
TTTTTTTGGCACTAAACCTATGGGTGAAATCCTCAGATTTGGCACAGGTAGACTATCAAAGGGGCCTGCGATTCTGCCTAAAGAGATTTCTTTTTTGATTTTCTGCAATGCTGCCTCCTCGTTACCAGTAATGGATTTCAAATTTTTACATGATATGTGGACTCTAGGTCCATTATACTGTAAAGAAAAACCTGACTTAAAACC
>NW_018411155.1:0-204 GCF_002113885.1 Mizuhopecten yessoensis
ATTCATTAAGACCCTGTCTGAATGTATCACTAACTCCAGGTACCCTGAGCTGAATGTAGTCAAGAAGATGGAGGTAGGGTCTGATGTAACACAATATGTTGATAATTTGACAATAAATGAAAATGAACAGAACTAATTATATCAACAAAAATTAGCTGGTATCAATAGCGAGAGCAGCACATAGGTAAAAAGTATAATTGAGGT
>NW_018411156.1:0-204 GCF_002113885.1 Mizuhopecten yessoensis
AACAAAATATTGTACCTCCAACTTCTCCTAGGTTTATTTATGCATATTTGATGCAACTTTGCACACATGGTTTGCTTCAAATGTGTCTCCTGAAAGCCATTATTTTCCTTCAGTATTTACCAGAGTTATGGTCCTTGACTTCTGTAGAGAATACATTAGGTTACTGAAATGGCTAATTATCTCGGAAACAGTAGGTATTTTGTA
>NW_018411157.1:0-204 GCF_002113885.1 Mizuhopecten yessoensis
TTATTCATAGAATTATTTTCTCTGTATTTCTCCATTTATCAACATAAATAATATATGATAATACCTTGAATGCATACATATTTCAGGGTGTCAAAATCATAGTTGTTGTAACTATTTATAGACATCATCAAACACAGAAACTGGCATTCATGTTTTACAGATATTTTCTAGTGTACTAATTCAGATGTTATGTAAATCTCTTTA
>NW_018411158.1:0-204 GCF_002113885.1 Mizuhopecten yessoensis
CTTGTGACTACCTGAAGGGTTTGTGTGCTGACCTTGTGACTAACTCAAGTGTTTGTGGTCTGACCTTGTGACTAATTGACGGACTCGTGTGTTGACCTTGCATCTAACTGAAGGGTTTGTGTGCTGACCTTGTGACTAACTGAAGAGTTTGTGTGCTATCCTTGTGACTAACTGAAGGGTTTGTGGTCTGACCTTGTGACTAAC
>NW_018411159.1:0-204 GCF_002113885.1 Mizuhopecten yessoensis
TTTAATTTCCTTCGACGTGGGGTCGGCCTTTCCGATACTTCGCAATCATCGCCAAGGGCAGATGCAATTTTCATTAGTGATTTCCGGTACTTCTTATCCGTTATGTTATGTACTTGAAGCAAGTGATCACGGAGGCGTGAACATACTTTTCCGCACTTCTCGATAGGGCATTCGTACACAATGTACCCTCCTTCAGTCTTTAAA
>NW_018411160.1:0-204 GCF_002113885.1 Mizuhopecten yessoensis
GCTTCATTCAAGAGCTTATTTGTTGGCATAACACGATATATATTTTATCACAAACCATTACTATGCTACTGTAGTGTTTTTGCTTTTACTAAAAACATATAGTGTATGATAAAAGTATGCATGTTATATACATATGACAGTTAAGGCTCCCTTGACAGGTTTTATAGTTTGGCGTATACGACCATGCAACCACCTAGCTGTGTG
>NW_018411161.1:0-204 GCF_002113885.1 Mizuhopecten yessoensis
CCCCCCTGGGGTCAGAGATAGAGGTAATACCTTTAAAATCCTTCTCCTACCATAGGGAGGAAGGGATTTTATCCTTATTTAGGCTGAATCATCCATGGGCAAAGGGGATAAACGGTAGGTGTGGCCCCCTGGGGTCAGAGAGCTGGGGCCCAATAAGAGAAATAGAGGTAATACCTTTAAAGCCCTTCTCCTACCAAAGGGATT
>NW_018411162.1:0-204 GCF_002113885.1 Mizuhopecten yessoensis
AGAAAAAAGAAAGGATGTTCAGGATTGATCAAAAGATGTACGTTGTATCCATTTGTATTTATAAACATTTATTTAAAACCTATAAGAGTTCACCATTGCCAGGGTTTACACATGTAACAGTGTTATACTACAACTTATTTCGACTATGTGGCATCTATCAATCTTTCCCATTTTATCCCATTCCTTGTTAAATTTAAAACGACT
>NW_018411163.1:0-204 GCF_002113885.1 Mizuhopecten yessoensis
GGTAAGAATTATCTGTACATGGAACTCATACTTGGTTAAGAATTTACTGTACATGTACCTTATATTTGGGTTAGCATTTAAATGTAAATGTGACTTATACTTTGGTAGGAATTTACTGTACATGTACCTGATACTTGGGTAAGAATTTACTGTACATATAACTTATACTTGGGTAAGAATTAACTGTAAATGTAACTTATATTT
>NW_018411164.1:0-204 GCF_002113885.1 Mizuhopecten yessoensis
TTTCTAAGCTAATTTATATTCTTGTAAACATCGCTTCCAACGTGGAAGGTTTGGGAAGGTAATATTTCGGCCAACCAATAATGAAACCATACAAGTTTAAAATTTTAAACAAATTTTACTAGTGTCTGTTTAACCAGTAAAACATTGATATTTTAATTCAATACGTAATATTGCTATGTCTTACATATATAGTGTGATTACAAT
>NW_018411165.1:0-204 GCF_002113885.1 Mizuhopecten yessoensis
GTTTGGGCCTACAAGGTACAAGACATGACTTTATGGTGCAGTGTGGTTTATTTTTAGAATACTTTTAAACTAATACCAAAGTGCAGAGGGAAACAACACATCTTGTACTCAAAACCTGCAGGTCCGACGTGCAGGAGTATATAACCTAATTCATACAAAATAAGATAGGACTTGTTGTCAAGGATTTAACGTCTTATCAATAGC
>NW_018411166.1:0-204 GCF_002113885.1 Mizuhopecten yessoensis
ACCCGGTGTATTAGTGTGTAGACAATGCTACATTAACCGGTGTATAAGTGTGTAGACAATGTTTCATTAACCGGTGTATTAGTGTGTAGACGATGTTACATTAACCGGTGTATAAGTGTGTAGACAATGCTATATTACCCGGTGTATTAGAGTGTTGATAATGCTACATTACCCGGTGTATTAGTGTGTAGACGATGTTACATT
>NW_018411167.1:0-204 GCF_002113885.1 Mizuhopecten yessoensis
AATAGCCCATTTCAGCTCACCTGTACCACGTGAGCTTATACCGTGGTGCAGTGTCCGTCATCCATCCATCTATCCATCCTCCATCCTTCCGTCCGTCCTTCATCCTTCCGTCCGTCCTCCATCCTTTCGTCCGTCTTTCATCCTTCCATGCATTTTTTTACGAGTTCCTTGTAACGTTCTCCACGCCGTCACCGAAAGTTCTGG
>NW_018411168.1:0-204 GCF_002113885.1 Mizuhopecten yessoensis
ATATAGCTAGCCAGGTAATTTGGGGGTGATCCTTGTCTTACCTATATTATATAGTTACCCATGAAATTTACCTGTGATCATTGTCTTACCTTTATTATATAGCTAATCAGGGGATTTGCCTGTGATATTTGCCTTGCCTATATTATATAGCTACCCAGGGGATTTGCCTGTGATTCTTGCCTTACCTATATTATATAACTACCC
>NW_018411169.1:0-204 GCF_002113885.1 Mizuhopecten yessoensis
GCCACAAACAACTTTTTTCAAAGGTTAAATTCAAAGACTAAACCATAAGTTGTAGCGACCTACTTTTGTACTAGACACTCTGCCACCACGTGATGCATTTGCATACAATCTAGTCAATCCAGATGAAACAGTATAGAAAGCATTCCCCTCAAAAACTTTTTAAAAGGATAATTTCAAAGGTCAAATCACAATCACAGTGACCTA
>NW_018411170.1:0-204 GCF_002113885.1 Mizuhopecten yessoensis
GTTTGAACCATTTCCTCTGTTGCATTGGGTTAGAAACAGGATCATGGTCGTGATAATATGATCTGGAGTAGCATCCCCTTGATTTTGATGACTCTTGATAGCGTTCTCTTTCTCTTGAACACTGCCGATAGACGTCATCATAAAACTGACTGTTTGGGGAAGGTTGGGACTGAGAATAATCAGAAGAATCCACATCATCATCAA
>NW_018411171.1:0-204 GCF_002113885.1 Mizuhopecten yessoensis
TACCAGGAATAGAGTGTGGTTAGGTCTACCAGGAATAGAGTGAGGTTAGGTCTATCAGGAATAGGATGTGGTTAGGTCTACCAGAAATAGAGTGTGGTAAGGTCTACCAGGAATAGAGTGTGGTTAGGTCTACAAGGAATAGGGTGAAGTTAGGTCTATCAGGAATAGGGTAAGGTTAGGTCTACCAGGAATAGGGTGAGGTTA
>NW_018411172.1:0-204 GCF_002113885.1 Mizuhopecten yessoensis
ACTAATCCCCAAAGTTAGACTAGTCCATATACTAATCCCCAAAGTAAGACTAGTCCAGATGATTATCCCAAAAGATAGACTAGTCCATATACTAAACCTCAAAGATTGACTAGTCCAGATACTAAACCTCGAAGTTAGACTAGTCCAGTACTAATCCCAACAGATAGACTAGACCAGATACTAAACCTCAAAGATTGACTAGTC
>NW_018411173.1:0-204 GCF_002113885.1 Mizuhopecten yessoensis
TGTATACAATGTCAATACAACACGTGCCTACCATGTTATTTCCCTGTACTGTATACAATGTCAATTCAATACGTACATAGCATGTTATTTCTCTATACTGTAAACAGTGTCCATACAACACGTGTCTACCATGTTATTTCTCTATACCGTATATAGGGGCAATACAACACGTGTCTACCATGTTATTTCTCTATACTGTATACA
>NW_018411174.1:0-204 GCF_002113885.1 Mizuhopecten yessoensis
TAAACCCTAACCCTAACCCCCTTATGCTATTTTAGTTCCAACCCTAGCCCTAACCGCAGGTATTAAAATTAGCATTAGGAGTTACCAAATAAGCATAACCGGTATCACATATAGCATAAAGAAGTTACCATACTAGCATATCCTAACCCTTACCCTAACCCTAACCCTGCTTATGCTAATTTGATATCCTGTATGCTAATTGGG
>NW_018411175.1:0-204 GCF_002113885.1 Mizuhopecten yessoensis
TAATAAGAAAGTAGTATTGTTGTAATAAGAATGTAGTATAGTTGTGATAAGAAAGTAGTATAGTTGTAATAAGAATGTAGTTTTGTTGTAATAAGAACATAGTATTGTTGTAATAAGAACGTAGTATTGTAATAAGAACATAGTATTGTTGTAATAAAAAGTAGCATTGTTGTAATAAGAAAATAGTATTGTTGTAATAAGAAC
>NW_018411176.1:0-204 GCF_002113885.1 Mizuhopecten yessoensis
TGTTTCGTCAAATTTGTTTACGTTGTCTACATACTCATAAGGGTACACCCCTTTCCTCAACAACAGGTTTGCATGCTCTACAGAAAATTCATTGGCTAAATGTTTAAATGACCCTAATCCTATCTGAGCTAGATTGTTGACAAGCGATTCCAAACTTTAAGACATGAATTGGAATGAATCAATGAAACGTAGGTTTCCCAAACT
>NW_018411177.1:0-204 GCF_002113885.1 Mizuhopecten yessoensis
TCATGGTTAGTGATATCCATCATGGTTAGTGATACCCATCATGGTAAGTGATACCCATCATGGTTAGTGATACCCATCATTGTTAGTGAAACCCATCATGGTTAGTGATACCCATCATGGTTAGTGATATCTATAATGGTTAGTGATATCCATCATTGCTAGTGATACCCATTAGGCTTAGTGATACCCATCATGGCTAGTGAT
>NW_018411178.1:0-204 GCF_002113885.1 Mizuhopecten yessoensis
GCAACCAGTAACTCTCTTGATTCAATTCTATATATTCGAAAAATCATTTATAAGCATTAGTCTATAAGCCCCAGTGAGGCTGTATTAGAGTGGGATGTTACTCGTCCGCCCATTAATTGGTATATACTGAGAATCATGTTGGTCTGGAGTCTCCGCCTCTGTGCCCCATTCCGTTATCACATTAAAGAAATTTACAAACTTAAA
>NW_018411179.1:0-204 GCF_002113885.1 Mizuhopecten yessoensis
ACTGTTAACAGGAACGTGAGAACACTGGTACAAATCAGGGCAACTGCTGTTACATACATGCTGTCGGTACCGCGGGAACATTCTTTATCAAACAAATAGTATTATCTGTACTTTTGTATAAACCAATCAACATATAATAATAAATGATCTCACTCATTAAGTGGACTGTTGTAATCAAACAGTAAACTAAAAAGTGACAAATAT
>NW_018411180.1:0-204 GCF_002113885.1 Mizuhopecten yessoensis
GGGTTTTCTGAGGTACTTTTATTTTTCGGCTCAACAAAAGTAAAACAACGCGATGACGTCATGAAAAGTTACTCTCCGTATCAAATTAAAAAATCTCAGTTAAACCTGAAAGTAAAACTGACCAGGATCAAGATGGCGGCACCGTTGCTAAGGAAAACGCCATCTTGCAGCGCCGTTGCTCCCCCTCGTTGACTTCATTGATTA
>NW_018411181.1:0-204 GCF_002113885.1 Mizuhopecten yessoensis
AGCCGGAACAGTATTCCCGCCGCGCATGTTAAAGATTTTTAAATGACCTTTTCCACGTGACCATACCGCCCAGTCTTTTGACCCCCTACCCCACATTCTTGACATTTGTAACAAAACGTTGAAAGTTAAGGTCCAGCCTTCTGCCATATCTCGTTGTTACATCCTTGGGGGAAGGGGAGGGTGCGGGACAGTCGAGCAAACCTA
>NW_018411182.1:0-204 GCF_002113885.1 Mizuhopecten yessoensis
TACCTGACAGTGTTACTGACGTGCAGTGTATATCAATGTATTGTACGTTTTATCTGATATTGTTACTGACGTGCAGTATATATCAGTGTATTGTGTGTTTTACGTGACAGTGTACTGACGTGCAGTGTATATCAATGTATTGTATGTTCCATCTGTCATTGTTACTGACGTGCAGTGTATATCAATGTATTGTATGTTCTATCT
>NW_018411183.1:0-204 GCF_002113885.1 Mizuhopecten yessoensis
TGTCACAGAGATCCCTTATAGAACAGCAAAACAATAGTCAAGTAAGACTATCTTATGCCACAGAGATCCCTTATAGAACAGCAATACAATGGCCAAGTAACAATAGCTTATGTCACAGGGATCCCTTATAGAACAGCAAAACAATGGCAAAGTTAGACTAGCTTATGTCACAGAGATTCCTTATAGAACAGCAAAACAATGGCC
>NW_018411184.1:0-204 GCF_002113885.1 Mizuhopecten yessoensis
CAGAAGGTAGATATGTCTTCATGACAGAAGGTAGAGATGTCTTTATGACATACGGTAGATATGTCTTTATGACAGAAGGTAGAGATGTCTTTATGACAGAAGGTAAATATCTTTATGACAAAAGGGAAATATGTCTCTATGACAGAAGGTATATATGTTTTTATGACAGAAGGTAGATATGTCTTTATGACAGAAGGTAGATAT
>NW_018411185.1:0-204 GCF_002113885.1 Mizuhopecten yessoensis
CTGGTGTGTACATCACTATACATCAGTCCAGATGTGTACATCACTTTACATCTCTCCAGGTGTGTAAATCGCTATACATCTGTTAAAGGTGTGTACATCAATATACATCTGTTTATGTCCGTACGTGACTGTACATCTGCCCATGTATGCATATCTCTGTACATCTGTCTAGGTGTGTACATCACTATAAATCTGTCCAGGTGT
>NW_018411186.1:0-204 GCF_002113885.1 Mizuhopecten yessoensis
ACTGTAATGCTATCGGCGTACCCTTTGATTTTTATTACATCACTCATCAAGATGAATTATTATATCACTCATCAAGAGAATGAAGAAAGCAGATGATTTTTAGGCCTGTGCACCTCATTTGTTTAAAAGATGAGCCTTCATTTAGTATACAATAATCTTACTCTCATTCTCCAGTACTTTTCTTTACACGTGTTGACATAACAA
>NW_018411187.1:0-204 GCF_002113885.1 Mizuhopecten yessoensis
TGATAGTACAGCATTACACAATGTGATACATGTACAGTATGATAGAACATCATTACACAATGTTATATATTTACAGTTTAATAGTACAGCATTACACAATGTTATAAATGTACAGAATAATAGTACATCATTACACAATGTTATACATTTACAGTTTACTAGTACAGCATTACACAATGTTATACATGTACAGTATGATAGTAC
>NW_018411188.1:0-204 GCF_002113885.1 Mizuhopecten yessoensis
TGTTTTTAAGAAAGCTATCAACATTTTCATCCTTTAACACACATGTAATGACTGTACATGTTTTTCAAGAAAAAAATTAGTGTACAGAATTTTGAAAACCAAGAACATTCTTCTGCACTGAAAATTTGTAGCATTACAAATACAAGATAACATCATTAAATATAATGTCCAAGAGGAAACAATTAATATAGTGTTTAGTTTAAC
>NW_018411189.1:0-204 GCF_002113885.1 Mizuhopecten yessoensis
AGCTAGAGTGATGACACTGAATCGGTTGACGATTTTCTATATATACAATGTAGCAGCCTTAACATTTGCCTTGACTTTGGAACCCTGAAACACAACGATGTCCTAGGTACATGTATACTCATACTTGGCCTTTGTATTACGTTTGACAACAATCCGTGAATGAATGAAGTTGCTAAGTGCTTACATTGAATTGGGACTGGACGG
>NW_018411190.1:0-204 GCF_002113885.1 Mizuhopecten yessoensis
AATGGTCCTTTTGTTTGACTTTAAAAAGGGTGCCGCTAAAAGTCCCTGTTGTTTGGCTTTATAAGAGCTTTATTATAGTGATAATAAAAGTCCCTATTGTTCTTACTTCGTTGATAGCGGCCCACAAAAAGTTCCTCTTCTTTGGCTTTCATAAATGTCAACTCAAAGTCCCTTTTATTCTAACTGTAGTTATAGAGGTCCACT
>NW_018411191.1:0-204 GCF_002113885.1 Mizuhopecten yessoensis
AAACACACTTCTCTGGGGTAATCATGATCTCACTTTTGAACAAAATAGTAAAACCTTTACCTATGTATGTAAGTAAATTAAGGATACAAACCGCTTCTAGTAATCTTAATTTCAACAATTACATCATGTTTGAAGAATAATTTTTCTTTATCTATGTGAAAACCTCGGTTAATTCTCTAAGAGTAGGTCGGGTTACAGAGAAAC
>NW_018411192.1:0-204 GCF_002113885.1 Mizuhopecten yessoensis
GCTAATATTTGCTAGAGTTATTAAGCAGAAACTGCAGATAATGACTAGACTAGACCGAGCCCTTAATGTGTTGAATCCTGTTACTTAGTTTGAAGACAATCAGATACTATTTGCGAGAGTTATTGAACAGAAACAACATATGACGTTTTCCGAACTTGGCCGAGCCCTTAAGGCATTTAACCCTTTAACCAAGTTTGAAGAAAA
>NW_018411193.1:0-204 GCF_002113885.1 Mizuhopecten yessoensis
TCAATCACCGTGTGACGAACAGAGCCTGGGTCAATCACCGTGTGATGAATAGAGTCTAAGTCAATCACTGTGCGACGAACAGAGTCTAGGTCAACACCGTGTGACGAACACAGTCGAGGTCAATCATCGTGTGACGAACCCGTATGGCGAAAGAGTCTAGGTCAATCACCTCGTGACGACCAGAGTCTAGGTCAATCAACTTGT
>NW_018411194.1:0-204 GCF_002113885.1 Mizuhopecten yessoensis
TTTATGAGCAAGTACATGTACTTTCTTAGGATCCCATTAACTGCTGTGCTCTTCAAATATATGAATGGATTTTAGTTGAACGTTTTCTGTGAAAAATGTTAACACATATCAAATAATATACTCCGTTATATACCATGCATAATGAAATATAGTATGTCATTTTTTGCCTTTTTGTTTTGCATCTTACTATTCGATCGGGGAAGT
>NW_018411195.1:0-204 GCF_002113885.1 Mizuhopecten yessoensis
TGTACTTTATGATGACCTCTTGTTGCGCAGAATGGTGTGCCTGAGTGATAATAAAAATCTCTGTCACTATTTCTATATCAACGAAGCACACGTCATGTCAAAAGGATAAATTTCACAGCACAGACGCTGAATCAGATAATTTTTTTCAGCACTATGTCATGATTTATTTCTATAATATATTTATTTGGTTTGTAGTAGCTGTGC
>NW_018411196.1:0-204 GCF_002113885.1 Mizuhopecten yessoensis
ATTTCTCCGTGTGGAATTAGGGCCCGGGACGAGTGGTTGGTTTGTGACATACTTCTCCGTGTGGAATAAGGGCCCGTGACGTGTGTTTGGTTTGTTACATATTTCTCTGTGTGGAATAAGGGCCCGCGACGAGTGTTTGGTTTTTAACATACTTCTCTCTGTGGGATTAGGCCCGGGACGAGTGTTTGGTTTGTTACATACTTC
>NW_018411197.1:0-204 GCF_002113885.1 Mizuhopecten yessoensis
TAAATCACACTACATGAGTGTTTATCCGTCAAATTTCACACTTTGTAATATACATACATACATGCTAATATAGCAATGTCAGTGTTTTAAACCTCTGGTAGTAATACTAGTGTAACATACTAGTATTCATTGTTTACCTCCAGTTTATAAATTTAACATCAAATGCTACCCGTCTGTGATTACAAATGCTTCCCGTCTGTGATT
>NW_018411198.1:0-204 GCF_002113885.1 Mizuhopecten yessoensis
TACTGTATCACAGTTATGTTATACAGCATATATACACCCTGTATTACTGTATTACAGTGATGTTATACAGCATATATATACCCTGTATTACTGTATCACAGTAACTGTATCACAGTTATGTTATACAGCATATATACAGCATATTGCTGTATCACAGTTTTGTTATACAGCATATATACACCCTGTATTACTGTATCACAGTTA
>NW_018411199.1:0-204 GCF_002113885.1 Mizuhopecten yessoensis
ACATTATGTAACTAGAACACAGTATGTAACTAGAGTACAGTATGTCACTAGAACACAGTATGTAACTATAGTACAGTATTTAACTAGAACACAGTATGTAACTAGGACACAGTATGTAACTAGAGTACAGTATTTAACTAGAACACAGTATATTACTATAGTACAGTATTTAACTAGAACACAGTATGTAACTAGAACACAGTA
>NW_018411200.1:0-204 GCF_002113885.1 Mizuhopecten yessoensis
GTTGGCAAGGTGTGAGAAAAGGTTGGGTATATCTAGGTTGGGGAGTTTGCAAGGTATCAGAAAAGGTAGGGTTTATCTAGGTTTGGGAGTTGGCAAGGGGTGAGAAAAGGTAGGGTATATCTAGGTTTGGGAGTTGTCAAAGAATGAGAAAATGTTGGGTATATCTAGGTTCGGGAGGTGGCAAGGTGTGAGAAAAGGTTGGGT
>NW_018411201.1:0-204 GCF_002113885.1 Mizuhopecten yessoensis
TATAAACAGATACGTAGCATACGTACAGACAGATACGTAGCATACGTATAAACAGATACGTAGCATACGTACAGTCAGATACGTAGCATACCTACAGATAGATACGTAGCATACAGAAAGACAGATACCTAGCATACGTACAGACAGATACGTAGTATTCCTACAGATAGATACGTAGCATACGTACAGACAGATACGTAGCAT
>NW_018411202.1:0-204 GCF_002113885.1 Mizuhopecten yessoensis
TACAAGGTATAGTACTGTACATATGTTGTTGTCGTACAAGGTATAATAATGTACATATGTTGTTGTCGTACAAGGTATAGTACTGTACAAATGTTGTAGTCGTACAAGGTACAGTATTGTATACATGTTATTGTCGTACAAGGTATAGCACTGTACATGTGTTGTTGTCGTACAAGGTATAGTACTGTACATATGTTATTGTCG
>NW_018411203.1:0-204 GCF_002113885.1 Mizuhopecten yessoensis
AACATATACAATGTAGCAGACCTAGATACTCTGTATCTAAGGTTCGTGGTAACATATACAATGTAACAGACCTATATACTCTTTATATAAGGTTCGTGGTAACATATACAATGTAGCAAACCTAGATAATCGGTGTCTACGATTCGTGGTAACATATACAATATAGCAGACCTATATACTCTGGATCTAAGGTTCGTGGTAACA
>NW_018411204.1:0-204 GCF_002113885.1 Mizuhopecten yessoensis
GATTTGTGAGGTTGTTGAATGACAGAAAAGTTGACAAACTTGATGTGTTGCATAAAGCATGTGATTCTGGTGCAGAAAAATGTGCTTTATCTCTTCTGTGTGAGGGAGTAGAACCTGACGAGGACACAGTGTTTGGAGTGGTGAAGGGAGGGAGTGTGGAAGTGTTACGTAAACTACTGGAGTATGACGTCACTCCTACAGCGA
>NW_018411205.1:0-204 GCF_002113885.1 Mizuhopecten yessoensis
CCTGTTTAAATTCCCCAGAGGCACTGTATTAACCCGGAACAAATTCTAGATAGGGATAACAATCGTATGAAATACGTGCTGATTGACTGATTTAGGTATGTGAGTCCTAAACTAAACCGGTTTCACTGTTTTGACACTGTAGTTGACTTTCCACCACGCAGTTTTAGAGTTGTAGTCCATTTTCGCCAGAATATTGCTCTTAAC
>NW_018411206.1:0-204 GCF_002113885.1 Mizuhopecten yessoensis
ATTAAATATTAAAATGTGGGCATTTGGAAATATATGGTTAGAAAGGAAGATCAAACCAATAGTTATCGCAACACTCGGCTCTACCTGTTCAGTTGTTCCATGTATTTTCATAATAGCAATGTACTTACAACGTTTGTCAGATTTCCGGACTGCTGAAAGCCTCTCCGGAACATGCAAGTGCAAGTTTGTTTTTCCGGCACCAAC
>NW_018411207.1:0-204 GCF_002113885.1 Mizuhopecten yessoensis
TGCAATTTATCAGTAATATCGTCTGTTACACTGCACTGATCAACAAGGGTTAATTAGAAATGTCTGAAATACACATATTCTCTAGACCTACTGACACATATGATGCAGCCCTACTGATATGAGTCACAGCACACCTAAACATTTCAGACATTCGTAACGAACCCCTGTCCGTCGCAAAATCACTCACTTCAAACGCTATCAGTT
>NW_018411208.1:0-204 GCF_002113885.1 Mizuhopecten yessoensis
AAACATCGCAATGCACTGTTCATTGACAAACATTGTTCATGCACCAACGGTTCGTTGACGAACATTGTAATGCACTGTTAAATGACAAGCATTGTTATGCACTGTTCGTTGACAAACATTGTTCATGCACTGACTGTTCATTGACAAACATAGTATTGTACTGTTCATTGACAAACATCGCAATGCACTGTTCATTGACAAACA
>NW_018411209.1:0-204 GCF_002113885.1 Mizuhopecten yessoensis
TATTTAATTAACTTTGAATAGTAGTGCCATTTACAACTAGAGTGACAAACTAACGGTCCAAGTATTACGTAAACATTCTGTCCAAAGTACAACATTGTATTACACTAGCTAGACTTGTCTTTGTGGTGTATTACACTAGCTAGACTTGTCCTTGTGTTATTTTACACTAGCTAGACTTGTCCTTGTGTTGTATTACACTAGCTA
>NW_018411210.1:0-204 GCF_002113885.1 Mizuhopecten yessoensis
TTCTGCAGCAGTGTATTCCGAAAATCTGTCCATGATTGTACATAAGGCAGCCGACATACATAAACAATGCAGACGGCCGGAAGCAGACGTGAGCAATACTTCCTATGGGATGCCACTATTGGTAATTTCTTAACGGCAGAAGTTGCCGAGTAATGGCCGGGAAATACCGAATAGTAATGAGCTGTGACGTAAGCAGTCAACATT
>NW_018411211.1:0-204 GCF_002113885.1 Mizuhopecten yessoensis
TGACCAAGTACTGTACATAGTCATACAGTGTTTGTACGTCTCTGATAGATTACAAAGTAATACAATGTATGTACACCTCTAAACAAATACATAGTCATACAGTATTTGTACGTCTCTGACCAAATACTGTACATAATCATACATACAATGTGTGTACGCCTCTGACCAAGTACTGTACATAGTCATACAGTGTTTGTACGTCTC
>NW_018411212.1:0-204 GCF_002113885.1 Mizuhopecten yessoensis
ATGTGTGGAGGGATTAATGTGCAACACAATAGGAAAGAATGTGTGAAGTATTATATCACATAATATATGTGGAGGTTAAATGTTTTTACCGTAATTGTGGAGGGGATCATGCAAGACCGAACATGTCCACGGCGAGAGCGACATAGATTTAAAAATAACCTTATACATATGAAGAGGCTTCTATACACAGTCCAGGAAAAAAAA
>NW_018411213.1:0-204 GCF_002113885.1 Mizuhopecten yessoensis
ACGGATAGGTTGACCGTAATCGGTAATGAAGTGATCACTTACTCACCTTTATCGTAAAACTCTGGACGTCATCGAATCCGACCCATTGGCTACCACTGTAAGCATACGGAACCTGATGCTCGTTGTGCCAAATTTTAGTCCATCCGCCGTTTTCAATTCTATCACATATCTACAAAACGAAATAAAATAGTATCATAACATTTT
>NW_018411214.1:0-204 GCF_002113885.1 Mizuhopecten yessoensis
GTTTTGACTGACCCCGTCTGTCGTGGTGTTTGAGTGTGATGAGGTATGATTTTGACTGACCCTGTCTGTCGTGTTGTCTGAGTGTGGTGAGGTATGGTTTTTACTGACTCTGTCTGTCGTGCTGTCTGAGTGTGGTGAGGTATGGTTTTTACTGACTCTGTTTGTCGTGATGTTTGAGTGTGGTGAGGTATGGTTTTGACTGAC
>NW_018411215.1:0-204 GCF_002113885.1 Mizuhopecten yessoensis
TTTTTTTTTGCGCTCGCATGTACTGGCTGTACTCAGTGAGTGACTGATGTTCAGCAAACCCCACCCATAAAATAACCTGTGCCACCTTAACTTTCGGAATAGATCTCTGCACTGCCTAATGGATTTAGTCACCGCATGCACAGATAATTTAAATTACTCAATATACCACAGGAACTTGAACCTCCCGAAAGACCATAAATAATG
>NW_018411216.1:0-204 GCF_002113885.1 Mizuhopecten yessoensis
AGTAGCACACAGTAGCACATAGTAGCACAAACCAACACACAGTAAAAAGCCCTAGATATCACACAGTAATACACATAGATCACACAGTAGCACACAGTAGCACATAGTAGCACAAACCACACACAGTAATAGCTCTAGATATCACACAGTAATACACATAGATCACACAGCAACACACAGATCACAAATCAACACACGGTAATA
>NW_018411217.1:0-204 GCF_002113885.1 Mizuhopecten yessoensis
TTTTTTAGAAAAAGAAGAAGAAGGAGAAAAAGAAGAATAATGAGAAAAAGAAGAAGAACCAGTACTAATACAATAAGTACAAATAGAGAACAAATATAAGGAAGACGGAAAGAAAATATAAAACGAAGAGAACGAGAAAGGAAAAATGCTGTTTACCACAGATTTGACCATATTTATTTTCTATCTTTAATAAACGTTTGTTTA
>NW_018411218.1:0-204 GCF_002113885.1 Mizuhopecten yessoensis
TTTCTACATGAATGACATGAATATATCTATTGTTAGATATATATCAATTTCTATTGCTATTTATCCCTCAAAGAAACCTGATTGTCGTTTTACTGCACAGGCGAAAATAATAGGTTTTCATGATCACGTACGGAGTCAGTGTGTATGACAATGTTATAAACCATGTGTTGAACACATTTCAGTCATTTTCACATATAAGGATAT
>NW_018411219.1:0-204 GCF_002113885.1 Mizuhopecten yessoensis
TCCCAAAACACACACGCATACACTACACATGCATCTTGCACACAGGTGAGGCCGTCCTTAAATGACCATGGCTGTTGATATGACGTTCAACAATACTAAACCAAACCAAACCAAACCAAACCCTTTATCCAATTGTTAAGAAATATAATTTTCCTCCTGTTCATTAATAGTACATGTTAATATAATTGTATGTTACGTATTCCA
>NW_018411220.1:0-204 GCF_002113885.1 Mizuhopecten yessoensis
ATTTCGCACAAATGTTAGAACAATGATAGTTATTCCCCATAAAAAGGCATATAAAGAGAGATGCCTACACATTCTCAACAAACCAAAGAATAATTACACAAGACGGCGTATATCCCCAAAAAGAGCAGATTTAGCTCGGTAGCCAAAACGCCGTTGCTGGTTTGGTATTTCAGTATACCATACACATGTATATAGACATTTTTT
>NW_018411221.1:0-204 GCF_002113885.1 Mizuhopecten yessoensis
TGTATTGTATCTGTTGATGTGTGTTGTATCTGTTGATGTGTATTGCATCTGTTGATGTGTCTCTTGATGTGTATTGTATCTGTTGATGTGTGTTGATTCTGTTGATGTGTATTATATCGGTTGATGTGTATTGTATCTGTTGATGTGTATTGTATCTGCTGATGTGGATTGTATCTGTTGATGTGTGTTGTATCTGTTGATGTG
>NW_018411222.1:0-204 GCF_002113885.1 Mizuhopecten yessoensis
TCATAATTCTAATGCTATGCATTATCCTTCTTACAGTAAATATTTACTTTTTATCATGATACATCATTGCTTACTCCTTTTATATTTTAAATTATTTATATTTTCCAAATCGCGAGTTCCAAACATCACTGAGTCTAGCATTTTTTCACATTTCATAATTTAATTGTTCATGCATTTAAAAACAATATTGCAATACATTATTTA
>NW_018411223.1:0-204 GCF_002113885.1 Mizuhopecten yessoensis
CGCTGATCATACAGTGGTCAAGTAACTTAGCATTTGTAATACTTTATTCAAACCTTTATCACTTAAATTTGACACCGTTATCAAGTCGGCAACAGGTGCTCAAGGTAAGATGTAAGAGAGATAACTCTCATATTTATTAATATATACACATGAACCGGATATTTCACAATCTCGAATACACCTAGCCTAGGTATATATAGACAA
>NW_018411224.1:0-204 GCF_002113885.1 Mizuhopecten yessoensis
ACTGCTTTGCCTCCAAAATACTTTGTGGTTACTAATGTCAAATACAATTTTGAAATTGAATTTGAATTGGTATAAACAAACATTCATCAACACAAATTATATTGCTTGATTAGTTAAATTGCATGATTGAAACGTACATGTATGAATTAAATTCAGCCGAAAGATCTATATGAGATATATTAACATGTCTCCCGTCTTCAGCTT
>NW_018411225.1:0-204 GCF_002113885.1 Mizuhopecten yessoensis
CTTATCAGTGTGAAGGTGGTATTGGAGACCAACACCATCGATTGGAACACCACGATCAATCATATCCTTAACCATGTTGTAGACAGCATTAGTCTTCTTACCTTGACGAATATCAATACCTTCAATATCGTAATCGTTGTAGAATAACTTAACATCTGGATCGACTTCACGGGCAGTCTTGAAAGCAATATCGATGAAGTTTGG
>NW_018411226.1:0-204 GCF_002113885.1 Mizuhopecten yessoensis
GCAACATATGTTTCAAAAATGTATACTGTGTCTTCACATGACACTATTATTGCATGCCTCTTTAAAAGACAATTGATCTAGTGAATTTACATTGTGGCAATGACGTCGCGTTTGTACCCTTACAACCGCACGGCAACATCGACGGCAGCATCATAACTGTTGAGTTATATCAAATTTGCATAAATGGTAGGATTTTTATAATAA
>NW_018411227.1:0-204 GCF_002113885.1 Mizuhopecten yessoensis
TTACGCACGGTGTATGCACGATGTGCCCACGCTATTTTTGGTGCGTTGTGCGGTCACACAACTGTTCAAAGTTTTTGTACTGATGTTAATCAATCAACAGTCATGTAATCATTTAGTGATTAGCATTGAGTCCGATAAACGGGAGCTGTGTAAAACTAACTTTGCGCCCGTACAGTTTCGTATTTTTCAACAGGAAGTATAACT
>NW_018411228.1:0-204 GCF_002113885.1 Mizuhopecten yessoensis
TGTACTTTAGTGATATACAATGTACACGTGTGTACTTTAGTGATAGACAATGTACACGTGTGTACTTAAGTGATATACAATGTACACATGTGTACTTAAGTGATATACAATGTACACATGTGTACTTTGGTGATATACAATGTACATGTGTGTACTTTGGTGATATACAATGTATACGTGTGTACTTTAGTGATATACAATGTA
>NW_018411229.1:0-204 GCF_002113885.1 Mizuhopecten yessoensis
TGCTCACAAGAGCAGATAACTCTGCAATACGAAAAGACGGAACAGAACTTGTGATATTGGTGTGAGATATTGTACTGTTAAAGACACTGATACAGAGCAGTATAACTTATATCATATAGGAATAACTGAGGGTGCAACATTTACCCTTGGTTACCACACAACACGGACGATGTGCTCCTATACCCAGTTACTGATTTGTTTTTT
>NW_018411230.1:0-204 GCF_002113885.1 Mizuhopecten yessoensis
ACAGGTTTTTCAGCACGGACAACTTTTTACATAAAAGATTTAAGGTATCTCTAGTTGTGCAGATACCATGTTTTTAGTCCATCGATGGACTACTCTTAAACTACGATGAAAGTACATTTTTGAACTAATAAAGAGTTTTATCACATATTTCGTTTCAGAGGACTCAAATCTTGAATTTTCTACTTACTGGGGGGACTGGTCTAC
>NW_018411231.1:0-204 GCF_002113885.1 Mizuhopecten yessoensis
GGCTTAACACCTTCCCTACACCAAGGGACAAACCTTTCTGATTTTGTTTATATGATGCCGGGGCAGATGAGGCCAGGTATCCATATTAGTACTAATTTAAATCTTGCATGTGTAAACAAAAAATATCGTTTAATTCAGCACCATAATTAAATCATACCATTTATTGAACCCGGTAATATTATAAATTATGTAAATCCACGGACT
>NW_018411232.1:0-204 GCF_002113885.1 Mizuhopecten yessoensis
ACGACCTACGAACTAGGTTGTGACAAAGCGGTATATAAGAACCTCGAATTATTATTATCAAAAATTGACAAATTCAAAGCCTCAGAGCAAAGCTTACTGAACACATTCAAAAATACATGTATGTGACAGAACGGCTCGGAACACATAGAACACATTCTGTGAACAGATGTCAATGGCGTCACAGAACGACTCAGAACACAGAGA
>NW_018411233.1:0-204 GCF_002113885.1 Mizuhopecten yessoensis
GTTTAATGATCTCATGTGTTTCAACATTTGTGCATGAGTGTATGAGTCTTAGAAGTAGCAAACTACAATATGTTACAGTGGAATGTATTTTATTTTCATTTTTGGCAAAATGTTTGGTAAGGTAAAAAAGTGGCATGGTCAACTGATTTGCTGTATAAAATATACTGAACAAAAAAAGAAACGCACAAAGTCCCCCCCCCCCCC
>NW_018411234.1:0-204 GCF_002113885.1 Mizuhopecten yessoensis
GAAAGCTGAAACCTATGTACAGAATCTGTCACAGTGCATTGCTACCACACGGGTGCCGAAAGGTTTACAAATTAGGGGGAAAAGTGGTCAAACCCGGGGGAACATGAAAAGGCTTAGGTCCTTCTTTCAACTAAAATACAATTTTAAGATAATCTACCATGTCAAGTACATTTTTCTGTAACAGCAGTTAACTAATGTACATGG
>NW_018411235.1:0-204 GCF_002113885.1 Mizuhopecten yessoensis
CATTAGGTATAGGATGGTCATTAGGTATAGGATGGGCATCAGGTATATGATGGTCATAAGGTATAGGATGGGCATCAGGTATAGGATGGTCATTATGTATAGGATGGTCATAAGGTAAAGAATGGGCATTATGTATAGGATGGTCATTAGGTATATGAAGGCCATTAGGTATAGGAGTCATTAGGTATAGGATGGCCATTAGGT
>NW_018411236.1:0-204 GCF_002113885.1 Mizuhopecten yessoensis
CTCCCCTTAATAACAGTATTCTCCCCATTAATAACAGTATTCTCCTCTTAATAACAGTATTCTCCCCGTTTATATCAGTATTCTCCCCATTAATCCCAGTATTCTCCCCTTAGTAGCAATATTCTCCCCATTAATAACAGTATTCTCATCTTTTAAAAAAACAGTATTCTCCCCATTTATAACAGTATTCTCCCCTTAATAACA
>NW_018411237.1:0-204 GCF_002113885.1 Mizuhopecten yessoensis
GTTATGCTATGTTACATAGTGAGGTCCAAGTTATGCTATGTTACAAAGTGAGGTCCAAGTTATGCTATGTAACATAGTGAGGTCCAAGTTATGCTATGTTACATAGTGAGATCCAAGTTATGCTATGTTACATAGTGAGGTCCAAGTTATGTTATGTTGCATAGTGATGTCCAAGTTATTGTATATTACATAGTGAGGTCCAGG
>NW_018411238.1:0-204 GCF_002113885.1 Mizuhopecten yessoensis
GTGTTTGGTTTTCACAGGTGTCCCTGATGTTTAATTTAGACAGGTCTCCCTGGTGTTTAGTCTAGACAGGTGTCCATGGTAGTTGGTTTAGACAGGTGTCCCTGGTGTTTGATAAAGACAGGTGTCTCTGATGTTCAATTTAGACAGGTGTTCTAGGTGTTTAATTTAGATAGGTGTCCCTGGTGTTTGGTTTAGACAGGTGTC
>NW_018411239.1:0-204 GCF_002113885.1 Mizuhopecten yessoensis
GCTATGGCTCAATAAAACCATTGGGTAAAGATTTCTTCTCACAATGCTTTATGGTTTCCACTGAGTGATAACACTATAATGGTGGAACAATTAGCTTTTCATGTCTGACTCAATAACAAAGAACAGAAACGAAAAGAGCTTTTCGTAATACCTATGGGTTTTATTTCAAGAGAAGCCAAGTTAGATCATATCCCTTTCGAAATG
>NW_018411240.1:0-204 GCF_002113885.1 Mizuhopecten yessoensis
AGACATGAATACCATGTTGGTTATGGATAAAATTGTTATAAACAATTTTTTTATAAATAGTAATGTCAACGTAATTGAAATACGAACTCATTTCAAGTGTTGTCATAATGAACCTTTGTATAAAGATTTATACAAATTTGTAAAGAAATGATGTTGCTTAAGTGGTAAGTGAAATTCATAAAAATCGCAATAAATATTATATAT
>NW_018411241.1:0-204 GCF_002113885.1 Mizuhopecten yessoensis
TAGTAATAGCAGTATAACTAGCTGCATGAGTACCACAGTCCATAGCAATAGCAGTATAACTAGCTGCATGAGTACCACAGTGCATAGTACTAGCAGTATAGCTAGCTGCATGAGTACCACAGTCCGTAGCAATATCAGTATAGCTAGCTGCATGAGTACCAGTCCATAGTAATAGCAGTATAACTAGCTGCATGAGTACCACAG
>NW_018411242.1:0-204 GCF_002113885.1 Mizuhopecten yessoensis
GTGTTTGTCTTGCATCCATCTTTGAAGTACCGCGTACAAACGTGTACTTTTCTTACATTCATCTTTGAAGTATGGCGTACAAACATTTGTTTGTCTAACATCCAGCTATGAAGTACCGCGTACAAATGGGTGTTTGTCTTCCATCCATTTTTGAAGTATCGCGTACAAACGTGTGCTTTTCTTACATCCATCTTTGAAGTACCA
>NW_018411243.1:0-204 GCF_002113885.1 Mizuhopecten yessoensis
GGTCACCTACTACAGAATTCTCTCTTTATAGTTAACCTACTACAGAATACCCTCTATATAGTTAACCTTCTATATAATACCCTCTTTATAGTTAACCTACTACAGAATACCCTCTATATAGTTAAGCTACTACAGAATTCTCTCTATATAGTTAACCTTCTACAGAATACTCTCTATATAGGTCACCTACTACAGAATACTCTC
>NW_018411244.1:0-204 GCF_002113885.1 Mizuhopecten yessoensis
AATCAGTGGATAAGAAGAAGAAGTCGTTTAAAGAAATTGTTGACGAACGGATGACGGACGACGGACGAAACTGTGATAATATTCTGAAGAACTGTGATAATATCCTGAGGGAACTGTGATAATATCCTGGGAAACTGTGATAATATGCTGAGGGAACTGTAACAAGAGGCCCAATTGGCCTGCATCGCTCACCTGGTATTAATC
>NW_018411245.1:0-204 GCF_002113885.1 Mizuhopecten yessoensis
TCACTTATGTTTTATACATAACAGCCGATTAGTAAATGTGGATCTGGTTACATGTAACAGCTGATAAGTAAATGTGGATATATTTTTGTCATAACATATGTTTTACGTATAACAGCCGATTAGTAAATGTTGATCTATTATTGTCGTAACATGTTTTATATATAACAGCCGATTAGTAAATGTGGATCTTTTATTCCGTCTTAG
>NW_018411246.1:0-204 GCF_002113885.1 Mizuhopecten yessoensis
GTGTCGCACACTGAGCCTTCGATTTTGCTATGACATATTCCAGGGTTGCAGAAAGTGTACGTGAGCATAACCCCTGGATATCGAGGTTGACTGAAGAAAAGAAAAAAAAACAACATTTTTATGAATTTGTATATTCAATCGTCTTGTATACATGAAATGTATATGACATGCATTGTAGATTCCCGGTTTCATAAACCCATCCTC
>NW_018411247.1:0-204 GCF_002113885.1 Mizuhopecten yessoensis
CAGTTAAATCTTTCGCCTTATTTGCCCTCCGTAATGAAGGTGAATTTATCTAAACAGTGAATATAAGTAAACTGCATGATATACATAATAATTATATGTGAAGATGAAATTAACACTTGACGAAAATTAATTTCATTGGCAAAGGGGCGAACATTTCCTGGTACATGTATATAGTATTTCTGATACAGGTTTTAATATCACTCC
>NW_018411248.1:0-204 GCF_002113885.1 Mizuhopecten yessoensis
TACTGTTCTTACTCGTTTTAATATCCACACACGCACCTATATACTTCTTACTTACAATATTACCAAAACATTATACTCACACCATGCACTCCAATTGTTCCGCCCCAATAATACACCCCACTCTTCACGTCAGCGCATACAAGTTTTGACTACCCCCTCGTGTTGACCTCATTTAAGCATTGAACTGTTTTTGTATGGTATTTA
>NW_018411249.1:0-204 GCF_002113885.1 Mizuhopecten yessoensis
CCTGTACCTGTACATGTGGTAACACACCACTACTTCCTTAGAAGTTACGTACCTGTACATGTAGTAACAGACCACTACTTCCTTAGATGTAACGTACATGTACCTGTACATGTAGTTACACACCACTACTTCCTTAGCTGTAACGTACCTGTACCTGTTCATGTAGTAACACACCACTACTTCCTTAGAAGTAACGTACCTGTA
>NW_018411250.1:0-204 GCF_002113885.1 Mizuhopecten yessoensis
TCTACATAATCCGACATCTACATTTTAAAAACGTAAAGGGGAAGTAACTCCTCCAAAGTTGATAATGTAATAGTGATGTGTGCAAAAGAGTTTCCCTTTAATTAAAGGACTGGTAATAAACAAGTTTACATTAGATATAACTACATTTTGTATTTTTTCATGAAGCGTTTGAATCATATATATTTGATAAATTGTCTGTATCTC
>NW_018411251.1:0-204 GCF_002113885.1 Mizuhopecten yessoensis
AGAAGGATAAGCGTCTTCTGCTTTTCCGATGACACCCGCCATGTAAATCTAAGTCGAAACCAAGTTATGTTACGTCCTCTCATCGAAAACTTGGGTAGTGGCAACAAAAGATAAAAGCATTTTTAAATCCAAATATTTTTTTTTAATTTAATCTTTTCATTTAAAAACAACACTAGGTACTGAAAAATACTTTAATTGTAGGTT
>NW_018411252.1:0-204 GCF_002113885.1 Mizuhopecten yessoensis
GTTCTTAAATATTCGCATTAATACCATTTTAAATATAAACTAACGTGCCACATGAAATTCATATATGTGCTAACCATTAACACCACTTGTTGTAAATAACGGTTCTACTCTGAACGAGGTTGACAGAGCCAATCTACGATTAGCTGTGTCCACATCCCATCGTCCTCGACGTTTTCTACCGACTACAGCTGGAACCTACAAATA
>NW_018411253.1:0-204 GCF_002113885.1 Mizuhopecten yessoensis
TTGACTAATATAATATCATCAATAAACAATCCTAAAAATGTTATATATTATGGCCCACATGTTCACCTGCTGGTGGGGAGGGGATCCTTTCTATTTTCTTCATTCCATACCCTGAACAAGAGCACAGATTAAATTATGTAACTAGATCAAATCATATTTTGCTGCTATTGTGGTGTCAACATCATTCCACTTTTTCCTAATGAA
>NW_018411254.1:0-204 GCF_002113885.1 Mizuhopecten yessoensis
CACAGATACAACAAGGTGAGGGACTGATTTAGTGATTTTATATATCAAACTTCATTGTGTTCTCAAACATTATGAATAATTAATTTTTTTATGACTTATTACTGTATTAAAAGTAAACTGTTTCTTACTGACAGAAAATAGTGTTATATTGAATACGAGGCCTAGGTAAATCATATAGGTCACGATTTGTTATATCTGATTTTA
>NW_018411255.1:0-204 GCF_002113885.1 Mizuhopecten yessoensis
AGTCTCCGAAAGGATTAGACTTTCTGTTTTATAACTTGAAATCTAAAATTTGTGTTTGTAATCTACCTAGTACATTTGGAGATGTCATTTAAAGCAGACACTATGATCAAGCCCCTTTGTACCCAGGAAGGTCAGCCCCTGTATTTGACATTTGACCCAGCCCTTTGTCTGCAGGAGGGTCAGCCCCTGTATTTGTAAAAAAAA
>NW_018411256.1:0-204 GCF_002113885.1 Mizuhopecten yessoensis
AAGGAAGGCATGATAATCAAGCGATCAAGATTTGGCACGTAACCTCAAGTATGTATGGTGTTCATGCAGTAGTATAGACACATTAATGAGAGCAATTTAAAGGCGTAATATCATTATATGTTTCAAGCAGATCTAGGACGCAACCTGAAGTATGTACGGTTATCACATATAGTAGTGTGTACATGTTAATAAGTAAAAGTCGTG
>NW_018411257.1:0-204 GCF_002113885.1 Mizuhopecten yessoensis
CTTCCGAACACAAATACGAAAGTGATTGTGCGGAAAGTCATAAAACGCAATGTTTTGCCATTCAAAGTCCCAATATTCTTGCAAATATTGCCGGATGTTACTGGTTATATGGGACCAAGCCCAAAACTTGAACATCTAACTGCAAATACGTAAGTAACTGTACGGAAATCAAAAATGGACAGACGGAAGAACGGACGGATAAGA
>NW_018411258.1:0-204 GCF_002113885.1 Mizuhopecten yessoensis
GACGTCATCAACATCAACGTCATAGTTATTCAACATGTTTGTCAATAACCACTTCACCACATAATATCTACAGGCTTACCTGTGGTATGTGTTCCCCAGGTGACAGCTTCACCACATAATATCTACAGGTTTACCTGTGGTATGTTCCCCAGGTAAAAACTTTACCTCATAACTATCCACAGGTTTACCTGTGGTATTTTCCCC
>NW_018411259.1:0-204 GCF_002113885.1 Mizuhopecten yessoensis
AATTAGACAATGTACCGTCAATGGACAGTGGTCTAAAGTAATGAAAAGTAATTAGACAATGTACCGTCAATGAACAGTGGTCTAAAGTAATGAAGAGTAATTAGACAATGGCTGCCAATGGACAGTGGTCTAAATAATGAAGAGTAATTAGACAATGTATTGCCAATGGACAGTGGTCTAAAGTAATGAAGAGTAATTAGACAA
>NW_018411260.1:0-204 GCF_002113885.1 Mizuhopecten yessoensis
TTTTAGAATTAATTGACAGCACATTGGTCCGCATCCATAAATAGGTTTGTAATATGAACTATTTCTGTTGATATCCAACTTCAAGTTAAACTCTGCCTTAAATGTTGTTAAATTATTAAGTTAATGTCGCAAGAGGAATCGAAATCTGAATTGACAGCCTTCGTCTCTCTTCCGATATAGGTCAGACGTCTATATATGGGTGTC
>NW_018411261.1:0-204 GCF_002113885.1 Mizuhopecten yessoensis
CACAAGACGGGGCCCTTACTGACCTGTCAGTGTTCTAGTTTAATATGGTAAAAAGATCGATTGCAAACAAATCCGTAGTATTATACAAATGTACTTATAGTTTTATTGTGAAGATCATTTGACTATAAATACATACATATAATACTTGCCATCTTTATCTTGATTTAATCTCAACGTTTCTTTCATGAGGACATTACCCTCGCC
>NW_018411262.1:0-204 GCF_002113885.1 Mizuhopecten yessoensis
ATATACAGTATCACTGCTAACTATTTCTACAGATAACAATTCACTACTCTAAAGTAACCTTGGTAACCACAAAATATATATCAGTTGTAACATAACCATGAACACAACCTACTATATCACCTTTGTAATGTAACCTTGGTAACAACATATCTTATCACAGCTGTAATATGTAAACATGCTAGGGCATGTAATATAATACTGCTA
>NW_018411263.1:0-204 GCF_002113885.1 Mizuhopecten yessoensis
ATTTACGTAGTTCTGCCATCATGACATTTTGTTAAAAAAATATTACTGTACAGGGAAAGGGCTTGATATCAGTTGTACAACTTGTGCCCAAATCCATTGCTATGTAAAAAGGGCAATAAAATATGTCTAAATAAAAAATAAACAATCCGGATGATCCCCTTTTCACGCCCGATGAGGATGTCGTAAACTTTGTTGACAGATATT
>NW_018411264.1:0-204 GCF_002113885.1 Mizuhopecten yessoensis
AATATTAATTTGGTCAGATACATCTTGTTCAGTGATATGAATGTTTGTTAGTGAGTATGTAGTATAGGGCTGTGCTGTCTGAGGTAATTCAAGGTCAGGGGCTGAAGAGGAGATATTAGTAAAGTGATTATTAAGGATTTCTTCTTTGTCAAGAGGAGTGTGAATGAATTGGTCATCATGTTCAAGAGGAGGAATAGAAGAGGA
>NW_018411265.1:0-204 GCF_002113885.1 Mizuhopecten yessoensis
TACACCGTAATTGAATGTCCTTCTACGTAAATGTCTATTGTCTATATAAAGTGTGACAGTAATATGATTAAGATGTCGGACTTGTCTATATATCGCTAACTATCAGTTAGACAGTGTCATTGACCTCTCACATTCGATATATCATCTGCGCTCGCAGCGCTCCATAGGCAAATACGATATAGTTATACAGGCTCCGTGGCAGGG
>NW_018411266.1:0-204 GCF_002113885.1 Mizuhopecten yessoensis
CAACATACCGTACAGTATAGCTACCAGCTGTATCAACATACTGTAAAGTGTAGCTACCAGCTGTATCAAGGTACGGTACAGTGTAGCTACCAGCTGTATCAATATACTGTACAGTATAGCTATCGGCTATATCAACATACTGTACAGCGTAGCTACCATCTGTATCAACATACAGTACAGTATAGCTACCAGCTGTATCAACAT
>NW_018411267.1:0-204 GCF_002113885.1 Mizuhopecten yessoensis
CATCGAACCCACAACATCTCTTTGATTTTTGAGACTGTTACATGTATACCAATAAAAGCGAAGTAGAAAGATAGCCAAGGGAGGCGATATGTGACAACAACGTACATTAATATTCATGTCAACCTAAAATGTACTGTCACATATAACCTTATAATTAGGCAGCGTCAAATATGTGTTCCTCTGTGAGTTTGTAGTTTACGAATG
>NW_018411268.1:0-204 GCF_002113885.1 Mizuhopecten yessoensis
CTGTAATATTCATGTAAAGTACAGTCCCTGTTATATACATGTATAGTACAATCCCTGTAATATACATGTTAAGTACAGTCCCTGTAATATACATGTATAGTACAGACCCTGTTATTTACATGTATTGTACAGTCCCTGTTATATACATGTAGAGTACAATTCCTGTTACATACATGTACAGTCCCTGTTATATACATGTATAGT
>NW_018411269.1:0-204 GCF_002113885.1 Mizuhopecten yessoensis
AAGTAATTCTTGTGTATATGATATGGGAATTATTTTCAAACTGAGCAAAAAACAATCAAATTATTTTCTGACATAAATTTTCGATACCAAGATATTTCCCTGGTAAACAAGAAAGAAATGATCAGTCATATTTGTTGCATCCAAATTATTCAAACATGACTTCACTAAATCTAGCAATATTATATGCATATTGGAAATAATTTA
>NW_018411270.1:0-204 GCF_002113885.1 Mizuhopecten yessoensis
CGCTCTCTACACCCCTGGAATATGTCATAGCAAAATTGGAGGCTCGTTGTGTGCCACCTTGTTGATGAGACAAGAAGACTAGTTCAACCCTTTGATATACATCAAAAGAATCTCGCGGTCACGTAAAAATCGACAGGCTGTGAAGTCGGGCATCTCTCCATTGTAATCCTCAAAGGACAGGTATCAGCCTAGCGATTGGTCAGG
>NW_018411271.1:0-204 GCF_002113885.1 Mizuhopecten yessoensis
TGTTGGAGTAGGTTTGAGGTTGATGGGAGCGTAACTGTTGGAGGATTAATTCATAGATTCTCTTGATTTAAAAAACAATATAAAACTGTCCTACCTATTTGTGAAGACTGGATTAAAGGATTAAAACCAGTAGTAGCCCGGCCATTTGGCAAAAAGCAATGACAAAAACAATGACAGTATTTACAGAATTTTAATTCAATTTCA
>NW_018411272.1:0-204 GCF_002113885.1 Mizuhopecten yessoensis
GAATATTACAAATTTAAAATCTTTAACTCAAAACAAAATAAGCAAAGAAATATATCCTTATCGGATTCCCCATAGAAATATTAGTATAGCACATTTGATTTGTATGACCTTGAACGAGGATCAAGGTTGCCAAAGATTATAAAACTTATTTCCATTCAAATGAACAACTTACTTGCAAAATATCAAAACTAACAGACCTGTGAT
>NW_018411273.1:0-204 GCF_002113885.1 Mizuhopecten yessoensis
ATGTCACCAACAATATATATATCAGTGATTACCCTGTGTCACCAATCATATATATTACAGTGATTACCCTTTGTCACCAACAATATATATATCAGTGATTACCCTGTGTCAACAACAATAAATATTACAGTGATAACCCTGTGTCACCAACCATATATTTTATAGTGATTACCCTATGTCACCAACAATAGATATCACAGTGAT
>NW_018411274.1:0-204 GCF_002113885.1 Mizuhopecten yessoensis
CGTCAACACATGATAAGAATATACACCACAGCATTAACATACAAAGAGAATACATATCACATAAATGCAATATATTGAAAATACATTAATTAGCGGCGTCCACATACAATGAGACAACATACCACAGTGTCAACATACAATGAGAAAATATACCACAGTGTCAACATACAATGACAAAATATACCACAGCGTCAACATACAATC
>NW_018411275.1:0-204 GCF_002113885.1 Mizuhopecten yessoensis
GCCCTAAATTTCTGGGGAACCCCCCCCCCCACCCCAATTTTTTTTTTTAAATGTTTCAATATTTCTATCTTCAATGAATAGTAATAGGAGTAACCCTGCTTAAGTTTGAAGTTTGCATCGAAATGAGACTGTACTGTCACAAATATCTTTTTTATAGTCGCCGCATCGCCATTAAAATTTAATTTCTGAAAATGTTATCATGAT
>NW_018411276.1:0-204 GCF_002113885.1 Mizuhopecten yessoensis
ATATCAGAAACAGTGTAACGCACCATCGTCCTTATATCAGAAACAATGTAACGCACCATCGTCCCTCATTATTGCCTTTACAGCACCAATGTTCGTTTTGGTGCTGCAGCAACTGGCCTACCTGGCCATTTGTCCTCTATGATGTCAACTTTACCGTTCTTCAATGTATCCGCTGTGACGGTATCTGTAAAGCACACCGTCCTT
>NW_018411277.1:0-204 GCF_002113885.1 Mizuhopecten yessoensis
CACAAACTTGAACTTAAATATTACCATATTTCTGTTCAAGTGCCCTACTCCAGAGTTATATTTGTACAAAGTTTTGTCGTGAAAAAAGACTAAGAGTAATTATATATCAAAGCGGCCATAATATTAAATAGTAGCACGCACTAGGACCGTACTTAATATAATCTGGTAAACGTAATGAAGTCTCTAATTACAGACCAGTATCTT
>NW_018411278.1:0-204 GCF_002113885.1 Mizuhopecten yessoensis
AAAAAACACACACACAAAAACACACACACAAAAAAGAAAGAAAAAACCCATCTAAGCTGCCCAGAGCCAATTATTCAATATGTATATATAACAGCTAAATTAGTAATTATCATAGGTAGAATAAAGTATCTAATTAATTCCATATTATAATAGTATGTCTTGTACTACTATATCATTGTAGTTCACTTGGGGGGAGGGGGGTGT
>NW_018411279.1:0-204 GCF_002113885.1 Mizuhopecten yessoensis
GTAGTCCTAGTCATATGACACAGTAGCCCTTGTCATATGACACAGAAGTCCTAGTCAAATGACACAGTAGCCCTAGTCATATGGTACAGTAGCCCCAGTCATATGAAAGAAATAGATCATACAAGATCAGAAGAAAACCACAGTTGAATTATCTAGCATTTCGCCTGCAGTAAGACAGGATTACTTAATGGTTGATTTAGATTA
>NW_018411280.1:0-204 GCF_002113885.1 Mizuhopecten yessoensis
AAGTTGTTTAAAGGTTTTTAACATATTTGACCCATGTGACCTTGACTATAAGTCAAGGTCATTCATTCGAACAATTTTGGCAGCCCTTTATCACAGAATGCTACTGGCCAAATAGCATCATCCTAGGCATTTTGGTTATTGAGAAGTTGTTTAAAGGTGTTTAACATATTTGACCCCTATGACCTTGAATATAAGTCAAGGTCA